>NC_139986.1:19318210-19375710 GCF_963993115.1 Abramis brama | reverse complement strand
AGTCAGAATTGAGAGGCATAAATTCGCAATTCAGACCTTTTTTTATTTCTCGCAATTGCGAGTTTATATCTAAATTCTGAGAGAAAAAAAAGTCAGAATTGTGAGATAAAAAGACGCAATTATCTTTTAATTTTTGTTCCGTGGTGGAAACAAGCTTCCATAGCAACAGGTTATTGAAAAAGAAAAAAATTTGGCCAGCTACTTAGTTTTATCCATTGTTTGTTGATTGGATATTTAGATGTAACTGTTGCACCAAAAATGAATGCGAGCTTGCAGTTGATTGCAGGAAAGGGCCTGGGAATTAAGCAGGGTTAAATGGTTGGAGAAAGTCGGCATATGACACCAGAGAGAAGTATGATGTTTACTGGAAGATCGAGTTTTGATATTTTGATTAACAAGGTAAAAAAAAAGAAGAAAAAAAGTATACATGGATAAATTGTTCACAATAAGATCTATAACATGCATGTACAAAGTTGATGGGGTGAATCTTTATTTTATACCGAATTAAATGAAATATCTAATATCAGTTGATACCAATACATTTAAATAATGTTTGATAACTGTCATGGTCCCGATATATTTTGCATTTCCACCTGAAAGATCTTTACAATAACAGTGGATCAGACAATGCTGAAAGTATAGTTGGAAGTTAATGGCACGTCAAACATTTGACATATTAAAACTATGTAAATGGTGACAGCAGTTGTTTGTCCGCATTGTGAAACCAAACATATCACAATAATCCATCTTGTAAACAGAGTTAACACGCCCAGGATTCATTCTAGAGATAAAACACGAAATGTTTTGCTTTTACGTAATTGTAGATAAATGGCAGATGTTCACAGATCTCATTTTCTTGACTGCTTGTCCAGTCATGAGCTTGTTTGTTTTATTACGATTAGATGAAGCCCATTCATTTGCTTTGCAAATGGATAGTATCACGGAGAAGTAGGCGTGACGGTGCATTTTTGAGGCACGAGATGTTGATTGTCTAAATAGTTTAGTTGAACGTGTCTCAATGAGGTAGAAAGTTCATTGAATGACACATAAAAGAATGAATTGGTGAACAAACTAGCTGGATGGGTTTGAGTTTCAGGTTCGCCTCAGGCAATGGAGAGTCTTGTCAGACAGACGCAACAGTGTTTAGGCGGATATTTGAAACCAATTATAAGGCAACATAATATGGTTCAGTGCAGATTATTGTGGCTAATATGTATTCTGTTATACATATTTTAAAGCAGAATGTAATTCTGTTTGCATCATTGAATCATTATTTTCCTGTTTAGTAAAGCTGATTTGAAACAGTCTGTATTGTATAGAGCCCTATATAAAGGTGACTTGATTAATATTAATAATTCATATTATTTAAATGTATATTTACGAATGTATTTTTTAAATTGAGCTAGTTATTTAACTACTCTCAAAATATAAATAAAGATTAAATTGTCCATGAAAGGAAGAGTGAAGACTGTATTTTTTTTACAGTCTATGGTGAAGACTGACTTTTTTTCTTTTTTTTTTTGTCTGTTGTGAGCTTAATTCAGGAAATTGTTCTGATATAGATTCGAAGTCAGCTTTCCTGAAATATCTTTGTCATACTTGCTAAACTCCCAATTGTATTATTATAATTTTTTGGTCTTCTAGCCTGCTAGCTGAAAGTCAGCAAAACAGCACAGACTGTCACGCCTCGCTGGCGTACAAGCGGCATTGGCCTCTCCAAGAAATTCAACTCCTCCGTTCCCGCTCCATGTCCGGCTGCGCTGATGCCGCTCGTGTGCTGAGCCCATATGGGCACGGCTGGGTGGTTTGTCATGCTCCGCTCAGCTCACTGGTGGAAATTACTCACACGCAAAAACACCAAGTAATGTGTGTAAACACTGAGCTTGTTGATACTAAAATACTGCCGTGGCAATAGCGGATGACTCGAGGCTTGTTTTTCACCGGCCTGATGGTGGTTATTGCAGAAAGGGGATGTCAAAGTGTCGTATGAGGGTTACTGCAAGGTACAGTTGTTTTTGTAGCCTGTATATTCACTTAGCAGTTTTACAGTTCATCTGTTCCACTGGTTATTAACTTAACTCAAAGCACTGGCATCAGTTAAGGCCTGTTCGCCTCGCAAACTGCAGACTAGCCTCCAGCAGCGTTAATACCCTGACCGAATAGTGCTGCCTGGAGCTTACCGGACCCTCTGTCTTTCATTTTTAATAAATGCATTTTGCCACAGGATTACATGAGCATATTGTGCTAAAATCATCTTTGTAGTTGCTTCTCGCAATCATGTGTAGCGTTTTAATGGCTACATGCCATTGGTGTGATACTCTGTGAAGTATTTTGGTAAATATTGCTGTTTCTAATATGTATGATTATATTGATTCATATTAGTAAGAACAGTGGGATTTTGACTAAATGATTAAACATTATTTGATTTATTTATTAGCTTTATTTTGTTAAATATATTTTTACTCTATTTTTACTTGCAAAATATGTTGAATGCAATTGGACTGAAAACCTGAATATAAACGTTGAGATATATCGTCGCATGGATGAAAGGTTCTTCAGCTACATCTTCCAGTTTTACTGACAGTCCTCTAGTTTTGTGCATTTGCAGTTTTATTGGGCAGAGGCTCGAGGCGCGGGAGGGCTGTTAATGGATAAAAATCAAGTATGCAAATTGGTTCAGTCCATTGACGTCAGAAACTGAATTGTATGCCATCTGGGGACACCCTGACCAGCCATCTAAAAGCGACGCTGAAGTGCTTGTCTTTGTCTGCGTATGCACGGGTTCTTTTTGGGTACATGGCGGCACAAGATGTGCCAGGTCTTGTGTTTTCACAGTGAACCTTTCTCCTTCTCATCTTCTCATTTATGCATGTTTTTTTTTAGTTCACATGGATGAGTACTTGCCAGAGACAAAGAAAATATGACAGAGAAAGGTTGACGTATTCATCAAGTCCTCTCTTTCTCTCAAAGCAAAGCGTTTTATTACAAGCCCTTATGCTGTCCTCTAGTTGTGCTTTGTGATAGCAGTGCCTGTAACATCTTAAAAGATAAACCTGTGCTACCTTTAAGAAAGGACAACTGCGAAAACTACGTGTTCGGCACACAAAGGCCTCTTTGGAGTACTGTGGGCAGGGAATGCTCCGCCCACCGCTCTCAGGCAGCCAATCACGCTCGCATCTGCATAATGAGCAGTGGTGCGACTCTGTTCATGAATTAATCTCTGAATGGCCCTGTATGGAAGTGTAATGAACAGGAGAACAGATTACACTGGACAGATGATGCACGTTTAATTCAGTGAAGCAAGCTTCTCCGCTTCAGCTTCCGCTTGCTGCTGGGAAATTGCAGCGTGTGTGTGTGCACTGGAGGCTGGGATGGTAACAGAGTTGAGCTCACGTTTAACCCTCCAGCATGTGCGTTTCCCTCACGTGATTATAGAAGGATTGAGTCACAGATTGGCCAATCACTCATATTAGAGGCGTTTAGAAGATATAGGGCAACTATCACACTCTTTTATTTGCATGACTACTTGAATAATTAAAGAACTTAAATCGAATACTGAAGTGAGGCCTCATGCCATTGTTTTAATCTGATATTTGTGTGTGTATATATATATATATATATATATATATATATATATATATATATATATATGTGTGTATATATATGTATATGTGTATATATATGTATATGTGTGTGTATATATATATGTATATATATGTGTATATATATACACACACACACACACACACACACACACACACACACACACACACACACACACACACACACACACACACACACACACATATATATATATATACACACACACACACACACACACACACACACACACACACACACACACACATATATATATATACACACATACACATATACACATATATATATATATATATATATATATATATATATATATATATATATATATATATATATATATATATATATATATATACACTTATTTGGGGATGCTCTGTTTATTGGATATTTAGATGTACATGTTTTTTTTCCTTATTTTTACATTGAGATTACCTTTGCTGCCATCTAATGTTCTCTTAAAGTTCATCTTTAAAAGACACCTTAGAATTTAGTAACACTGTAAATAGCAGCAAATAAAATGTTAGGAAAAAAATCCTATTTTTCATATTGCATGTTTTAATGTTGTATTTCATTTAATTGATGCTGTTTTTAGTCAATTTATTTATACAAAATAATACACTATTTTAGTATCAGCCATTGATCAGTGTTTATAAAATAATAGTAATATAAAATAATTAGTGGATTATCAATATCAGTGTGTCCCTAAGTGTGTTCAATAGCATACTTGTAGATATTTATTACTGAAATGTTGTTGTTACGGCACTTTGTTACCATGCCTAATAAATGATTATCAGTCTTATACCATGATATTTCATTTTTCATCAGGAAGTTTGGATCGTTTATCTGTGTGCTGTTTCTATTTGTCATGGTGCTTTAAAACCATCTTTTTCCCTTTTTAAAATCCCATTTACATTAAATCGGTTGTAAATGTATAATATAAAAGCATATTTGCATGGGATTTTTTAACGGAAATTTAAAGTGCGTCAGATGGCAGATGGTTTCAAAGAACAGCAAAATATGACAATGTATAAAAGAAAATAAACAATGGCTGATTTTCTTTCTTGAAGTTTTGGTGTTGTTATTTGAGCCTTATTTGAATATACACTGCTGAGCATTTGGCTTTTATATTAGTTTTTTCCCACGTGTTTGAGTAAATGCAAATACTGACGTTCATCTGCATCTCTTCCCCCACAGAGACGCGGAGCAATCTCCTATGACAGCTCTGATCAAACAGCTCTGTATATTCGCATGCTAGGTAAGCACCATCCTCCCTGTCTAATACACACACATACACACACTCAACCTGTAAACAAATGCAGACACAGGGTAGATGTACCACTCTGCACTGGAAGTTACTGAGCGCAACACATTATACGCCAGATTGTGTAACAGAGGGGATGAAGAGCCTCAAACATCAGTCAAAAAGCCGCTGATAATCTCGTCATTACATCCACAGCTTAAGTCATTCCTCAACTGGGAATTGCTTAGTGTTTCCCTGAAATTTTCTTTGATTTAATACTTATCAAACCCTGGCTCTGCCTGATTGCTGACCCTGGGGACCCTTTGAGGTTATAGGACGGCACTGAAAGAACTGAAAAGGCCTGATGTTTAAATGCTGCTTATGAACAAACTGCAAATCGAAAAATTTACGTAATCCAATGTCAGATTAACCTATGAAGCATCTTAGGTTTATGCTTGTAGTCATTGTTT
The DNA here is from genome assembly GCF_963993115.1 of Abramis brama. Lineage (NCBI taxonomy): Eukaryota > Metazoa > Chordata > Actinopteri > Cypriniformes > Leuciscidae > Abramis > Abramis brama. The sequence goes on along the minus strand of NC_139986.1, from coordinate 19,370,379 downwards.
AATGTTTGGCAATTTTGATTTCAAGTAAATCCATCTTGTTTTTAAGGATATTTAGACAAAGATACTATTAAAATAGTAGTTATATTGCAGTATATCATCACACTTATCGGCACAGGTGAAATTTTTTTGTATTGCTTTGGTATTTTTTAAATGCAGAAGTATTGTGAATGGATGGCAAAATGCACGTGGAAATAACTTCAAGAAGTAGATGTGGTGGGAAATGAAACGGAAGCAAACTGCACATATTTCTGCATTAATATATCACCTGGAATCAGTTTTTGATTGGTAATTATTGTATATTTATCACTTGGTTATTGGATATATTTTAAATGAAGTCTTCCTAATTTAAAGAGAGCAATAGATTATGGCACAAATATGTAAGCCTTCAAGAGCACTTTCTCTTTAACTGTGCATGTCGGAGAGTTGCCGTGTGCATGTAACAGTCGTGTTTATTTTTTAATTTTTTTTAAAGGATAGTTCACTCGAACATGAAAAATCTCTCATGATTTACTCACACTCATGCCATCCCTGATGTATATGACTGACTGACTTCAGATAAACACAAATGAAGATTTTAAGGAAAATAATCAATCTCTGTGCGTCCATGTAATGTTTTGCTGTATTAATTAAATAATTATTGGTGGATGTAAGAATACTAATTTTAAACTCTTAACTATACACCTTCATTTCCAGCCAATTGTCCTAGGCGTGTTTACAAGTTCAGTTTGACAGAAATGTAAGTGCGTTATGAAGTTACGTGTTGCAACGTCCCTCTCTTGAACACTTGTATGACAGAAACTGGTGATGATTTCTAGTATTCTTACACATTTCACTTCAAAAGACATTGATTCATCCACTGAGGTTGTATGGATTACCATCACAATCTCTATGTTGTTTTTTAAGTGTCAAACGAGCGACACCCATTCTATGGCATTATGTGGAAATCTGTTCGTTTATCAGAAGGAAAAAGTTATATACATCAGGGATGGCTTGAGGGTGAGTAAATGATGAGAGAATTTTCATTTTTTGGGTGAGCTATCCCTTTAACAATGCCATAGATTTATAATAACAATGTATTGGCCATAATATAAGAATAATTATTAGAATTTCAGTATCTGTGCATCCCTAACAAATCTTAAAAACTTTGTGTGTTCTGTGCGATTCATCCTCGAGCAATTACCCTTTTGGGATGAAACGCATCAGAAATGATACACATCACGCCAGAATGCGGTGGTTTCACATACATTAAATCCGATTGACTGGCGTTTACACAATCAGACTAGTTCATCATGTCCGAGTTTACCACTTCCGTATGACTGCTTTGCTTTCTGTCACTGTACCATGAATTAGCGATCCACTAGAACATCTTAACCTGGAGTATCTTCACGTTCAGTAACATCAGCATGTAGCCAAAAACCCAGTAAAGCTAACCCTGTCCTAATATTTGATCGTAATTTCTTTTTTTGTTTTGTTTTTAAGCTGTGACAAACAAAACAATCAAACCCTCATTCGTGTTTACACCAGGTATGAACCAACACATCTCACCACCAGGAGAGACAACCCCCCCCCCCGCTCACTCGCTTTCACGGCCTATCCCTTTAATAACTCTTCCACACCATTCCTCCTTAAAGACCTGCATCAGTGGGCACAGTGGCATTTCTCACGTTAAAATGTCTTCTAATTATATTTGTGGGTCAGGAGATGAGTTCTGGTTGCGTACGAGAGGTTTGGTGCAAAACAAAAGAGCGCACTTTCGGTTCCATAATTTGGATGTGGTCTTGCTTCCTCGACCTCTGCGGCTTTTCTTCTGCATGTCCGATTAGCTTCCGTCTGTTTTTTATTTATTTTTATTTAAATGTCTGATTCGCCTGTTGCATGTGTACAATTGTGCTACACACTTGTAAGGTCGGTCCGTATCTATTACTGTTTTTTTTTTTTTTTCTGTTTCTTTTAAAACTCATGTTTGTCTTATTCATTTTAATAGTGTTTTTTATGTAATTGTAATTCACAGTTTTGGTATTTTGATAGGGGCTTGTGTAATATTCAAACAGCTGTTTTCAAGTAAGTAAATATACTGGTGGGAGGCTGTTTTATTATTTGTTTGACTTATTTACACGTTGACTACTTTTTTACTGCACATGAACTCCAATCAGTAGTGACTGACATGTCGGAGGCTGCCATTACTCAGTAAAAGTTTATGCGTCCCCCCTCCTTCTCCTTCTCCATGCAAATACACACACACACAGCCAGAGTTTGATGAAAAGGCCTATTGAATGACTTTTTAACAGATGTGACTTTAGAGCTTTGGCCAGCCTCGTTGAAGTCCCTCTGATTTCCTCTCCATTCTGTCCTGGGCTGAAGCACAAGCTTGTCTTTCTTCCATGCGTCCTCCTTTGCTCCTAGCCGTCTGAATACTAATGCATAAGTCCCTCTGGCATGGCGATGCATGGTCTTGTCCCCCTGTCTTTCCCTTTTCCACATCCATCGGCGGTGTGTGTATGTCTGTGTCTCTGTCCCCCTGTAGCCAGGCCTGTAACCTGCTGTACGTTGTGTTTGCAAACAAATCTCTTGAGGACCTGTGTGTTGATGCCTTCTAGGAGATGTGAGAGTGAGAAGTCAGGTAGGCTTTGAACCTGAACGAAGAGGCTCGCACCCATACCTGGGCGTCGATTTCCGCACTTTGCACTGTAAGTACCAAATTGAGACCGTCCAGCACATGCACACATTCCTACCTCTGTGGAGCAGAGTGCTACAGGGACGCTTTGTTCTGAAAGTTTTCCTTTTCTCCATAGGTATTTGAAAGTGTTTGAATCTTTAAACCGGTTCTGAAATTAGTCAAAAGTTTTGATTGGAAAAAAATGAAAGAATGAGCTACTCATCCCATAACACACTGCACATGAGTAAAGTGAATAGTTTGAGTTCTTTTGAGCGTACGTTTATTCTAATTCTGAACTATATATCGCGTAGAAAAGTGTGCAAAGAGCGGTCACTTTATAATCACTAAAAAGCTGTCACTTACCTTAGTTCATCACGATGATTCGATCTCACGAAGTTTCGTTATAATAAAGGAAGGTGTCTAAATTGCACAATGGATCTCTTATTTACATGTCAACGCTTTGTTAAAATTGGAGGATTTGCGAGTGTGCAGAACAAAAACCAAGGAACGCGCAGCTTTGTATGATGCGTTGACGTAATTTCCACTGAAACAGGAAGCTAAGGCGGGACATATTGAATGGCTCCTCCCCCTTTTCAAATAGCCAATAGCATTTAGTTTACCTCACAGACTGCAAGTCGTACTTGACAGCACCATGGAAGCGAATCCGAGCGCTGATGATACTTTGGATTCAATAGTAGAGGTGTGAATAAATTCTAGCCATTTCATTCTTAACCAACGTACAGTTCCCATCTCCAACCCATATTGCTCCGTGGCGCGTCAATGGTCGCTTTGGCCAGGTGGTATTTATAGTAGGGATCGACCGATATGGATTTTTTAGTGCCGATGCCGATACCGATTTTTTTTCATCTGCCTTAGCCGATGACCGATACGGGCGGCCAGTTTACATCATAAAAATTACACGATGATAACAAATGTTACAAGTCTCAATTAAAAAAAGGAACATTTATTGAACTTAAAAAAAACTATATTTGACAAATATTAAAAACATGTAAGGTAGAACAAGTAAAAAAATTCAGTGCTGAAAATTCTGAAAATAAATATTTAATCATAAATAAAATAATTTGACTGGAACATGTTATTCTGTGTAGTTGTCTGATATACGTAATCGTGATCTCCATTTTAAACAAAACAAAAACGATTTAAAACCAAATAGATTCTAAGTTTATTATGAATTAGGGACTGTTCACAAAGCACGGCCACGCCGCTTTCTCCTTTCTACAAGCGCTTGCGCTCCCGTGGCGTCTGTTGTTGCTATGCAGCCATGAACTGCTCTCTCCATGATGACGAGGAAGTAAGGATTAATTTATTTCTAGCCCTTTACGACTACATATATTTATGGAGATGAGAAATAAAAACCCGCCCTGACCAGCAATGATCAGCTGTTCGGCCGAGCTTTCAATGTTGTGATGGAAAGGTCAGTTGTGTTTTGTCACGACCTGCGTGCGCTTGCGGCATTCTGAAAAGTTTAAATGTTTTCATCTCACCACGGCATTGGAGCGCCTGGACAAACGAGCGCGCTGCATTGCATGCGTGTCGCAACCGCGTCGCTTCTTTTACGAGCACACGTCCAAACCTCAGCCAGGTGGTCGCTGAATAAAACTCCCACAAATATCACGGAATCACGGAACAACGTCGGCATTATTTAATCCTATGACCAGTGTTCGTAACAGCTGCCGTATGCATATGGATAGCCTCAAACTTAGCTATTTGCAGCTCCCTAAATACAATGACAAACAGTTTTTTAGATGAGGCATTCGCGTTTTCCATTTGGACCCACAAACTTGCTTAGCTATAGTTGCACGCGCATATAGAGCGACGTGTTTCCACTTTCAAAGTGTATGGCAATATTTCAGCTAAGTCAAACAGTTAAAAGATGCTTTGAAAGTTTAAAACTAACTGTTGTTTTGAAGAGGCTTCCAGCACTCTGCTATTGTGGGAGGGGCAGTGCATGGGCTGCACGTGAACTGCAGCGTCTCCAGCAACACAGAGCTGCCTGCGGACGCCTGTCTGTAAATAATGCCGGGGAAAAACTATCGGCGAACGCAGCAGCCGCGTATCGGCCGATACATGTCAAACCCGCAAATATCGGCCCGATTTATCGGCCGACCGATATATCGGTCGATCACTAATTTATAGCATAGGGAGTGGGACCGGGAAAAAACTATCGGTGAACGCAGCAGCCGCGTATCGGCCGATACATGTCAATCCCGCAAATATCGGCCCGATTTATCGGCCGACCGATATATCGGTCGATCACTAATTTATAGCATAGGGAGTGGGACGCTTTAGATTCTAGAGAGCATTTGATTGGACAGAAGATGTGATGAGAAGCTGATGTCCGTGGTGATGTCATAAAAATCCGTGATCCATTTTAGCGTAAGTGAGAGTAAGTTTTGAACGCTTATATCTCCTAAATGTGAATTTTGTCATTGTTTTGGAACACACCAGCTTATTCATAACCTGAAGGCTAACATTTTCATACTAAAAGCTAAAAAACTTAAATTTTTATTTCTTTAAACACCTGTGATTGGTCATTGCGTTAAAATATTCAACAAATACTTCAGTGATTGGCTACTATGCTCAACGCTGCAAAAACGTGTAAATAGAAACCTTTGGGCGCAAACACAGATACGCACTGGATCGCTTGCCGACATGCTATTATTACGGAGAAACTGATCCTAGACCAGCAGTTATGAGCAGCTTTTCCCTCTAAAAGCAATCAGAAGCAGCAGCAGGCAGTGGTTTGAGTGAGAAAATGCCACGTTAGGCTCAAGTCCGTGGCCAAGGGAAGGCTAAGCCTTGCACACGCAGTTCTCGTGGTGCATATGTCCCTCTGTCTGTGTTGATACTAGGTGAGCTGAATTTAGGAAGAATGTACACAGGGCACATTGAAAGATTTGTTGCTCTTTTGTGACGGTGAAATGAAACACTGTTTTAAAGACTCTCTTCGGACTGTTCTTGCCTTTTGTGTTTCGGTCAGGCGTGACCTCTCGTAGGCTGCCTGAGCAACACAATCGCAACGATAGCAACCAAACTTTAAAATAGCAGGGGTTCCAGTCATGGGGGCTGGGCTGGGGCGGTGCCAAAGCTAAAGACACTAAATGTTTCAGCCTAATTATTGAAGATGCTAATAATTTAGCCTAATTATTGAGAATCCGGCATCTTGCATCATGGAATTTCCATGTTCTCTTTTCTGTGCGTGTGTGTGTGTGCGCAGCCCGTGCTGAGTCAGCAGGGTCGATTCCAGCTCGGAGAATCCGGAGGCTCTTTAGTTTCCAGCGACACCTGCTTTCGTCACGTCTGTTACGAGGAGCGCCACACCTCAACACCCTCCATATCCTGGATGAGGACTACTGCGGTCAAGCCAAGGTATGGGATCACAAACACACACTGTGCTAAAAACTCAGCGCGTCCAAAATCGCATACTGTCTGTACTACATTTGAATTTGAACTTCGAATGAATATAGGTAGTATGAATGAAATTTAGATGTACTACATCCACCATGTTGTTAGTCACATGACCTACCTTCATCAGTTGCATAGCTTAATTAGCTTTCGCAAATCCTCTCCCGTGGCCTCATGGGATAATGAAGTGTCCATCGAATGCGTGCTTCAGAATATTGCTGGAAGTAGTAGGAGGTCATTGGGTACTTTTCACCGAATACGGTGTATTCGGACATACTACTTTTTTTGGCATATTGCTTTTCGCATCCTATAGAGTAGGGAAGTATTCAATTTCAGATGCAGCGAGTGACTTTAGTTTACCCTGAATATTCAATATTTGTAGTGTTTTTAAAATAAGTTCTTGATTTTTCATCTGTGCTCACTGTCATTTTCTCACAGTGTATGCTTGAAAAGGTTGGATCCTGGAATTTTGACATATTCCTCTTTGACAGACTTACAAATGGTAAATAATTTTCTCTGTGTGTGTGTGTATTGTGAGTCTTGTGCTTTCCCTCCACTATAGCAATCCAGTGTGTAAATGCGTAACTTTTTGTTGTGAACACTGCCACCTGCTGGTTGAATAATGCATGTACAATATTGAGGATGAAGCATTGCCTTGCCCAAGCCCTCATTCCTCTTGTGCTGTTTGTTGTTTTTAAGGAAACAGTCTCGTCTTCTTGACATTTCATTTGCTGAACCAGTATGGCCTCATCGAGCTCTTCCAGTTAGACATGGTTAAAGTGCGTCGATTTCTAGGTAAGTGTTTTTAATTTATTTTTTAGAATAAAAATGCTTTAGGGCTGATACTAACTACCTTTTTGATCAATTAATTTGATGGATTTTTTTTTCCTTTTTATGTTATTTAAAAAAAAGAAGTTATTTTATTGAAAATACTTTACACATTTTGCGCAGTAATCTGCTATAAACAGTGTGCAAATGGAAGGCTGTAAAACAAATATACATGTATGAATGTATATGAACTTAATTGCAGGTGTTTTAGCACTTTTGTAATTACTTTACTGTTTTAATAAAAAATGTGTTATGTAACATTTCAGCGAAATATCATTCATTTTAAACCTAAATGCAATATTTGACAACATGATTAATTCAAAATTCGACTTTTTTTATTTATACATTTAATTTTCATTCAAGAAATATTTTAGTCAACATTTGCTAAAAAATAACCATAATGTTTAAATCTTATTTATATATTATAATATAATAATAATAATAATTTAGTTTATCAACAACTTTTTTGCTAAATGGAAATACTTTTATTTTACATTTTATAATGAATTTGTAATATCTTAAAGAATATAATCAATAAAATGTCAAGGTTAAGTGCTAGGAAAAACATCTGAACTACTTTAAACAGCAGAAGAACATATTAAATGTTTTGGTTATGAGTTTTTTTGAAGCATCTATTACAAAGTCCTTCCATACATTGAACAAACTTGGGTTGGCTGTGACCTCCACCATTTATACTATTATTATTATTATTATTATTATTATTATTATTATTATTATTATTATTATTATTATTATTATTATAAAAATGTATGAATTATATATTTAAATATATAATATATATTTATTTATTGAATACTGAGGTTCTGTATGCCACAGTGCACTGATCCAACTAATGAAATTTGTTGTTGATTATTGTCATCATCGATTTAAGTGAAATGCTGCAGCCCTAATATACTGACATGTACTAATCTTGCTGAATTACTTTGATAAAACGTTGTCCTCTGGTTTCAAGTTCTGGTTCAAGAAGACTACCACAATCAAAACCCTTACCATAATGCAGTCCATGCTGCTGATGTCACCCAGGCCATGCACTGTTACCTGAGAGAACCCAAGGTGATTGTCCTTTTATTAAATGTACCATTATTCCCTTGTTACATAACTGTACTTACAGCCTTACGGTTGTCTCTGTGTGTCTGTATTCACAGCTCGCCCAGTCCCTCACATCATTCGACATCCTCTTAGGGTTGCTGGCAGCGGCCACACACGATCTGGACCACCCTGGAGTCAACCAGCCTTTCCTCATCAAAACCAACCATTACCTTGCAGCTTTGTACCGGGTTAGAGCACCATCCAATGGGATTTAAGCATATCATTAGCTCCACAATCCTCTTTATGTTCTAAGTAAATTACTGTATTTGTAAATATTTCAAAGTCGATCAGCACTGACGTGTGTGTGTGTGTCGCTCTGTAGAATACCTCAGTTCTGGAGAACCATCACTGGAGGTCTGCAGTGTGTCTGCTCAGAGAGACTGATCTCTTTTCACATCTTCCTGCTGAGGACAGGTCTGTCTGCATTTCTCTTATAGCCTAGAGCTTCTTACACCACAAACAAGCCATCTTTTTTTTTTAAACGTTCCATTTCCGTCCTCTTTTTGACCCCTAGAGTATAAAAGACTTGTAAATGACTTCTGTTACTTATGATTGACTGACTTTAATTGGTCTCTAACAGTCTGGGTATAGAGAGGCAGCTGGGATCACTGATTCTGGCCACAGATATCAGCCGACAGAATGAGTACCTGTCCCGGTTCAGGACACATCTGGATGAGAACAGCCTGTGTTTAGGACACTCTTCTCATCGGCATTTCTCTCTGCAGGTGGGAATTTGGTATTCGATATCCATTTCAATAAAATAAATAAAACAGTTTAGATATATTTCTATATATAATTGATATGCCAAAATGGCTTTTAGGATACATTTGAGATCAGTGAAAATTTCAGTGAACTAAATACACTGCTAATCAAGATACATTCTCCGAAAACAAGTCATAATATCTTTATTGATTATTGCAAATAATACCTGGGTTACACTTTACGGTAGCTACAATAATGTTTAACTTGTTAATATTAGTTAACTACATCAGTTAACATGAACTAACCATGCAACATATTTCTAAAGCATTTATTAATCATAGTTAATGTTAATCTCAACTTTTACTAATACATGATTAAAATCAAATGTTCTGTCGGTTAACATTGGTTAATGAACCTGAACTAACATGAAGCAACAAAAAACACTGTATTTTTATTTACTGATGTTAACAAAGATTAATAAGTATTGTAACTAATGTATTTCTCATTGTTAGGTAATATTAGTAAATGCATTAACTAACCTTAACTAATGGAACCTTATTGTAAAAGGTTGCATTTGTTAACATTAGTTGAATCCATTAGTTAACATGAACTAATAATAAAAAATGTATTCTGAAATATTTATTAATTTTAGTTAATATTAATTTCAACATTTATCATCAACCTGAGCTGTGTTTTTTTTAATTATGTAAACAAAAATGTATAAATACTTATTCATTATTAGTAGGACCTTACTGTAAAGTATTACCAAAATCTTTCATTTGACTGAGGACCATTATCTTTTAAATATTAATTATTTTTTATTAAACAAAACCAAGACAATAATTTTTATTAAAATTGTTTGAGTGAAAAAAAATTTTTTTGAATGAATATTTTTTTAATGAATAAATTTTAGTTTGTTTTAGTTACTATAATGCTAATTAAGTTGTGATGTGATGAGATCTGTGTGAGTCCCGTTTTAAGTAGAAGGGGCTGCGCACCATATTTTTAAATAAAGACACTTAAAAACAAATCCTCATGTGTTCCAGATGGCCCTGAAGTGTGCAGATATCTGTAACCCATGTAGACCGTGGGAGCTCAGCAAACAGTGGAGTGAGAAGGTCACAGAGGAATTTTTCCACCAAGGTACCCAGTACTCATGATGACCAAACTCTTTGCTTTTGCTACTAGTTCACGGTGTTCATAAGTTAATCTTTGTGCTTTGACATTGTCTTCTTATTTAGGTGACATTGAAAAGAAGCATAAACTTGAAATCAGTCCACTGTGTGACAGTGAAGCCAACACCATAGCCAGTGTTCAAATCGGTAAGAACCGGAACAATCATTTATGTGATTTCAGTGCTCACCCTGAATTGGGGAGGAAGAGACTAGTAATAAAAATAATATAATATATTCAGTGATGTGATTTTTTTTTTTCTTTTTTTTTTTTTTTTTTCGTACTTTTCCGACCTGAAAAGTATGACCCATGTGAATTGCATGAATCTGAGAAAAAAATGGTGTGAGGTGTTTACTGTATGATGATTGAAATCGCTACTAAATAAACTGTATGAGCTCGCGGGACATATGCGGGACAGAAAAGCGCCAAACAGTGTTGAAACCGTGTTACTTTCCAGTTGCCTGGTTTTTTATTAATTTTGCCAATGCATGGTAGTGAGAATGTGATATGGCTTTGTGCAAACATTAAATCGCAATGGTTGTCATATTTTATAAATATATAATCTGTCGCACTGCATGTTTCATTCAGAGTAAAGCACTGCCCTGTTTCACAGTAAATACAATAGCTCAAAATAAAACGTTCATAAACGTTAATACGTTTGCAAGCAAAGAAATTAAGAACGAACCGTAAATGTTAGTATTGTAATTTTACTGTTCTGTAAAGTAAAAATAAAATGATATAATGATAATATAAATTATTAACAAACAATAATAACAATTAAATGAATGCTCTTATTTTAACATATATTGTATTATATTATTATTATTATTAAATACATTTTTTTTATTTTACAGTACAAAAGTATGTATTATTGCAATAGTAAGATATTTCTTAATTAATTAAAATATTTTAAATTATAATAATTGCATGTTGGTTGGGTTGGTTTAGCTGGTCAATTGAGATTTTAAATTTTGCAACCAAAATCCACATTTAAGTGTTTATTTTATTACTTTATTTATTTTCATCTGTAGATTTTAATTACTTTATTATTATTATTGTATTATATAATACTATATATGACAGTATTATTTGATTTATAGAGTGATAAAAAGAGATTCAAAAATATATAATAAAATAATCAAAAAAACAAATGTATGTGTGTGAAAATGATGTAATTATATTATAATAATTATATTATAATATATTTATTTATTTCTAAGGTCTGGCTGATCTAGTGATATCTACCTCTGATTCTGTTTTTTTGGCACCAGGTTTCATGACATACGTGGTGGAGCCTCTGTTCGCAGAGTGGGCGCGTTTTTCAGACACGCGGCTCTCTCAGACCATGCTCGGTCATTTGGGCCTGAACAAGGCCAGTTGGAGTGCCATGGAGCCCGAGGCGTCAGGGAGCTCCGAGGAGGGGGAGTCCGAGCCGACCCGAGCCACCGAAGAGCCCAGTTCCAGAGCCTTATCTCAGGGAAGCCAAGAGTCATGACACCCCAACAGGAAGAACACCTCTACTGCCCTCAGCCAAACATCTTGCGTCACATTTGAGTTGCTCGCCCACCCATCTCCAACCAACCACTGATGATTTGTTTTCTTCTTTTCGTTTGTTTGTGGATTTAATTTATTTAATTTTAAATTTCATTTACCCTTTCGACATAGAGCAATACATAGATACCTCATTTGGCTACTGCTGCATTTTTGTTTCCTTTTAATTATTGTGGTTTATTTATTTAACCTTATTTTTTTCTTTTTTTTTCTTTTGGGTGTTACTAATTCAGCTCCAATGCTTTGATTAAAGACTGTAAGGGAATGTGGGGTTGGAAGGAACCCCCTCCTATGGCTTTAAAGTGCCATTTTGAAACAATGAATTGCTCTGAAAGTCATTTGAAACACCTTGAGTATTTATAGGAGAAGTTTTTACAACTGCACCAAGAGACAATGTGTGTGAAACTGAATGCGTGCGAGCGTGTGTGTGAGCGTGTGCCAGTGCTTCTGCAAATCAATCTTCCTCCTTGTGTACAAAAATACAAATGTGAAGAGCCCAGTCCTTTTGCTGCCTCTGAAGACTGTTTACACGTTGTTTTTTAACTGAATCATGTTAGTTCTGTGATTATTGCCTTTTAAGCACAGATGTGAAGAACCACTTGTACATTTTGTTCGAAACCTACTGCTGATGATCAACAAAATCTGTCAGACTGCAACCCCGCCGGTGTGACGCATCAGATGCCATGCGAATGCCATTTGTGCGCCATTGCATCTCTCTCTCCCTTGTGTTTTAGACCGTGCCCCCGTGTTGAAGGAACGTCACTCTGTGAAAGGTGGCAGAGATATGAACCCTTTCGACCATGGAAGAAGGATCTTGTCACAGGACATGTAGCTGAACGGACTCTCCATGGATTTCGCTCAGGGTTTCACTGACCTGCTTATTGGGAGAAACAAGGAAGTACAGGTGCCTTTTGTAGGTAGCCACCACCCTCTCTTTCTCTTTCTCCTCTGTATTTTGTAAAAGAAGATAAGAAGTCCTTCTCAGAATGTCTCAAAGCCACTCTCGTCTCTTCGGAAGACTGCTTACACAATGCCTTAAAACTATGCACAAAGCTAAGTGACCAAACCAGCTGTCATTTTCATTTTAAACCCATCACATTGTCCATTTAGTGCACTGTCTGACCCTTTGCCTTTCGTCGTGGACTTTTTTTTTTTTTTAAATATACAGTATGGAGGAGAGTTGGTTTAATTTGATTTTTAACACTGAACATTCCATTTTTGTGTATGGTTTTGGATTCTGTACAGAATGGACAGTTTTGTGCTTCTCTTTATATTCGGAAAGAGAAGAGGTGCTTTATTTTAGGTGATTTGTATTTTTGTTGTAAGTGCTGTAAGACTGTTGATTTAAGAAAAAAAACTGTTTACAGTTTGTTGTAACAGCCATTTTGGGGAGACGACCTATGTGTCAAGCCATTTTGTAAAGGCTTTGCCGTATAACCTTTTGATACATACTTGTTGCAGTTGCGTTTTTGATGAATAAATCTTCACAAAATGTTTCTCTACCGGATGGCATGAGCTCATGCTGTTCTGTACAAACCAGACCCAATCATGTGTTGAATATCTTGTGGTTGAAATTTAGCCCAACAGAAACACCATTACACAAATGACAAGACACCAATTGTTTTAGGTTTATTCAAGAACTGAAAGCCCATTCATAATGGTTCTGTAGTGTGAAATAATAAAACCAACCATTTGGATTATCACAATCTATAATGAAACGAAATGCATCTCCGCTGAGGTACTAAGATGAAAATTCTGTCATTTACTCATCCTCAAGTTGTTCCAAACCTGTACGTGTTTCTTTTGCTGAACACAAAAGATATTTGAAGAATGTTTGTAACCAAACAGTTGATGGTCCCATTGACTTCCATAGTATTTTTTTCCCCATCTATAGAAGTCAATGGGGTCCATCAACTGTTTGGTTTCAAACATTCTTCAAAATATCATCTTTTGTGCTCAAAAGACGAAAGAAAAACATTCAAGTTTGGAACAACTTGAGGATTACAGAATTTATTTTTGGGTGAACTATCCCTTTAAATTCAGTATAAACCCTTGGAATGAGAAATCTTGTATTGTAATATAATGCACTGTTTTTTTGACAAACATCAGCTAGACTTGGTCAAACGTGCAAAAGAACAAAACTTTTAAAAGGTACAAACACTGTCACAATTCTGATAATACACTAAATTATGATTAAATGGCAATAGACTTGTTATACATACTATCCTGTGCATTGGTTTCACATGAAACAAAACTACATTATTCAAGTGATTTGGTTAAATAACTAAATGTTCCAAAAAATAATAAATTATAACCTAAATAGGTATTTTAAATTAACTCTCAACATTAGAGAGCAAATACTACTGACGGCACCACCTAAGCCTCATTTATGATCACAAAAGTGTGCTTCATAATTGTTATAGTGGTAGCAGCATGATAGAAAAAAACTGATTTTACAATTCCAGCAATTATGAATTGTACCTTTGAAGTAGAAAGAACTTCTGTGCAAACAGATGTTAAAAATACACATAAAACTACATATATATATATATATATATATATATATATATATATATATAAAAATCCATCCATACACTTTGGTGCTTTCATTTAACATTATCCCTTCAAACAAGAGGAATTCAACAAGGTCGAATACTTGCACTTACTTGCACAATCCAATTAAACTCACAAATAAAAACACAGATAAAAACAAACAAAAAAACATGTTTCCATGTAACTGGCATTAATGATGTAACTGACTGGCACAACATGTACTGATAGAGATGAACTTTTCAAAGTGTAAAATTACAAAAATATCAATAGGGAAACCAGATTGACTGCGTAGTGTTTTAGCATGTGCATGCTCTCTTAAAAGTGAACACGAACAAAATTTAAGAGCTAACAAGAAAAGTTAGCTAAATTAAGAGTCACCAGGTTAACTCCATTAACCCACAGCGAAGAAACGTGGCTCAGCCTCATCCTAGAACAGTTTCTTCTTTCCAGTTGATTTCAACATGTGCTGTCCAAACTGCAAAAGAATCACAAAATCATTACAGCATTAAGACCGTGTACGTCAGAAAGATTTCAAGTGATTTCTCTCACCAGCGGAGTTTCCACATGGGTCTTATTCTCAGGGGCCGGCAAGTTAAAGGTGCCGTCACATTCGCTGTCGCTACGATAGCGGTGAGCGAACTTGCGTTTCAGGGCCTCTGCAATTAACGCTGCAGCGTCTGTGGGCTCAACAGGTTTGGGTTTCGTGTGGCCGTCCTCTTGATGACTGCGAACGAAAGGACAAATCAACCCTATTGGTAAGCTGTATATGACATCACAGACCCAAACAAACACAGTAATACTCGCCTCTTAACGGAGCGCAGCTTCACTTTCCCCATGTCTTTCAGCACATCTAGCATGCTGGGAAGCTCTGGCTTTTTGGGTTCTGAGTCCAGTACTGTGTTCTGCCCCGCTTTTTTCCCACGGCGCTCTCGGATGAGGTCAATGGCGGAATAGCTTCTCTGCATGCCTGGTGCAGGACATGGAGGAGGAGGAGGGGGTGGTGGAGGAGGAGCCATTGGTGGAGCTTGGGGTACAGGGGGACCACCTGGCGCTGGAGCTGAAATTATGCAAAAATTGCGATTTTAAAAGAGTAAAAACTACTAACACCAAAGTATTTACTTTGCAGAATTTTACATCTATATACTTAAAATAGATTTGAGGTCAGAAACACACTAAGCAAGTACGCAAATGCTAGACCAGCAATGCATGCAAGCGTGTGGCCAAAAGTATTGGCATTGACAAATTTTGTGTTAAGCAAAGTTTGCCATTTCAGTTATGTGGTGTTGATTCACATTGTTTCTAGATTATTGTGCAGAGTGACCAGATTTATTTTAAATAATTGCAAAAAGCTTTAGTGGCCCAAAAAAACGTATCCAAATTTCACAGTTTTTGGGCCCTGGAACAAAATGAGCAGCTAACATCATGTCACTAGTCATAGCACATATCATGGAAAGTGTGAACAAGTACTAGTCAGGTAAAATCACTATCATTCCGATTGGAACGGCTGCACATGCACAGGCATTATTGGAGCGATAGTTAATGTTAAATGTGCTGTTCAGTTGCGCAAATATAAATATGTTGACCATATAACTAACTTTAACATTTGTGTTGACAAGTCATGTATATCTGGGGCATAAAGAACAACCAACCAGTGCTGTAATTATTAACAAACTATTAAAAATCAGTTTCACACAAACTACATATGGCAACTAACTGAAACAAGTTGAAGCAGACTACAACTGAAATGATAGCAAAGCTAAACAGAATTATATGTATAAAAATGACAAAAAAAGATCAAATTAGGAAGGACGTAAACTTTAAATATAAAAATAAAAGCTTCAAGTAAAAAAAAAGCTCAAATATAAAAATAAAAAGCTTTTTCAACATATTAATAAATACTATAATACTATATAAATTATGCTAGAGTAACACTGCAACTTTTTTTCTTTTTTTTTTAAGTGACATGGAGTATCCCATACTCGGAATTTGTCCTCTGCATTTAACCTATCCAAGTTAGTGCACACACATTAGCAGTAGTGAACACACACGCACTGCAAACCATGGACACACACATCCATTAACTGCCCATCTTAACCTGTGGATTGAGCGCTTTGCTCCTGTGCCTGAACTATCAGTGCGATCTGCGCTCTGAGTTTGGCCAGCTCAGTCTCAAGAACACCGATCTTCTGAATGGCTTCATCATTGATGACCGTCTGGCTCTGTGGCGCAGGTTCAGCCTGGTGCAAGCTGGGTAACGACCGCCGGCGTCTCAGGGGCCTGCGGTGCTGGGTGCGAAAAAACAGCCCAGAATCCGCCTCAAACCTGCAGGACATACAGATACAGATACGTACATGATAAACACCACACATCAACTTTTATGTTTCCTAATTCAATTCAGAAATGCTTTTCACCTATTTCTGCCAGCGCTATCGCTGCTCTCTTCTCTTTCGATCCAGCCCACATCAGCGAGTGTGGCCACAAGGCCATTTGGCCCATTTGAATGGTTGAGGAAACCCACTCCTGAAGTGAACGGATGAAGCTACGCGGCCCAAAGACAGTTTAAAGGACAGTTAATAATTACAACACCTGCTTCAAGTCTCACAACAAAGACAAACAAACCCTCACAGACACTCAAGCACTCAAACCATGTCAGAACCACAACAGCAGAGCAAGCGGAAAATGTTTTTACAGCACGGTAATGTAAATAACACCAGGCAAACCGGTTTAAATATCACCTAGCAATAAACCAAGTGCTGTATGAGCAATTAGAACATTACAGTGTCATTCAACTCTTTATGAAGAGGAAATATGTACTATATGTTATTAGTGCCAGGCAATTTATTTAAAAAATAAGCACTTCAAGCTTTTTAAAAGAGCCCTTGGCCTAGATTTTTCAAGAATGAACCGGAGAACTGACCTAAAGCAGACATGTTGCATTCCTGACATACAGGACAGCTGGAAGGAAGGGCAGAGAAGAGAGAAACAGAGACAGTAATACAAGTTTCAAGGTGGGTTTAATGTCATTTTAAAGGTTATGCAGTGGGAAAAGGATAGATTAGATATTGTGAGCTGCCAGTCCCTGTGATTCTTCAGTGTTTATTGTCAGCACAATAATGGAATCAAAGCAAAGAAGAGGCCAGAAATATGACTGAAAAATGAAAAGCTGAAGACTTTAAGAAGGCCAAAGATGGAGGGTGTTAAAGATTTTGAGATGCAAAACTACAATAAAGATGAAAATCACAAAGGAGATAATGGAATAAAGTGAATTACCTACACATACAAAAATAGAAACTGTAAATATTTGAAAAATAAGATAACAGGGATCCCAAATTTGATCTGTAATGTATTTTGTGTGTGCACAAAATACACTAAAAGCCTGTAGACATCATTTCAATCACCTGTTGAAATCATTACAAAACATTTGAAATATTCTTTTATTTATGATTGACATTTGAATTAACAAAAACTGACGCTTTACCTGAAAATGGACACGAGCACAAGGCGCCAATGGAAGATTTGTGGCAATTCTTCTGACAATACTCCGGGATGACCCATAAGGCTTTGATGATGATGATGAAGCCTAAGAGAGACATAAAGAAAATCATTCATCTATAAGGATTAGAGATTAGCCAAAGCTGTACATATGATTCCATGCACTTACCAGATCCATTTCTATCCGTCTATGATTCCCGCTCATCTTGTGATTTAGTCACAGATCTATCTCATCATCAAGGATCTGTGTAAGTCATCTTCAGATCAAAACCTAAACAAAAACAAAGTTTTATGCTCATACATGTTTTATTTTAAATGATCTCATCTTTAATACAGTACAGTGGTTTCCACTCATAAAAACATTATGATCCTGCCCAATCCTGTTCCTGGAGTTGTACCTTTCTGCAAAGTTCAGCTCAGATCAAACAGAACAGAACCGAACCGGCTAATTAAGACCTTCAGGAGTATCTTGTACAAACGAGTCTCCACTCCTACTTTCCTAAACAGTTGCTATGTCACAAACAGCCATTGTTCACCTTGATATTTGCCTTGGGAAAAAAATAATTACTATATTTTCTAGATGTTATTTCCTGCACGAGAGTATTTGTCACAAACAGAGGACAAGTGAACTGTCTACAAAACTTTATTACAGTTAACGTTAATCAAATGCGCTAAAAACCCACGCGTTATTGATTCAGCGTTGTATTAAACGCGCTCTTAGTTGTTTACAAAAATTGTCGGGATTCCTAATAGGACATTACAGGGAAATATCGATGTCTTACCATGTAAACCGTAGTGTAACAGACCTTCCTAGTGGACCTTTCTAGCTGTGCTATGCTATGCTAATGCTGTCCAGACCGAATCCAGCGGTAACCTAGCCTATGTTTTTCCCATGGTTTTTCATTTCCACAGTGTGGGAGCATTCGCATGGTTGAGGGGCGGGTCTTTACAGTATTGGCCAATAGGCATTGAGAATGTTCCAACAATGGGTGGATTCTAGAAGTATTGAGGCAACCATTGGTTTAGAATGGTGGATAGGCAATTAAACTGGCAAATCATGACATAGTGATGACTCAAATACACGAGGCATGCATAGGTGTGTAACGGAGTTTGACTTTATTTTGAAACTATGTGGTGTCTGGTTGACTATGGCAACCAAGTATTTTAAAACCTTTAGTTGTATAAAATAGTATCAAACATTTGTTTATGTATTTGTTGCTACCTAGTCCGTTGTTTTATGTCTGAATATAAAATGCTTGTACTTGGAAGATTTTTTTTTACACGTTTGCCCTGTTTGTCCAAATGTCAGTGTAATTTCATATAAGACCTGGACATTTTCTACCGGCTTCCAAGTGGTGCTCACCATAGATATCATATATAAGCGTTTATATATGATATCTATGGTGCTCACTGCAGAACCAAATGATGTCATGTAATGTGAAGCGATTATGCATTTTTTGTAAGGCCCAATATTGCTTCATATTCATTTTATTCCTACAATACAAAAAATAACAGCAGCCAAACACACAAATATTTTAGCAAGCTTTAGTTCTGATTTGTTTATCTGTAATCCTCACTTGTATGTGAAGCAGTTATTATGAAATATTAATATGTATCTTAGTAAAACCCTCTCTAATTGGTCAAGAACGCATGATGTCATAGTCCACATCCTCCAATCAGTCTGTCTAATTCCAGGAAGTGTTGTACAGAGTGTTAAAGCTCCGCAGATAATGGACAAATATACCTGACCAGAACAGCTGTCATAAAGACTTTTAACCATATTCACTCTCGTCGTTATTACACGAGCTACATCCAGTTTCGTGTACATCAGCAGGTCATTTTTTGGGATCCTTTGACTGGACAGGATCATCTGAAGCGAAGAGCCGTCCTGGGCGTGTTTGCTGTAAGGTTATGCGTGGACAACAGTGCCACAACACACACACAAGGTTAACAAGATAGAGACCACGAACATCAGAAACTAATACACTGATTGTACATTTTTCATTATTATTTGGCTAGATATCTGTGTATTTTTATATATGACCCGATATAAGTAGATTCTGCCTTTCTCTGTCTTGCGTGCTGTCATTGTTTTTGTTCATAGAAAGACAGTCTGATACACCCGTATTGATGTCTGTAGACTAAATATGAATGAGCAATCAGCGCCAAATGTTTGCTTTTACATGCCGTTTTATGTCCCATATGAGAATTCAAGAGTGTCATTGTCTTGTGATGCCGTGTCAACGTTAGCCGGTTAGCACAGGCCCCGTTAAAGGCCTCGTTATGCTATGAATCATATATGAATATCATAGGCCATTTAGTGCACTATGAAAGCCATAAATAAGCCACAAATTAGCCACGTGTAAAAAGATAATCAGTAAATCAATGCTAAGGTGTCGCGAGACAAAAATGCATGTTGACTGAGTGACGTCAGACAGTATATCTCCGGTTCCTATTTTAATTTTTTGTTTAAATAATATATTTAAATTAAGCACACTGAAAATTATATAATTCAATTTAAACCAGTTTTTATGTTATTTTATTATTATCATAGACCTTAGTGTTTGTTCTGTCATTAACAAAGAGTTCCATGGTATCAGAAATGATCTAATTGTGGTTTTTATCCCCCCTCAGCTAAGATCAGTGTATTTTCTGTGCATGGCCCTTGGTGTGGGAGCACCATGAGTGGGGAGCCTGATGCCTTGGCTGTGGTGAATCAGCTGAGGGACTTAGCCGCTGACCCCCTCAACAGGCGAGTTATTGTTGAAGATCAAGGCTGCTTGCCAGGCCTCATTCTCTTCCTCGACCACCCCAACCCACAAGTCGTCTACTCGGCGCTCTTGGTAAGATCCAGTTTGAAAGAATTGTGCAGACATTCTTAACCATAGCGACCTGTAAGATGCTTTCTGCCATGTTAGTATAGTAAGTCAGGGCTCATAACAGGAACTCAAACGTAGCTTCAATGTTATGCTATAATAATCATGAATATTTTGTATAATTTTTTATATATGTTGATGTTCTCTAATAAACAGCAATGTTTTGATAGCAATGTTTCCACATTTCTTGGAAATCTGATGAACGGTTTATTATAGTGTACAGTAAGCAGTCTCTGCTAGATTCAGTTTCAGATTCAGACATCCCAATATAAAGCATAATAGGTTGCAATTATGATTTTAGAACCCCTTTATACCTCCAGTCATTTTTAAATGTCCCAGTTGTTGATATCAAGGTATTCATATCAGCCAATCAGATCACTCAAAGCACTGGCCCTGATGCATGACACATGACTGCCACCTATTTGTAACCAATGATAATAATAATAAAAAGGATATGATTGTATACATAATAACAACAATAATAATATTATACTGATATAATGGTTTATTGTTAATAATAATAATAATAATACATGATAACTATATTATTAATTCAAATAACATTTATATCAATAATAACAATCTGTAACTAATATTGTGGCTTATTATTATTGTACTCAATGTATAGTATTAATAATAATATTGTTATGTATATAATTTATTATTAAACTCAAATAAACATGTACAAATAATAATAATAATAATTTGTACCTAATATAGCTGTTATTTTTATTATTAGATATTATAACACTATAATTATAATAAAATATAATAATGTTATTATTATTAAACTCAAATAGTCTGACATCAGTTGTTTGATAAAGGCATTCATATCAACCAATCAGATCACTCCATGCCCTCCCAGTGGTCCAAAGACAGTCACAAGACTGCCACCTGCTGTCCAATATTGTCACAAAGCTTAGCCTAACTTCTACAGGAAGTGTTTCCTCTCTTCTTCTGTAAGACGGATAGAGAAATCTGGACATGATCCATGTTCTCCAGCATGATTTGAGAATGTTACAGAGCATCTTGTTTTTCAGTGGAAGCAAGAAAAAACCTTTGCTGACATGGTCAATTTGGTTAAACAAATTTAGTTATTTGATTAGTGACCTAGAAATAGTGCTGAACTAGAAATATTGTCGTCATTGCTAGGTTTGAATCCCATATTTTCCATGTGCCCTCAGAATTTTATACCCCACTGTATGGTTTACCTCTTTCAGAAGGACATCACACCTGTGAGGACATTTGGAGAATATTTGAATAACACTTTTTCACGCACACACACACAGTAACTCTGACCCGAGTAGTCCTGGTGTTGTGTTAATGGATTTGTTATCACAGCGGTGCCTGGCGGTATGCCTCTGTAATGGCCCTGTGTGACCCTTAATGGCTCTGTGTCCTTCCAGGCGGTGCGCTACCTGGCAGAATGCCACGCCAACAGGGAGAAGATGAAGGGCGAGCTGGGAATGATGCTGAGCCTGCAGAACGTCATGCAGAAGTAAGTCGCTCCCATCATTCTGCCACAAAACATGAAGGCAACGTGAGCTCGCTCTGCACTTTCCGAGAAAACCTCATCCTGCAGCTTTAGTTGAAGTGAATGTGTGAGGTGGGCAGATTTTGAGAGCACGATAAAAGGTCGTACTGTCATAAGCGGATTTGTCTGTTTTGAAACTAAATGGGAGCGATGATGCGATCTTGCTGGTTAAGCGTAATGCGAACTGTCAAGCAACCTGATTTGGGTTCGCCATCGGTTGATGTCCAGCAGAGGTCAGTCTAAGAGAGTAAAGAGAAAATCATACCACCATTGACATTAAGGAGTTCATGTTCAGTGCCCATATTCAGGATATTGGTTGAGCAATGTGGGTTTTTCAGTGATGAGTTATTATACATTTACCTGACAAGAAAGGGAAATGAAATCATAACTCATGGTTCAACAGTAAGGATGGCCAGTGTGAGAGAGTTTAGGGCCTGTTGACATCATTGTGACTTGCTCTATCCAGGCCAGTGTTGCATTTTCTGTACTTCTTACACTTATCAATTATGCAAATTTTTTATCCATTGCAAACTGATGTATTTTTTTATTTAATTTTGAGGATAAGGAAGTTGTCTTGCAAACACAATTGTCTTGCAAATATATTTATGAATTTATAGCTGTCATTTAGTTACTTTATAGCTGTCAATAAAAACCTTTCACAAAGTTGTTGTTTTTTTCAAATTGAATTTTAATCAAATTGTTTGTTTTACCTTTTTTTTCTATAAAAATGTAGTATTTTCTACTTTTATATTATTATTACAAGTAATTTTTTTTGAAAGAAGTTTCTTATGCTCATTTGATCAAAAATGCTGTAAAAACAGTAATATTTTGAAATATTTTATAGATTTAATTTTTTTAAAAATTTTAATACATTTTAAAATGTTATTTATTCCTGTGATGACACACACACACACACACACACACACACACATATACATATATATATATATATATATATACACGCATACATGCATACATACACACACATATACACATACACACACACATACACACACACATATACACACACACACACATATATATTATATGTGATCTATATTAAATCTGATCTAGTACAGGAAAAAAATCCATACTGTTGAGTCTTTGTTAGATTATGCTTGAGAAAACAGGGTTTCTTTTACTCATGGTTTCTTTTACCTCACATGTCAAACAATACTAACGTAGATGCCAGCTGATGCTTTAAATATTCATACAACTGCATGTTTTTTACACCCCAAGGCTAACTATAGAGGCGCAATATCCAAGTATATGTATATATTCACTGCAGTTCGGGCTTATTTCGAGTGCGAAAGTCTGCAGGCTTTTAGACGGCGAGTGCCTTCCGTTTACATGGAGCCTCACAGACAGAAGTGCCGATGGTTGGCAGAGAGCTGCCTATCCTTCTCTCAGGGCGACTCCCTGCCCGCCCCCTTCCATTCACCAGTCACTTCAGTTAGCACAGATGCCATCAAGGAGTGCCCTACAGTTCCACAAGCTGCCCGTCACTATTTCCGGCACAACGACTTTGGGTAGAGGTTGTGTATCGCCCCAGTCTGTGAAATTTTATGGCTAGAGGAAGTGAAGAAATCCTTCATCACCCCTGATGAGACGACAGAGCTCAGAACTAAGCTATGCTAATGCTTGTATTTGTTTTTATGAGGAACATTCAGTGTTTTCTGACTCTTTTTTTGTAATTTCCAAGACCTATATGTGAATGTGCTGTTATTGGCTGCAGAAGTTGATATACAACTTGCTTTTGACGGAGGATATAGATGCCGTCAGCATTCCCTCAGGTGTACATGGGAAGCTTGGAGGTCTGGCAGCTCAGATATGCCAGTGAGCAGATGCCCGTTCCTGTAGCTCTGCATGAATGATGGCAGAGTTGCATCTCCCCCATTAGCGCCTGTAGGGCACATCAAGATTCTGATGTCATGCCTGATCTAAAATGATGTCAATGAACTGCTGTTTTTTTTAACCTCATTAAACGAACAGGTCACTTGACTATAGTTAGCCACCAAGAAACAGACTGGCTAAATAGAAAATGTTAATAACTTTCCATTTGTTTTCATTCTTGTTCTGTATTTAAGGCCTTTTTGTCCCCCAATCCATAGGGGAGAGTGGGGTAAGATGCACCGAGGGGTAACCTCAGTGTGCATAATTTTTGTGACAGTATATTTAGCAAGGGGCAATCATCTAAAACTGCCTATGGATGAGAGATGCACATGAGAATATTAGGCATTTTTACGACATTATGTTTTTATTAGCAAATTTATCCGCTTAGTTGATCTAGAATTTAACCCATTTTTTCTAAAAATGTAAAACTAAATATTCTGAATATTAAAGTTTTATGTATGCTTTAAAAATTCTGCAGCACAATAAGACTATTATAATATGAGTAATACAAATATTATTGTTGTAGTTTTATTATTTGTGCATAAACATTTTTTTCCAGATTTTATTTGAAATGTAACTCGTTCACATATATCCCGCTGTTTGTGTCATAATACCTAACTTTTCATTATTATTATTATTATTATTTAATATTTTATTATTTGTTTCTCTGACCTTGTTATAGACAATTTCAGTTGATGACAGACATCCTTTTATCATATTATTTTTACATTTAATTTCTTCTTGCCCTAATGGGCAAATTTGCAGCTTATCCCACTCCCTATTATTATTATTATTTCTTTTATTTTATTTTTTCTCTAGAGTACTACTTTTGTACAGTATATTTTCTGTTTAGGCTTTTCATGCTATCATGCATCAATTTTCAAGTGTACTTTACATTCGATATGCTATTATACTTCGTTGTGATATTAAACCATACGGAACGCACGGCTCTAGATGAATCACAGTGTTGTTTCAGTATTAAAGGTTAGTTGGTTCAAGCTCTGTGTGCAGATTACCCCCCGCACAGATCTGTGTCATGTCCCCTTCTCTGCCGGAGTGGTGACCTTTTCAAATATCAGCACCGACAAGCACTGAATTGTACAATACATGCTCTTTTAAAAAGACTAGACTGCTCAATTATTTCTTTGTTCATCGAAAGTGGCCATTATTGTTAGTTGTTCATCTGTTGTCATAATGGAAAATCCTACAGTGAACTGTGATGTGTTGGTCTAGGGGCACGTCGCCAGGCGAGACGAAGCTGCTAGCCTCTGAGATCTACGAGATCCTGCAGAACTCCAGCAGTGCGGAGGCCGAACAGGCGGGAGCGTCCGCCTCGTGCCGAAGAAAAGCTCAGTTTTTCCTGGGCGCCACGAACAAACGGGCCAAAACGGTGGTGCTTCAGATCGACGGGCTTGATGATTCGGTAACTGCAATCAAACAACTTGTACTGTAACCCGTTTAATCGCAGCTTTCAGATATTTGCACAATTTGACACACTGTATCTGTTTATGTCAGACTCGGAGGAGTCTTTGTGAAGAGGCGCTGCTAAAGATCAAAGGAGTCATCAGCTTTACCTTCCAAATGGCTGTGAAGAGATGTGTGGTGAGGATCCGTTCGGACCTGAAGGCCGAGGTGAGATCACAATCTAGCAGAAACAACTATTAAAGAATGCCTGTGAAAAATGAAACTAGTGTTGCCTTGATTGAGTATATTGTTTGTTTTTATTCAAATAAAAAATTGGTTAGATGTCTTGTATTTTTAATGAGTTTTAATAAAGTAAAAAAAAACATTAATTTTTAACTACATGTACACTACTGTTAAATTTTGGGACACAATTGTTTTTTATATATTTTCTTTTATTTAGCAATGATGCATTAAATTGATCAAAAGTGACAGTAACAACTTATAAAAAACAAAAAAAATCATTTAGTAAACTATTATTCATCAAAGAACCTGAAAAAAATGACAGTTTTCACAAACTATTAAGCAGCACAACTGTTTTAATAATTGATGGTAAGAAGAAATGTTTCTTGAGCACCAAATCAGCTTATTAGAATGATTTCTGAAGTATCATGTGACACTGAGGACTGGAGTAATGATGCCATCTCAGGAATACATTATATTTTAAAATATATTTAAATATTTAAATTTAAATAAATTATAAAATTTCACAATATCACTGTTTTTACTGTATATCACATAACAAATAAATGCAGCCTTGGTGAGCATAAGTGACTTTTCAAAAATATGTATATTTTAATACATTTAAGATGCCAGGTTGGGACGTCTGTGAACAATTTTGACTGGTGAAAAGAATAATAAATCAATTGAACCAAAGGAAATGATCCTGAAGAAACAAATCACTCTTTATGGATCAGAGATGCTGTTAGAAAACCCATTTCAGCATTCTAATGCATTTATTTTCATTCCCCAGGCCTTGGGAACTGCTATAGCTTCAACCAAAGTCATGAAGGCACAGCAGGTAATGAGGGGGGAAGACGGATCGGAGGTGAGTAAATCAAACAAACACATCTAAAAATGGATAGTTGAACCAAATATGAGTATCTTCATGTCACTTTTTTGGGGCTAGACAGCCTCCGTTATTATATACTTTCCTTTTTCTGGAAGAAAAAAAATTATCTTGAAAATTGATCTCCTTATGCACTCCATGTAAAATCAAATGAGTTTCGAATGACATGAGAGAGTAAATATAACAGTGTTGAGGTTAGGATGAGCTATCCCTTTCTCAAGCTACGTTAAGTTTTGTTGACTACCTCTACCTGGGGAAGTTAGCCGCTGTCGTGGCTGCGTCTGTCCTCAAAACCGCGAGAAAGGTAATGCAGTTTGTCATGTGGAGCTGGTGCTGTCTATCTATTCCTCCCCTTCAGAAGAGTTACTCATTTTCCCCTCATCACATGATCACTCAGGATGTCCCTCTCCCCCTGAAACCTTGCGTCAGAGGGCCCTGGAGACACACACACACACACACACACTCTTGCATGCAGTGTGTGGTCATTAAAGAAAGATGTGTCCTCTCTGGTTGGATTGGAAGGGCGATCTCTACCTGCAGCGGCACAGTCATGACCTCCGGTGGCCGTCAGCCCTGCGGTCTGGAACACTGCTTTACCACACACTTCCTTTAACAACCAGCAGGTGGCGCAGTTGATTGAGATATCGACTTGTTGATCAAACTTTTTCTGCTTGAACAGGCACAAAGAGAAAGCTACATAGTAATTAGGGCTAGAGTGATATAACTAAAAATAAAATGTCTTAACCTTTTGAACCTTATGATGATATTTGAGCTGGATTTTTAAATAATGTTAATCATTTTGACCAAACATCAATTCTTTAGTAGATTCAAAATGTTAAAGACCCCCTGTGGTGAAAGTCAAGTTTTTAGCTATGCCTTTCCCCACTGACGTTCTTAGTTGTTCAAAGTGTTTCTAAGGAATACTGATTGTTTGAAGGCAGCTGACTGACTCTGAGATGTTGAACGTGAACATGGTTTGTGTAATATTAGCAACACATTATTAGCTGTTTCATAATGTAGTCAAGTAAAAGGCCATCCATGTTTAATACTGTTATGTGTCTGACGTGTTAGAGAGGGATACATAAAAGCGCATTACCATTCTGATACATCGACTTGTATACGAGCCTGTATAATTTACTCTTCCACTTCTTCTGAATCAGTTTCTGGTTCAAACATATATGGCTGAATTAAACCAGTATTTCCACTTGCCATCATGCAGTGTTTACTACAGTAAAGTTGAGCGAGTGGATCTCTGAACTGGTGTGAGTGAGTGGAGGCGGGGACTAATTTGCTTATTCATGGCTCTGTGTATACTAAATGAGTTACATTCAAGCTATTTTATGGCATGATTTTTTTTTCACAGGAAAACAACTTTTAAATATGTAATTTTGGTAATCAAAGATGGGTTTAAAGGCACAATATGTAACTTTTTTGCTTTAAAAATAGCAAAAATCACTATATCTATGTTATATATTTTTTTTTAGTTGTGTACTTACATTATCCCGACTGTTTCCAACAACTTTCAAACCTTTCAAATTTAATTCGAGAAACGTCCCGTTTCTTTATTTCCGTTTTGTCGCCGCCAATGCCGTCATATCCGCGTTGTCCCTGGTTTCCGCTCGTGCTGCCATGGCAACCAGAGCTATGAACCAGAGCCGTCTGATAGTAACCAAAGCGACTGACCCGGACAACTTTGTAGTTCGCAATGTCTATTTGCACGCTGTTGTTGTTTCGTTCAAACATTATGGACCATGACAAGCAGACTTTGGATAAAAAAAGGAGAACTAAAACGAGAATCAATATCAGCGCGGTGTTTTCGAGATGCCTAGAGCTCCCATAGACAGTATATAAACGAGAGCTCCACGTCCGAGACTTCGACCGCTCCTACATGTACTTTATTAAACAGGTGAGCACATTTACATAAAACTAATCAATGTTTTATAGTTCAACAATGATAAAATGTCAGAATATGATCTGTATGTTATTCTAATGTTGATCTAGTTTACTGCTAGTCTCATACAGACAGACTAACACATACATTTCAACACATTCAAATGCAGTTTAGTGTGATAGTGTAACGTTAATGTTAGACCAAGTGAAACAGCGCTGCGTTACCTCACAAGTTTAATTTGTCTAATAAACTGACCTGTGAGTAGTAATTCTGCGTGTAGTTCGGTAGAATGAAATGTCCATATTCCTTTTATATCCGCGGGACTCGCGTCGCGTTTGGAGCTGATAGCTGTCTTTTAGCAATCCCGACCTGCTTCATATCACAGTCATGATAAAAACATCGATGTATTCAGTCATCCATAAACATTATTAGATCAGTCGGCTTGATGTTGACGACAAGATCCATAATTCTTAGCAAATGTTGCGTCATCAATCTACGCCTTTGTTATTGTAAATAGGTTAGCGACCCCTAGTGGCGAAAAATGCCATACTGTACATTTAAGGGATAAAATTTACCACAGGGGGACTTTAAATCTTAGAAGTAAAATATTTGTAGGTTTTCTAATTAGTTTTTCACTAAAGAAGTGTATGTAATAGTAATAACATTATTATGATGCATTTTTCAGGATTACTGGATTTTAAAGACAAAATCTTTACTATTTCAAATAAATGGTATCACTTTTGATCAATTTAATGTAATATTATACAATCTGAATAATATTTTATATCTAAGTATTTGCTCTGCTCTAATAGTTCATGTTATATTGAAAAAACATTTACTCAGATGGGTTGCTTTCTGTTTTGTTGTTTTGTACTGCTATCTTGCCCCAAAATGGGTCATTGTTCCCATCATTCTCTTTTCCCTCTCATCCAGATTGTAATCCCATTCCAAGAGGACTCTGATGTGGTGGTCGAGCAGAACGTGAATTTGCCGGATTATCTGCCTGAGGACGAGAGCCCGTCTCAGGAGCAGCACAAGGCCGTGACGCGACTGGGCTCGGTGCAAGATGGCGTGACCTGGCTAAGCACGGCCGCCAACTTCCTGTCCCGCTCATTTTACTGGTGACCCGACGACTCCCCGCATGCCCCACCTCTTTACAGCCTGCAGACTGCCGAGCGCATCTCGCAATAAACTTATAACCGTGTTCCAACTTTATAAAAACACCATGACAGGCGGCTGCGATCCAACCTGCTCCCAAACTCACGTTAACGCTGCATACGCACCCCACGAGACACTAAAACCTGAGAGCAACCGGGAGAAGTTCACAGAAAGAGTTTTGTGTGTATCTGCTCTCTCTTACTCACTTTTTTTCTTTCTTTTTTTTTTTCTTTTTTTTGGTTGGGAGACGGTTTTCGAACGATTCGCCCCAGATCCTCCTTGCGGGGTTCGTGTCTGTTGAGACTAAACAACGGCCCGGGGGGTTTCGCTGGGTGGGTCATACCTTGAGGTTTTCTACATTTCTATGAATTTGGGTGTATTCTGATGTGTTCTAACCCTTCATCTCAGCCTTCTTGTACATTTTAAACAACTGCTTTTTTTCAATTATTTAATAATCCTAATGTTATTATTCATCAGCACTTTTCAAAGCATGCTGTATTTTTGATGCCTTTTTTTGAACCCTTTTCCTTCTGTGTGTGCCTCTACTACGTAGCTTGTTGATGTGATTCATTTTCACGGTTTTAAATCCTCTTTATTTGCTTCGGCTGAACTTCTAAAGCCTTCTCAAGACGATATTTCTTTTTTTTTTTTAGGTTTGAATTTGAAATGCGTAGTGATGGTTCCTGATTTCACATGATACATCATTAAAACACCAGCACTGGTTGGTGTGCAGTAATAATAATTAACGGTTTAATGTCTCCAGTAAAGGGAAGTCACCACGAAATGGCTGTTAATGTGTGTGTAATACTAACCTTTTTTTTTTGTGTGTGTGTTGTTTGTTACAGCATGTGCCAAACGCCAGATAACCTTTGTTACACTGCTAAAATATGTTGTGAAGTAGCTCTGACCCTTTAGGAACTGATATTATAAGGTTATCTTTTTTTTTTCTTCTTCTTTTTTTTTTTTTTTTACCTTTGAGCGTCAATACAGTTTTCCATTATGCCATACTGACCATTTATAAATGTTTTTTCTTTTTTCTGTGTATTCCTAAATACCATAAAAAAATTCAGGGCCTTTCATACACATGATCATTTCAGTGTGGGTTCTCCTGCTAGCCAAATGCATGATCCGGTCAAATCTGACGGGATATGTGCCCGTCACCTCTGCATGACCATCACCCCTCGCCCCTTTCTCTGAGATCTCCCTGACCTATGGTGTCTTTTAACAGTTTAGACGATCGACTGACCTCACGTATCGCATTTAGGATGTGTGTACATTCTCCCGCAACTGATGTTCTCGTGTACGTCACCATTGCGTTCAGTATAGGGTGTTTCCAAAAGGACACGCGCATCGATATCAAAACGAGTCTACACGAACCAATACATGCCCTTTTCTAAATGTAACTAGTTCTATTGAAATCGATTTAATTTTTCACCTTATTATGCTGGAAAACTTTGGTTGCATCAGTATTTGCACACTTTTGTATTTTTTCCTAATTTGACAATTTAATCAGCAGTGCTTTAAGAGACTTTATTTTAACTCACATCATGTCTGTTCACATTTAAGGATTTGTCATTAGTGTACAGCATTGAATCTCCATACAGTGGTGTGCTTCTAGTTGGGTGCAAGATGAGAGAGAGGTCAACAGTGTTATATTTATGAACAAAGTCCAAATTGAAATAAGGTTTGCATTTTCTGTACTTTTATTTCCCTCCTCTTGTACTGTACATCATCATCCTTCCTTGAAGCGTTTTAAGCTACTGTTCACTGTTACTCCAGGAACGCAGAACCAGAGCCCATGGCAGACGGTAGATTTTAGTCGCTTCTCATGTACAGGGCATATTCGCTGTTATATACAAAGAGTTTTAGAACACACAGTTCTTGACTGTTCACAGTAATGACAAGGATTATTAAATAGATAAAATAAATTTGCTTTGTTGTGTTTTGTTTTCACTGTAAATTGCATTTCATTAGGTTTGGTGACACCAATTTGTTACTATCAACTTGCTTGTTTTTTGATTAAAGCTGGATGCTCACGGACACCAAGAAGAAGCGCCTGAGAATCTGATCTTACCGTGAATTACTACTATGGCTTTAAAGGTTTCAAATGTTGATTACCATAGCAAATAATTTTGACTCATGCCTCAGTTTGTAGAAACAAATTGCTTTTACAGTAAAGGGGCAAGGCATTTTGGAAATGTGTATTTTTCATATATTGCTTATATTGGTGTGTGAAATTTTAAATGTGAAAAATAAGGTTTCGTTTCAATAAGTCTGTGTATAACTCATTGTCTGTTCAATAGAACAGTTATTAATATCATTTAAACTACCATTCATAAGTTTGTGGTCTGTCATAAGTCTCATACACTCACCAAGGCTGCATTTATTCAGTCAAAAATACAGTATTATGGTGAAATATTGCCATTTTAAAATAATTTTTCCATTTTGTTTTAAAATGTAATTTATTCCTGTGATCAAAGCTGTATTTTCAGCATCATCACAGTCTTCCGTGTCACATGATCCTTCAGGAATCATTTGAATATTCTGATTTGGTGCTCAAGAAATATTTCAGTTGTGCTGCTTAATATTTAGTGAAGACCGTCATACAGTGTTTTCAGGATTCTATTAGGAATAGAACAGCATTTATTTAAAATAGCTTTTTTTGTAATAATGTAAAAGTGTTTACTGTCAATTTGATCAATTTAAAGTTAGTTCACCCAAATAATAATAATAATAATCTGTCATCACTTACTCACCATCATGTTGTTCCAAACCTGTATGAGTTTCTTTCTTCTGTTGAAAAGAACATCTTTAAAAGAATGCTGGTAATCGAATAGTTGACGGTAGCCATTGACTTCCATAGTAGGAAAAAAAAATTACTATGGAAGTCAATGTGTGCTGTCGACTGCCTGGTTACCAACATATATATAATAATACATATCTTTTTTTTTCTGTTCAACAGAAGAAAGAAACTCATACAGGTTTGGAACAACATGAGGGTGAGTAAGTGATGACAGTAAGTGAAATTTGGTTGAACTATCCCTTTAATGCATCCCTTCTAGTATTAATTTCTTTATGGCCTGCAGTAGAAGAAGAGAAAGAGAGCGGAGGGCAGGAAATCTGTTTTGTTCATGATGTTTGGTGTAAAGAGCCATAAGGGACACCCACCTCCTCCAGCCCTGCAAAGATAGCAGAGACATGGTCAGCTAGGATTCTGTACATGGTGTTAGATCACTGAGCTTTAATAAGGAAATCAACAAGTACTAGTCCAATTGTAGATTCGTTGAAACAAGTGTAGCAGCATATCAGGGTTGTGTTTAGGGAGATATAAGGGCAAAGTCTTCAAAGTCTGCTTTGCTCTTCCAACAGGCCTTGCAGAGAGAAAGCCGCAGGAAACCTCATCAATCATCACCATGCACCTTTTCCAACATACACACCTTCATCTCTGAAAGACCCCTATGGCACTATCGTGATGTGAAGTGGGTCAGCTACTGCAACTGGGCCAACAGGCCTAGAAAACATGCATATGGCTACCATACTGTGCTCGTATGGCAGGTTTAGCTGGGGGTAATTGTGTCAGTACTATAGGCTTTCAAAAGCCAGAGCTACGCAGCGAGACCTCTCCAAGCCTCTGGTGAAATGTCTGACACTTTTATGACAGTAAATGTGTCAGTCCTGACACTAGGAGGCGCTGGTTTGCTATGATTTTCATTCAGTGAAGCGCTGCTTCCTAACTAAATGATCACAGTTAAGGACAAAGTGCATGTTTTGCCTTGTCAAGTGCTTAAGTGTTTGATGACAGCTTTATGAGGGCCGTGTGCAAGTGTTTATTGAGACTAAGACCCATTCTTTACATGTCGACTCCTTCCCACCTTATGAATTTCCCGTCATTGTTTGTGACCAACAACCCAGATCCGGTTTCACTTTATTTTGATGGTCCCTTTAACACATTCTGTGGACTATAAGTAATGTAATGTTGCACCTACATGTCTACTAACTCATTATAGTATTATTAAAAGACTGGTAAAGTTACTTATAGTCTGTAGAATGTCTGTTGGAGGACCATCACAATGAAAAGTTAGCAGATATTAAGCAACTTGTTAAGTTGTAAAGTTACTTATAGTCAGCAGAATTCTCAAAAGGGACCATCAAAATGAAGTGTTACCAAAGATTAAAAAAAAGTGTAAAAAAAGTGTCAAATAAGATCCTGGTCTGTAAAAAGTGCTTTTCAGGTAACCTAAAAAAATTGCTCACATGGTAACATTATTCTATGGTATGGACTAGAATAATATTGTAATGTGACTAAATCATCCTGGCAAATTTAACCAACAATCAAAGTTATTTAGATCAAGTAGAAATTTTGAGGAATATTTTAGTTACTTTTTTAGTCAATATATATAATACAATATAATATAACATTTTGTCCATATAAGTCCCACTTACGCAATCATTTTTTGAGAATTTTAGTTTTTAGTATAGGATCCTTTGGAGATTTTTTAAAAATCCTAAAAGTACAAATTATGAGAGAAATTCCATTGTGTCAAACCTGTACATTATTTTTAAGATTTTAGAACTATTAAATACTTTTCAAAATTCTATTTAGAAATGTATATAATATGATATATGAGCTTTGATACAATTTCAGCTGTTGGCAGTTACTACAAAGGTAAACAGGAAGTGCCACATTTTCAGCAACTTAAGGTACATATTGTCATTCCAACAATATAAGTTTATCATATTCACTTATTTGATGTCATATAGGTCTCAATGGTTGGGAGAGTAAATTGAGGCACTTTTGGAAATGATACACATGGCTAAATGTCATCCCATTCCAAAAAATATTAATGGAAGAATAACACAATGGCATCAAGTGTCCCGCTTACATTCAGAAATTCACTGAAATTGGTTCATAAATACAATACTGATGTAGAAAACAACCTATAGAAATATTGTTATTTAAGACTCACGCAATATACAGTGTATGCACATTTAAATAACTGAAGTTTTCATTGTTTCACATTTGACTGAAAAACAAACTCATTAAGACCTTTAAACTCACCTTGAAGACAAATACGGTGATGCTGTGAACTCCACTAAAACATGTTTTAATTTATTGAGTATTACAGATGCATCTCTTCCATCCTCTTACTAGGCAGTTCATTTTATTTGAAGAGGGAAGCTGATAAAACCAATGGCTCCAAACCTTCCTGGCTCTGAAAGATATCAACCACAGCTCAGTATTTGTGCATAAATGTGTCGTTACTATCATGAGCAGTATTTGCATTGTTAATCTGCCTGTGGCCGGCGGACTGATTGTGTGCTGATGGGAGAGAAAGGTGCATCTTATTGCCCAGGCAGTTTGGCGATTTTATTCGAGGTTCAGCTCCCAGTCAATGGGATCGGCCGTAAATTGCATTCTATGTGCTGGAAAATGATGTGACACCCGTAATTTATGTCAAATAACTTTTTGAGGATGTGAAAGTGTGTGTGTAATCAGCGCTGGTGCTGATACTGGAGATTTAATTGAAACATTTTTCTTTTCCTCAAAGGCTGATGGAATGGCGTCTTGTGTAATGTTCTTTTTAATGTGTAATGTTTCGTTTTAAATCTAGGGTCATCACCTGGTTGGGAGAAGGTCATAGATTCACGGATTTAGGAATGAGATCAGCTTTTCCACATACATTTATCTCCAGAAATCAGTGAGGTTAGATGCAACAAGACAGAAACATGGCAGGTCTAGGGTCTTGTGGTCCCTCGAATTATGGATTACTATTTTCGATGTGTTTATAAGGCAGTCTGTTTCTTATTTTTTTAAATAATATTTTATGATTGAGTATATATTTCTTTGAGTGGAATTAGCAAGCTTAAAACAATACTCTTTGTTAAATAAATAAAAAAAGCAATCTATGCACACTGTTGATTGTTGATTACCACCAAAAATGATTTTGAATCATCTCTCAGTTTCTCAAAACCTCCAAAAACATACATAAACACACATACAATGGAAGTCTATGAGACAAGACATTCTGGAGTGTTTAAAAGCTTGTATTTTTGGTTAAAGTACTTTTAAATACAAATCTTCAATAAACATGTTTATCATTTGATCTATAACGTTGTTTAAATTGTCCGTTGAAGGTGGACTAATGGAAGTAGCTTCAGAGCTTTTCTTACGGTGGCCGAGAGTGCTCAACGTGCTGCAACTCTAGAAAACATGCAAATAGAAGAAAAAAACACCAGCAAATTAAGAAACATCTTCATAAGTTTGACAACGCATGTGCTGCAAATACTCACAATTCAACCAAATACAGAAACACGCTGTAAATACTCACAACGCAACCAAAAACCAAAATGCGCTGCAAATACTCAATTCACATTTGATCAGGATGCTAAAATAAACACAAAAACTCACCTTTCAGGTCAGGTTTTTTCTATTTGCATATGTTTTCTTCAGTTGCAGCGTGTTGAACTTTGTGCTATTTGCAGTGCGTTTCTGTATATGGATGCATTGCTAGTATTTGCAGTGTGTTTCTGTATTTGGTTGTGTTGCGAGTATTTGCAGAGTGTTCTGTATTTGGATGCATTGCAAGTATTTGCAACGTGTGTCTGTATTGCGTTGCGAGTATTTGGAACGTGTTTCTGTATTTGGATGCGTTGCGAATATTTGCAGCGCGTTTATGTTTTTGAATGCATTGCGAGTATTTGCAGCGGGTTTCTGTATTTGGTTGCATTGCGAGTATTTGCAGAGCGTTTCTGTATTTGGTTGCGTTGTGAATATTTGCAGAGCGTTTCTGTATTTGGTTGAGTTGTGAGTATTTGCAGTGTGTTTCTGCATTTGCTTGCGTTGTGAGTATTTGCATCGCATTTCTGTATTTGGATGCGTTGTGAGTATTTGCAGCGCGTTTCTGCATTTGGTTGAGTTGCGAGTATTTGCAGTGCGTTTCTGTTTTTGGTTGAGTTGTGAGTATTTGCATTGTGTTTCTGTATTTGGTTGTGTTGTGAGGATTTGCAGAGTGTTTCTTTATTTGGATGCGTTGCAAGTATTTGCAACGTGTCTGTATTGCGTTGCGAGTATTTGGAACGTGTTTCTGTATTTGGATGTGTTGCGAATATTTGCAGCGCGTTTATGTATTTGGTTGCATTGCGAGTATTTGCAGAGCGTTTCTGTATTTGGTTGAGTTGCAAGTATTTGCATCGCATTTCTGTATTTGGATGCGTTGTGAGTATTTGCAGTGCGTTTCTGTATTTGGTTGAGTTGCGAGTATTTGCAGTGCGTTTCTGTATTTGGTTGCATTGTGACTGAGTATTTGC
Source organism: Abramis brama (assembly GCF_963993115.1). Classification (NCBI taxonomy): domain Eukaryota; kingdom Metazoa; phylum Chordata; class Actinopteri; order Cypriniformes; family Leuciscidae; genus Abramis; species Abramis brama. Next base: position 19,333,698 of record NC_139986.1, on the reverse strand, counting down.
AGTGCGTTTCTGTATTTGGTTGCGTAGTGAGTATTTGCAGCACGTTTCTGTATTTGGTTGAGTTGCGAGTATTTGCAGCGCATTTCTGTATTTGGTTGCGTTGTGAGTATTTGCAGTGCGTTTCTGTTTTTGGTTGAGTTGTGAGTATTTGCATTGCGTTTCTGTATTTGGTTGTGTTGTGAGCATTTGCAGAGTGTTTCTGTATTTGGATGCGTTGCAAGTATTTGCAACGTGTCTCTGTATTGCGTTGCGAGTATTTGGAACGTGTTTCTGTATTTGGATGTGTTGCGAATATTTGCAGCGCGTTTATGTTTTTGAATGCATTGTGAGTATTTGCAATGCGTTTCTGTATTTGGTTGAGTTGCGAGTATATGCAGCGCATTTCTGTATTTGGTTGCGTTGTGAGTATTTGCAGCGCGTTTCTGTATTTGGTTGAGTTGCAAGTATTTGCAGCGCATTTCTGTATTTGGTTGCGTTGTGAGTAATTGCAACGCGTTTCTGTATTTGGTTGAGTTGCGAGTATTTGCAGTGCGTTTCTGTTTTTGGTTGCATTGTGAGTATTTGCAGCACGTTTCTGTATTTGGTTACGTTGTGAGTATTTGCAGTGCGTTTCTGTATTTGGTTGAGTTGCGAGTATTTGCAGTGCGTTTCTGTATTTGGTTGCATTGTGACTGAGTATTTGCATTGCGTTTCTGCATTTGGTTGCATTGTGAGTAATTTACAGTGCATTTCTGTTTTTGGTTGAGTTGCGAGTATTTACAGTGCGTTTCTGTATTTGGTTGCATTGTGACTGTGAGTATTTGCATTGCGTTTCTGCATTTGGTTGCGTTGTGAGTAATTTGCAGTGCATTTCTGTTTTTGGTTGCGTTGTGAGTATTTGCAGCGTGTTTCTGTATTTGGTTTAGTTCCGAGTATTTGCAGTGCGTTTCTGTATTTGGTTGCATTGTGACTGTGAGTATTTGCAGTGCGTTTCTGTTTTTGGTTGCATTTTGAGTATTTGCAGCGCATTTCTGTATTTGGTTGCGTTGTGAGTATTTACAACTCACTTCTGTATTTGCTTGTGTTGTAAGTAGTTGCAACGCGTTGAGCTCTCATGGCCAAAGTATTTTCTTTCTTATTCTGATGAACATTAGAGTGTAATGGATTATCACCAAAGAAAAAAATGTAGGACGTTGCACACAAAAAATGAATGCAAGCTTGCAGTCCATTGTGGAGTGGTGGGGTTAAAGTGGACTAAATGAATGGAGAAGCAGCATACGTCACCAGTCAGAAATCTGCCATTTTCACCAGAAGATTAAGTTATGACATTTTGATTAAACATTATGAGGTCAAAAGATGTAAAAACAATCATACATAGACATGGATAAATCGTTCACAATAAGATATATAATATCAGTCAACTAGGCAGCCATCTTGTGAATGTCCCCGGATCTATTTAGCGTGGTCTTTATTTAAAAAGACAATGGTTGTAAGCCTAAGCTTCACCTAAACAGTAAACTTGTCCCTCATATCTGATTGGTTGATTGGAATGTTGTTCCAGGGTCAACAAAGATGTTGATCCAGGATCATGTTGTACATGGTGAAATTGCATTCACCTTCCATTCTTATAGCCGCCATATTGAGTATTATGGTTTCTTAAATTGCTTTTTTGTGGTTTGTCTCCTCCCCTTATTATATCATTATGTCTTGATATTATTGCTACACTTTCAAAACACGGAAAATTCTGTGCTATGTCGGCCCCTAGATTTTCAAAGTAAGTGCATTACTATAAACAGAAGGTTCACTCAAAATAATTCCAATAAATGTCATCAATAGAGTTTAAATTTATCCCAGAATGTCATGGAGCATAACACTTTTACATAGAATAGCTTCTGTTTAAGGCTCCCTGTGCGTGTGATCTTGCATCTGCCCCCCCTTGGGCTGATGAAATGTGTGAGCACAGGAGATGATAATAATTGTGTCCATAGCTCATTACAGCTCCCAGATGATTTGAAGCCGTCGGGAGAGCACTGTCCTCTAACACCGCCACGGCCGCGCGGCACCGCTGACTTCAGCCGCTGATTGGTGGGATGAAATATTGCTGGAGAAAATTAAAAGGTCCCCGTGTCAAAATAATTCATGACATGCATATCTTCCGGCCTGATGAAATAGCTGATATCTGGATTAGAAGGATAATAAAAGCGATCAGGCTACAGTTAAACTATTTCGGCGGCAGAGGCGTTCATTTTGTCAATGTCAAGCGCGGAGGATCGCGGGGTCAAGTTCTGAGTGTGGAGGAGGAAGTGTGTGTGTGTGTGTGTCTCAGACAGTGACGGAAAATCTGTATATGCTGCGGGTCACTCAATACCCCACCTGCGATTTGAATATCTCCTATAATTGTCCTAAAACGTCCCATCAGTGGATCTGCCGGACGCCATTACGGCTCCACAATATGGTGTGACATTCAAATTCCCCCCAAATGACAGGTTATTAGAAGCGGGGAGCAGGCGGCATGTAATTAAGCACCATAACTTTGACCTGTAATGTGAAGTGATGGCAGGATTGTAATAGGTGGAGGCACTACGTTAAAACAATGCAGGGAAGAGAGCGGATCACTGGGGATTATTTGCTTCTGATTCTCCTTGGGTTTATCTTCGTAACGGGCTGTCAAGAAGATGCCCAGACGGCGCTGAGATTTCTGACCGTTTACTTCAGAGGTTACGGGCCACAATTCACAGCAGTTATGATCACTTTGGACGTGATGCTTGCTCTGCCTCGAGCTAAGCTGACGATATATGATTCAATTGAAAATTTTAAGGTGCAGTCATGTGAAATTTAATTCTCCTACAAGGATGAAAAGACTTGCCACAACCACCTTTTACTGTGGTAATGATCGTCCTGTCTATTGTGTGCACATCGCTGAGTTTTTTTTAGAGGAGAAATGGTCTAAAGACATGTAATATAAATCAAGTTTTAAAGAGAGTGATATAAATCTTTTTATAGTGAGATTTTATGTCCACAGCATCGGTGGCAAGTGAAACGCGATGCAGGGTCTTTAAAGAGAAACTGCTCGCTCAAAACTGACTAAAGTAGCAGAAATAAAAGTTGTTGGACTATTAATGCAACAGAATCATGTCAGTAAATCTGGCTCTAGGCCTCTACATCCATTTCACTAGTTTGGTTTTGATGTTAAAATCATTTAAAATCATTCAGCTGGACGTGTCACCCCCATTATTCAGAACAGTGGTCCATCAATATGGGTTTTCAGTGACTGATTTTTTAAAACATTACCATTTGGTCGACGCTATCTTGAATATTTGGTTTGTCGAACTTTGTCAAAAATACATATAATTTGGATTATCAATATTTAGTCATTAGATTAGTAAAAAATTGTAAAATGCTACAATACAAAATGTGTTAATTGCTTAACCTTACCTGTAATTTTATTGTAAAATACTGCAGAATGTAGGCTTTGGGAGTAGAAAGTATGAATCTAATTAGAATTTACACTGTATATATAATAAAAAAATACATTTACATTATACTATTAGTAAAATTGTTTCTTTGTAAGTAAAAATATGAGAATATTACATTCCCAAAAGTCCCTGCATGAAGTATCATTTGATTGTGTATTTTTTAAAAGGTTTTTGTTGTCAGTTATGAGCATTATAGTGTTTTATGTCACATTTCGTGTTTTGTGTCATTTCATGTTTTTTTTTTGTATTTTGCCAGAATCTTGTTTCTACAGTGCATGTGTACTTGTTTTTATCCACCTCTCTCTTTTTAAAATGATTAAAAAAACCAGAAGTATAAAGACTTAAATTAATCTGAAAACCAGCGTCATGCTAATACAGTAATAATCCAATCAGAGACAGATTTACGTTGGCCTGTACAGTCAGTTGCTACCCGAAGACAAATTTAAATAGTGAGAGAAAACAATGTGTGATTTTCAAGCATATCTCCTATATGCCATCAAACAGGCTCACGCTGGCTTCATTTCCGGCCTCGTCCTTTTTGAAGAGCAACTGGACGTTTTGATGAGCAATAGAACCCATCTGCTCCTTAAATTCCTCCAACTGGTGTGTGAATATGACGTAAACTATATGTTCAGCGAGAACCCTCGTCCTTCTGTTACCTGGACTTCGCTCTGGGAAAGCATCACAGATTTTCTGCGCTTTTGGCCGCATCCGTACGAATTCGTACCTTCGTCTGCCCGACCCCACAACTGTCCCTCGCGAAGGCGAGCTGGATGCGCAAGCGTGTTAATTCAACACGCAAAAGGCTTGTCTATTGTGTGATAGCAGGAAGACTGCTGAACAGAAGGTCCGCTGTCTCTCCACACTCGCCGTGCGAACCCACCCTCACCCCCTTTCATAACCATGGCAGATGGCTCCCGATGAATCCTTCATAATCATGTCAGGACGGCTCCTCCAATCCCAATTCATCTCTTTAAACACATTTCAGCAGACAGAGAATTACACAAAAGATAAAAGCGGCCGCCGGTCGACAAAGACAAACAAACATCCGCTTGGCGAGCAAGTGTTCCTATTCCGTAATACCTTTTAATCAAACGTGGTTTTAGGCTGCTCGCGTTGGGCCTTGGAAAATGAGCCCCGATGCGGGTTAAAAACGGATTTTTCCACATAAAATATTGACTTTTGTATTCTTTTGTCTGCTAATGTCAAACTCGGCCCATGTAACGTTGTTAATTGTGGTTCAGGTGAGGTTTGTCTCACCTCATTTCAAGGTCATGCACCACTAAGGCCATTTTCTTGACTCAAAGGGCACGTAATTTCACAGCAGTGTACTCCTCATTAATCCCTCCTGAGTGGGTGCTTGGGAAGTTCCAGATCACAGATTTGTTTTGCTCTTGTTTTCTGACTCACTGCGTCTCACGGCTTCACCGAAACATTAACCCCTGCACCCCACCCCACTAAATGCACACACACACACACTCGCCGACAACAATCACAAAGAGGCTCTTTTCGCTAATGTTCCTTGTTTGTGGATGAGTTACTTTGGAGGATGTGGAAAGGATTGACGATCTGGCCTCGTGGAAATTCAAAGATTTGCTTCCAAAATGTTTGTTTTTTTATAATGGTCGGGTCTTCTAGTGGTTTTATAATGATATTTTCTATCTCCTAAATCAGGTTGTCATGTTGTCAAGGGGGTCCGTGGAAAAGTTTAGAGAAAAACATGAAAAATTAAAAATGTATAATAATAATAATATAAATTTGATTTATATAATAGATACATCTCACAGTACAGTAAAGTGAGCAGAAGAAAATGTAATAATGTAACAATAGAACCTAAATATTTTGTATATTTATATATCTTTATACTTGAAAATTTGTACATTTATACTTTTAAATTTTAGAATGGGGGTCCCTCACAAAAATATGATCATATTTGGGGGTCTGTGGCATTGAAAACTCATGTCCTAACCCTCTCAGAAACCTTTTTTGCATTTTTAGACATTATCTTGTTTTTTTAACACTATTTCTACTTAAAGGCTGTTGGCTGCTCCTCACCATGTAGGTGATTTAAGGTTTGGACTTAAAAATTTGGACTTAATTATGCTTATTTATTTTTTTGCATGAATTTCATTGTGCTTTGTACACATGACAATAAACTACTTTAAAAAAAATAATATGTAAATGGTACTGTACGTCTAGGATAAATGCTATTGTCTGAGCTCAGTATCAACATTTTGTTGTCAAATATATTTTCCAGTATTTGTGTGTGTGTGTGTGTTAACATAGTCCAGCAATTTTCACTTTTCATTCCTTTTCATTTCTTTCCGCTAAACTTTTGTTGATGTATGAATAATTTATGAGGAAAACTGAAGCTCTTTCATCAACATGAAATAACAATTTGCAAATTTATGGAAACCACTAATTACTTGCCTTATTTGCCGTGACTATGATATTAAATATTCATAAATGTGTGATTATTTCTCTGATTTGTCTGTGGTTTGTTTTCAGACACCATTTTCAGTAAATGAGATGCTTTGCTGCAACAAAAAAAAGAAAAAAAGAAGCAGAAGCAGAAGCAGAATAAAAATGTTTTGAGTCTTTCACACAGAACTTGTCTAAAACAAAACAAAATTAACCTTTACCCTTCATGTCAAATAATCCGAAAATGGTTTTAAAGCCAACACTGATGTTTTACAAAGCCGTCACAATTTTTTTTTTCATCTACATGGGGATCTGAGTATCTTAGTCCACTAACCACAGTTGACAGCATTTTGTAGTTGTTCTTTATCTCAAAGGGTTTATCTGATCTCTCAGTAATGGTGAGATGTTGGATCCCAGCTGGGACTCTCAAATGAGCCCCCCGTCACTGCGTCTGAAGGTAATCCCGGCGTTTAACCTTAAATTTACGACTTTGTTATATCAGAATTAATTACTGATAGTTCCAACAAACTGAAATGGTGCTGACGAAAACACTAAGCACAGGCAATTTAGCTCTATTTGCACATTAATTTGGGCCCACCTGTGATGCTCACTGTGCTGAGTAGCTACATCAGTTTTCATTACGGCTCACGCCGAGTGGTTTTAGTTGAATTACAGTATTAATTATCGAATTCACAAGGTATGAGGGTGACTAACGCTCCTCCGCAGACACCTGTGAAAGTTCTCCGTTCCTCCAGGAGACGGTTTGTCTGTATCCTTGGCATAACCTTCAAAAAAAAAAAAATCTGATAATGAGAGCTGTCATGTTCATCCAGATAACATTTGGGCTGTTTTTTTAGATTAACCATGTAAATATCAAATCAAAGGATCTGAAATAAGCTGAACTTGTAAAGTAAACTCGTTCTGATCGGGTCAGTCTGTCTACTTTCTTTGGTGGGTCGAGGTCGGGAATCAAAGAGGGCCGTCATTTAGCCCTTGGCTGGATTTTCATGTTGTAAAGTGCTGTATTAATCATAATCACACAACACCATTAGACTATGTCATTCTATTACAGAAATCACATTATCATACATTTCATTAATTAAAGTCTAACCCAGTCAACCTCCTCGCAGAGGTGCCACCTCCAGAGGGGAGATGCAGAAGGGATAAGTAGTTGAGAGTGGAGGGCAGAGGGCAAAGGTCACTCCACTCTCCAACATGACATAAAAGGGGTGCTATATTTGCATGTACAGGGCTTTTGAGGCAACTCTGGCAGGCAGGTTTTGATGGGTTCCTCTCCTGACGAGTGTCCTCCAAATGCGGCTAACAGCAGGGAGATTGGAGGAACAGGTGAAGGCACAATTACATCCTGGGCTAGGCGTAACATAGGACAACAAGGCTCAAACAACTCCTCTGTTTCTCAGTGGCCCCCCAAATTAACATAGAGTGGCCTGGATGAGTGGTACCTGTCATGGACACCAGTGTGATGAGGCTTAAAAGCGTGCCTCTTTCTAGAATGCCCTCCATGCCCCCCATTTATTGCACCAAGATTGCCATTTTCTCAAGTACACAAACAACTGCAATTATCAAAGGTAGCTTGCACTTTACACAGCTCTTGTAAACACGTGCACCTTCATGCAAAACTGAGTAAAATTGCACATACAGTCCAGTGAAAACTAAAAACTCTGTGCGGCTCATTAGGCCTATAGCGAGGAGAGGAATGTGAAAATGAAGGCTTGTGTTTGCCAACAGTTTTTGAGAGTTTATCCAAAACGATTTTGTAATAGATGCGACTCTAAATGTTAACACCATAAGAGGTGTGGCAGCAGTGTTAGGTTCATATAATGAGCATCCGAACGGCAGCAGAAAAGATCACAATTAAAAATATAAAATATGAACCGCCATAACCCTCTAATTATCAGGAAAAATAGGAAAAAATATCACTATCATTTTTTAGTGAAAACATTATTATTTATGTTAAACAATTGAGGTGTTCCACTTCAGAACTTAAGAGCTGAATGTACTTTAGTAACGATCCACAAATTTGGGTGTTTAAGCGTACGTTTACACGACAACAATGTCAAGAGTACTAGATGTGGGCCGACACTGTGTTGCTTTCTGGGGTACTAAAACCGGAAACGTTTTTCCTTTGAGTTTATTTGCATAGAAACGACAACGCTGTCAAAAATGATCCTCGTTCACCCGGATCCACGAAGCGACTAAAAACGCTGTATTATACATGCCAGGCCAGTAGTTGGCGATGTCACTTTGTAAAGAAACACTGCGTGTCTATAGACTGAACACGTAATACGCATGATGTCACCGTTTTCACAAATGTGCATTTTTGTAGTTTACACAGAGACGATAACAGTATAGTTTTCAAAAACTTGCACTTTTAATCCCGTTTTCAAAAGTTAGCATTTTCTGGCCCCCAAAACGTTGCGTAATTGAATGGCCAAAACGCATAAAAAGCTTTCCGTTTTTAGTTGAAAATGGTGGTCTGTAAACGCCCCTTTAATTGTCCATCCAGATACGTATTAACTGCACCCAATAATTCTTGCTTCTGATTGGTCAATAGCAGCGTTCACTTCAGATATTTATAAATAATAAACACTCATCCGGATAATGTGGTATAAACTGACTGTTCCTGCGTTTTGTTTCACTCCGCGGTCTCTCTCAAACTCAAATTTTGGTACTGCATACAGCTTCTTATTCTGTTGCTTGCTTGGCTAAGTGTGGGCACAGTTACAGGACAATGGCCAAACATAGGACGATGGCCATAACTAGTGTAACGGCAGCTATATAGGCGATCAGACAGACGGTGTAGTGCAAGCAGGCAGACAGACTGCCATCTCTCTGGGCCTGATTAGCATGTGTACTGTATGTTCTCGAATCTCTCGCGCTGCAGTGTTGACCTGTGCTGTCATATCCCTGATTACCTCCCTGATTCACTTTCCTTGTTCAGTAATGTGCAATCAATCATAATCAATTAGCCAAAATGTTGAATCATTAAAACCATTATCATTAATTAAAACAATTATCACTTTCTGCCAATGCTTCACTGCCACTGTTGTCTAACGTGTCTGCAGCCCACCAGACTCTCTCTCTTTCTCTCTCTCTCTCTCTCTGAGCTCTGATACTTTGAAGGGAATGACTTTCTTTTGCTAGGAATCTTACTGATGATCTGCTTTAATCTTTATCAAATGGCAGTGGGCTTTTTTGAATACAAATTTAAATACATAATCACTTATGGCTTACTACTCATCTTTGAATGACAAGGCAATGATTATGATGTACATTTAAGAATTCTTATATTTGAAAATGATTAAAACTGATATTAAAAATAGTATTTTCTGCTATTAAGTTTTGTACATTTGTATTATATAACAACTTTTTCTTCTACACAATTTCTTGCAATTAATTTAGCTTAGAGTGTTTGGGAAACCTGTTCAACAACAATTATTATTTTTGCAATTCCATTTGTTAAAGTTTGTGGCACAGACATTACATACTTCAGCTTTAATGCTATTCTTTTACTTCCTTGCAAGCACTGGTATTTTACTTCAGGAAACCAAATCTATAATTTTACTGCTATATACACAATAAAAATGTGCCCTATAATATTGGCACTCTGTAAAAAATTATATGATCAATACGTTATGACAACATGTTTTTACATTGCTTTAAAAGTTAAGCAATTTTTTTAAATATAAGTTATACAAGATTCAACTCATCTTTTAAGTCAGTTTAATGAAATTTAAGTTGCAATGACTTCAACATCCAAGCTGATTGTACTTAATTTAAGGCAGCAACTTTTTTTTTTACATTCCACAACAATGACTAATTGACATTGAACACCATGATGTTGCGCTGTCAGGCGATGCATCTTCAATAAGCGAACGTTACAGCACTAGTTCCGCTCTCTCACGCTTGACTCCTTTTCTGCTGTTGATGCACATCCGAATTTTGCAGGACTATGTGAGAGATGCCGGTAATGATGTGTAAACATCCAAAAGGCACACTGCACAGAAGCCCTGAGGGCAGAAAAGAGGATAGAGAGAGTCATCCGAGAGCAGGAATGGCGGTAATTCCATCCTTTCACATGACTGTCAGTACGCTTATCCTCTCTGCTCCGGATTTAAACCTGGAATAGACCTGTCATGTTAAAACTCTCAATAATTGCTCATGGCAAATTTTTCTTGAACGTACCCAGGGGCCGCGCGCTCGCGTACGTACCCCTGTCGACCGCGTCTCCAGTCAAGCTCACCCGTGAGATTGAGGTCTCTGCACAGCACTGCTCAGGGGAATCTGGGACATCATTTAATGCTACGGTGCTAAAGCAGGCGTCTCATTGGGGTCACATCGCACCCTCGAAATGGAAATCGACCCGAACGTGGCGGGGATCCCACACGCAGCACCGTTAAATCACTCTGTCATGAGTGAACTTCCACTAAGGGCCACAATGCAAGGGTCCATGCGTCCTCAGATAACACATGCGCAGGAGACTGGAGATCGGAGATGCTGTGTCTGCCGTGGAAAGGAAGAGAGGAAGACAGCAAAACCAGACCTGGAGATATGAGAGGTCTGGAAACACGAGGTGCTCCGCTGAGGAGCCCATCTATGGAGCGCCATATGAAACGCACCTGATTACATTACCAGCAAATGGTCTGCAGGAATGAATGTAATTGTAGCTCATTACAAGCTCTGGAGTGTGACGTGGTTAAAAAAAAAAGATTACATTTTTTCATACACAGAACTCCTCTGTTGGCAGCCTTTGTATCAAACACGGCAATGAGAAAACAAATGTAATGTAAATAGCATAACACAAGAACAACACTCCCATTAACCAATAATGGTTTGACCGTTAGGGCTGTCACACGTGTTTCCCAAGTAGGACAACATCCTTTGTTCTTCCTGAAACATTCCTATCATTCCATACTCCTATGAGCATGAGGTTGATGGGAATGTTGTTCCAAGAACAGCAACTTGTGCAAATCACTGTGTGCTTTGCGTGATAGGGGAGACCAGGAGGGTTGTAACACTTTTTGCTTTAATGTCTGTAACTTTTTTTCTTTTCTTTTTTTGTTGTAATTTTGCTACATTTATCTGCTACAAAAAGTTTTTTTTAATCTACAACTTATTGCTAATTATTAATATCAAGTACAATGAGTGCTGTTGTTTAAAAGTACTTAAGATGAGTTGTAACACTAATAAAAAAAAGGACATCAGTTTCAGTTTTGTTAATCAATTTATTTATTTATTTTGTTAACAAAAGCCCAATCAATCCCTTCCCACAAATCCACCCCATTTTAATTATATTATTATTATTATTATTATTAATAATAATAATTTTAAGGCAACAGGTATCCTCACTTTAAGTTACATTTAAAAATCAATTAAACTCAAATACAATTAAAATACATATCTGACATTTATGTGCAATGACGGCTAAGTTTGTTTGTTTTTAGTGGGTCCAGTAGAAGTAAATGAAATCCCGTCTGCTCAGACATGATATTTCTTGATTTTTATTTATTCATTTATTATAATTTTCTTTTACTTTAACGTGAAATGTTATACATCAAATTAAATAAGAGAACCTGTTGAGTCAGATGATTCACATTTGTCATTTAACATGCATCACAAAATCAAATTAAATATATTTTTCTAAAAAATGTTTTACTTTATTTTAGGAGGATGTCATGCATGATCTGACTAAGTTCTAAGTGGTTATCTGACTGTTATAACTCACCCCAGTACAACAATCATCCCTGGTCTCTCCTATACAATGAATTCGAAAAACTGTGATGCGCGAATGATATCACATAGCTCGTTTGTATGCATGATGGATGTATCCTACTCATCTACCCAGACTGTTTGTGCTTAAAGGCTCTCATTGGTGTAAAAAAAACCCAAGGCAGGCTGTGCTGGCTGTCGTGTCATAAAGGATGCAGGACGAGAACGCAGACATGATTTCATGGCTAATGATTCCCGCGCTAATATCACTATGGGCAGCAGAGAGGATAACCAAGTTGAGCTGTCTTAGCTCAAATGATTCAATTAGGCCAGCTGTCCCCATTTGTCATGGCCCAACTCGCTTTTAGATTACCTTCCAAGAGTGCATACGTGCCTCCGCATTGGACATACACACTCAACAATTTCTGGGGGGGAAAAAGAGAAAGAAAAGGAAGGAAAGTACTAAATAAATAAATGAAAATTCTCAGATTACAGTAAGCACATAAAGGCAATTATTGGTAATAAATGTGACCTTTTGTTTCAAGCTTGATGCAAATGCTCGGTGTGAAATAGAGGGAAATCCCTGAAGCATGTCACATTGATTGGCAGGACAGAGATGGTCCTGTTATGCTTGAGAGAGACTACAGATGAGCACATGAATGGGGTAAATCATTAAAGCAATCGGGTCAAAAGCACATGAAAATAATACAATTCAAGTGCAAACGCTCACATTTCTAGTAAGGCTGCTTATTGGCATTTAGGTTCATTTTGAATTATTTATAGCATTACAACAGCCTACCTTATCAATTATTACAGTGATAGCTAGGTTTTTATGTTATGTTATGTTATGTTATGTTATGTTATGTTATGTTATGTTATGTTATGTTATGTTATATTATATTAAATAGACAATCAAATTAAATCAAATTAAGTCTAAAGAATTTGTATTGATCATTTTCTTCACAAATGTAAGATCATTTCAGTAACAGTTCACAATAAGGTCTCATTTGTTAACATTAGTTAATGCGTTAGCTAACATAAACTATCAATAAGCAATATATTGTTTAAAGAATTTAAGGTAAATAGGTAAATTGATCTTTGTTAACGTTAGTAAAAATCGAATTGTTTATTGTTTGTTTGTTCATGTTAAAGTTCACAGAGCATTAATAAATGTTAACAAATACAACTTTGGATTTTAAAAAGTAAAATGTTAAAAAGACAGCAACAGTGCCGGTCCAGATCCGGGCCACATCTGGTAGATGTGGATTCCATGCATACCAGATATGGGCCGGATCTGGGCCGACACTATGACTATGCTGTCTGGGGCATTTATTAAGATTAATAAATGCTGTATAGAAGTATGTTCGTTGTGTTAACTAATATAGTTAAATAATGAAAGCTTATTCTAAACTGTTACCATAACTTCCTTTACGAATGCTGAAAGTGGAGTGATCTTTCACTTCTAAATATTTTCTTTTCTTTTTTTTAAAGGTAAATAAGGAGCAAAGTGAATCATTTTAAATGCATTATATGTATTTTGTGGAAAATATGTTAGCAATCACACCAAATGTACTTTTACTGTAGTGATACAGGTTAAAGGACAAGTGCGTTTTACCTTACTTGGTGTCATCTATGCGTTTTTATGTTGTTTTTAAGCTGTATTAACTCACTTGTAGTCAGCATGTGCAGATAAACATGATAAGATGATAAACATGACAAGCATATCACATGGGAAGGACCATGGTTCCTAGTGTTAGAGCAGACCATGTATTTGGAGACATGGCTGAGAATAGGGACATATACTTATTACAGTAATTCAGAAAGGAAATCAACAGCCAGGAAAAGAGGGGGTCACACTTATCCATGTGAATTCACTCATTCACAGCAGCAAACATTCATTAATGCAATTTCCATCTATTTTGTCAGTCTTGTAGCCCACAATGCTAACAAGGGGTAGGGAAAATGAGGACTGTGGGCCTTGAATAAAAACAGGCACTTAAATCCTGGCCTGAATCACGGGGAATTAACAATGCTCAGACACATCGGAGCTGCTCTTGACCTTCAAGCCATCATTATTAGAGGGGCGCTAATAGAACAGTTGTCAGTTTACAGTTGTCAAACCAACAAATAACAAGAAAGTAAATAGCTTACAGATGATATTACTGATGGAAGATTTGGCTTTACAAACCTCAAGCATCAGTTCGCTGGCAGTAGGAAATAATAAAGCCCTTTTCCTTTCAAGGGCATTGCCATTGTTATTTGTGATCTTCAAGATTCAGCTTTCGTGTTAATTTTAAATTTTTTTTACAATTATGAAATGTTTTGACCAGTGTTTAAGAATTGGCTCCACTCTCAACTGTTGGAATTTAAATGGAATTGGACTGTCCTAAATTGGGAAGGTCCCAAACATCCATCCATCCATCCATCCATCCATCCATCCATCCATCCATCGTTTTAAGAACAAATGTGGTAAAAAATCTACATCTAAATATTGATTTTTGGATCTTTATTTTTTCACAGTCAAGAAAATCGTGTTTCTTGAAATTTTGCATATGCTGATTGATTTATGATAAAAGGTAATTAGTAAATTGCATTACTTTGAATTGTAATGCAATCTTAATTCTACTTCCTTAAATTCAATTTTACATCCTGTGTTGGCTAATCAAATTCAGAAATTCCTTCTCAGTTGAGTTCTGAATTGGACACAACCCATTTTAGTTTGTTTTCAGCCTGTTTATCTCAGCACATTTTAAACATTGTCTTTAATTAAATAAACCATCGGAGACGTTTAGCCTGCTTACGGTTGCATTTGAGTTGACATTCGGCTTTGACTTTCCTGCGCTACCCAGCATGACGTTCTCTCTCCACATTCTGTTTAAAGGTCAAAGATTATCACCTCATTCAAACCCCATTCGAACATTCATCTTTTGATGAAACGTCCCCGTGTTCAGAGCGTTCCCGGTGACTTGTGTCCCCTCCTGCTAGCGCCGTGCTTTGTTTAGCTGAAGATGCTGGCACTCGGCCTGTCCCTCCCTACCTGCATTAGAGGGCTGAGGCCATGCCAAAACACAATTTGGACTGTCTCCAGCACTTCATTGGAAAGTAATGGTTTTCACTGAACTGAGTTATGACCAGCTGTTTGCAGACAGTCTGTGACATACTGATAGACCAGAACACCGTATGTTGCTTTCCAAATCAAATGATACAAGGAGTGTGACAGAGTGGTGAAACATCTGTCATTAGCAATTTTCAGCACGCTCCACTAATTCTGGACAAAATATGGGTAATGAAGTTACCGCAGGAAACTTCAAATACTGTCAGCGCAACAAGAAACTGGTGCTCACGAAGGCTTATAATCTAATTCATTTGTTGTAAGACATACAGACGGAGCGATAATTGTTTTTGATCATCATATTTTAAAATGCAAATCTCAAATGTTCTTCTTTAATCAAAGAACAAAAATCAAGGACAGGCGGGAGATTTGTTCTTTGTACCAAGACACCCTCCCTTGTAGTTCTCGCCATCAGTGGGGCATCTGAGCGAGGGCCACAATGGTTTGACGCGTCTGAGCGTCATTGCTCACTCGACCTAGAAGCATGAATCCAGTCTAGCTTGTTCTCTGTGATCTAAAGAAAAGACGTCCTGCTGTTAGAGAGAACCAAATTTAAAGTGTTTTATCTCGCCAGCTGCAAGACCGCCATATGCAATTTCACATTGGCCTCTATACAGTAGCTCTCCCAATACTGACTCTCATTTCAGTAGCTTGTTTTTAGTAATGGTTAATAAGATCTGTGGATTATGTTTTGGACACTTCCTAAAGTTGCCATCCAAAGTTGTCAATAATGCATAATTTCATCAGCTATAGTGTTTTCGTCACACATT
>NC_139986.1:19305710-19313210 GCF_963993115.1 Abramis brama | reverse complement strand
GCAGAGCTGTGCTTTTTGCCTAGAAATATCACACTCCATCATGTTGCATGAAAAGCTTTGTTTTTCTCCCGATGACCTTCTCCCACTCCTCTGCCTCCTCCGTCCATCTGTCCATTTGTCCATAATGACAGAGGATGGACAGTTTCTGTCCCTCAGAAACAAGAAGTTCCTGTGCTGTAGCATGTGAGGAGGCTAATTCAGTTAGTTCAGTTGGTCTGATTCGGTGTTGATGTCATTTTAAGAGGTGTTGCCTTGAGCAGCAGTTATTAGTCATGTGTCATGCATTGTTTCAGATTAATATCATCCAAAACATTTGAAAAATTCACAAAGTTGGAGCCATAACCTAGCGGTTAGCCTGATTTAGGAATGCACGTTTAAAATGCAATGCAATCATTTTATAATTTTTTATTGAAATGCAGCAATTTTTTGTCTTACTGTAATGTCTACATCATGTGTTCCCAAATGGGGGTTTGTGAATCCCTGGGGACTTGTGAGGGAAGTGGAGGGGGTTCGTGAGTAGATGAAAAGCTAATCATTATTTAAATTGAATGTAAAATTAAAATAAAGAAATGGGGCAGCAAAACTAATTGAAATAAAACTGAAATTGCAATATAATTTATTAATATTCTTTATATATATATATATATATATATATATATATATATATATATATATATATATATATATATATATATATATATGGAAATATGTGCAATACATAAACTTTTTTTGTGTGAAAACAATCAAAATAAAATGCTTACTAAAAACGTTAAATGTTTTTTTAATAGATTAGAGAAACGTTAACATGTGAAGGTATCATTAAGTTACTGAAATATCCAACGCTATCTCACGACCAATTCGTACGAGTGATTAAAAGGTGGCTAATTCATACGAATTTGTACGATTTGTCTAAACCCACGTGATGGGTAGGTTTAGGGGCGGGGTCAGGGGTAGGTCATTTGTATGAATTCATACGAATTGGGCAATACGTAAAATATGTACGATTTAGCAAAAATCTTACTAATTCGTACGAGTGAGGTCGTTAAAATTCCTACAAATTAGCCACCTCGTAGAATTCGTACGAATTGCCGTGAGATCAGGCTGAAATATCACCTTTAATTTTCAGGGGGTATTCCAAGTAAATATTTTACGACTAAAGCCCAAAGTATACTTCGGCCGCACTGTCCGCATGACATAATTTTCGTCCTGTGGGCCCGTGGTTCAATTTCACTACCCTCCTCCTTATTCATGTTTTTTAAGTTCAACATCATCCTTGTTAGTATTCCTCAATCAATTCATTATAGACAATATAACAAGGGGAAAAAAATGATAAAAGAGGGAATTGGGAAATAAGCTCTGAAAAGGACTGTAATAATGGTATAAAACATCAGCTCAAACTGAACCCTTCCAAGCTAAAAATATGCTTTATTTTATTCTTTTGTAATTGTTCCTTTAATATCAGGAGAGTTTTATATTATCGTGACAGGTAGAGATCAATCCCTGTTAGATATAGATCCGGGTCGCTAAAGACCCGAATATGTAATAATAATACTTTTTTGCTTCTCAAGTGAATTGTTTTTGCTTTCAGGATGTTTAGATATTTTTACAGGAAAAACTTGACAAAAAAAAACTGAAAAATGCAGAAGTTACACGCTTCACCTTTACTGTACCATATTTTAGCATGTGTGACAGTATCTCAATTCAAGAAGCCACCTGCATTTTTTTATTTCGATGCCCTGTATTTCTTAAGGACGATCTATGATAAGAGATGGCACAGGAGCAGGTCATGAAGCGGCGGGAATGAGCAGTGATGTGACATGCAGACATTTCTGTCAGAATTGTGAATGCCCCCCTGCTGAAATCCACTGACATTGATTTGTAAGCATAATGGCTGATTATAGGATGGGTGACAGATAAATTTTATCAAAATTAAGGCACAATTAAACATTTCATCTTCCTAATTACTGGCTGTAGATTTGGCCTGATGACCATGTGCTGTAGGAAATCAGCAACCATCACATATTTTAATGGGACACAGCTGTCCTGCGGCCTAGTAATATCTGCACACAGCCCCGGAAATGTAATTTATGAGGGGGGGAAAAAAAGAATAAATTGACAGTGGATCAGGTTTCAGAATTGAAATCTTTTAGAAAGTTTTGATTAATTGCTGATTGCACTTTATGAATGTGGTTGTTTTTAAAGAGTCTTTAAAGGTATACTCACCCCCCCCCCCCCCCACCCCCTTAAATTAATAATATTTATGTGATATATTAATATATGTGACAAACTAAAAGCTGTTTTCTTCTAGGTTGCCACAAATGGTGGACTACATATTGAAATCAGATGACCAGACTATTACTATTTATTTGATCTCTTTCACTCATATAACAAATTATATATGGCCATTTATGGCTGAAAATAGCTCATTTCTATGAACCAAATTATTGCTTTTGCTTCACCCACGCCACTTTTTTTTCCCAGTAAGTCTATGACATCTGCCATATTATAACAAGGAATATTTTAATTTAAAATCTAAATTTTTGCTGTATTTCGGTAAGATGTTTAGTTGAGTTGTAAAGTAATTATGGCCAATACAAAGAAACACAGATTGTTTGATGGCTTGTAATCATATTTGAAAAATCCAAATCTCTGCCCTGCACATTCCACAGGCTTCCTAAAGCAGACAAAGAAGAGATTCTCATCCACTGAACGCCTGAATTTCACAGGCTTGGAAAGGCTTGTGGGGTTCACACTGAAGTAATCAGCCTTTCTGCTCTGTCTGTGCCAAGGAATTAGCCTGGGAAATTCACCAAAATGTGGGAACAGCTTGGGAACAGATTGATGCAGAGGGGTGAGAGAGACAAGAGAGGCTTAGACTGTATGTGTGCACCATGAGCCCATTCCAGAGCAAATATATGGAAAAGCTTCTCCTAAGTAACTCAGCTCCTCGGAGCAAGGCTCATGCTCTCTAGTGTGAAGGGTCTTGGGTCATTGTGCCGGCCGGACTGCTCCGATTAGCAAGTTTGCTCATCAAATCTTAACTTATCTTTTTAAAAAGTGGATTTTTAGATTCACTGAAAAAGTTCTGCTTGCCCTGGCAAAGTTTCGCCTCAAAAATTCCAGTATGTTGTGCACTGTAAAAAAAAATATTTTCATGATTTTTTTATCACAACATTTTTTTTGTCACAACATTTTTTTTGTCAAATCAACTTATTATAAATCAACTTATATAATAAATTAATATATGTATAATATACGATATACGATAATATAATAATATAATATACGATAATTTATGCGATTCAGATAACATAATATTTGGAATATCTGTTGATTAAATCAATCTCCTTCATTGTATTAACTCAATTTTTTAATTTCAAAGAACTTAAAATTTTAAGGCAACCAGGTGACATTTAAATTAAATTTAAATTTAAATATTTTTTAACAGTGTGGGTAGATGCCAGAATGTTGCTCTGCTGTTGCTAGGGTGCTCTGAGTGGTTGCTATAGGGGTTGTCTAGTCCAAAAGATTCCGAACCAAACTCTCTGGCTCCTAGAAGGGGTTAGAATCCCTATGTAATTCTATTTTATAATTCACATTTATAATTCAGTCTGTTTGCTTAGAAAATCACAGCTCTTTTCAACAGGCTTCATGATTTGAGGTATCATTCATGTCCATAAAAATAGATAGGTTATGCACATACTGTAAGTTTAATACTTGTGTTTAGGGGACTGTTCAAATCCAGTTATTATTATTTTATTTATCAATCTAGTATTTTTAAATGCCACAATCATGCACCCACTACAAAATCTATGACATGCAAATTGGCTTTTATTGTAAACTTAGGCTACTTTAATCACATGTAAATGCAACACACTTTTAGTGTTTAGTACTATTTTAGTATTTATTCCATTTTTATTTTTAAACATTCATTGCTTATTAAAAACCTACTCTGAATCGACTCGTGCCAAAAGATTTGTGAGCAGTCTCAGCCACCAGAAGTTAATTTCGTTGCTGTTTTCTGGGTGACATCCTCAGTCTGGTATGGTTCTGTTGCTGCAGTGTGCTCATGCCAGTTTCCATGGCCACCCACAGATCTGAACTTGGTCCCAGTTCAGGTAAACATGGTACCCTAAAGGGGCAGTTGACCCTCTTTCATGGGGTGGTTATTTTTGGGTCATACTACACATTTCACGTTCAACATTTTAAATAATGAACATCAAAAAAATACATTAAGGTTTCTGTAAAGCTGTATGTGTGTGTTTGTGTGTGGGTATATACAGTAATATACAGATGCAAAAGCCTCTAAGTGAATGATCATTTTTATCAAGCTTGTATATTTAAGTTCAATAATTTCACTTAAATGGCAATGCAAATGACCTATTAATTGTCATTTAAGTGAAATTACTTAACTTAAATGTACAAGCTCTATAAAAATGATCATTGTAGAAGAAAATTTCAGATGGCACTTAGAGGCTTTTACATCTGAACTCTTCGTATATATGTATATATATATATATATATAATGTATATAAGTGTGTGTGTGTATATATATATATATGTGTGTGTGTGTGTGTGTGTGTGTGTGTGTGTGTGTGTATATATATTTTAACTTTACATGTTTGTTGTTCACACATATATGTGTGTGTGTAACAAATATGTAAAGTTCATTGTAAGATAAATATATATAATATGCATATATATTTAAATATAATGCTTTTAAAATAATGCCATATTAATTTAAATATATTTTAAGAAAATGTGAAAATGCATTAATATATTAACATACAAATTGACATATTTAAATGTAAGAAAACACAGTGAATCGGAAATTTCCTTCAAAGTTAGTGTAAATTGTATGATAGTGATTGATGCTGTCTAGCTATGGTGAGACTTTGTTTTAGGGGCATGGATGAGCATAGGAAGATAAAATGGCTTTTTTGTGTGTGCACATTTGTGACCACAGGCTCGTGTCACTGTGAGCACTGTGCTGTAGCCTGACAAGGGCTCTCATGCTCACAGATAGCCGGCTGTTGTCCTAAACAACGCAACATATTGCCACATTGCCCTGGGACAGGGAATCAGGAACAGCAAAGAACAATGACATGCACAAGGTCTCCACACTGTTTATTCCCTCTGAGCTGAGCCAAACAGGACTTTACTTGAAAATGAAACGAACCAATTAAAGTATCTTGGGTTTATGAGGCTGTCAAGATGCCTCTCTGTTTGCTGTCAAAACAGATACAGTTGTAGGTTTCTACAATAAGGTTACACTTGGTGTATCAAAACTTTTTTAAAAGCATAAATCAGATGGTTGCTGTTAGGATTATTGGATATTTTATATAACCCGGCTTAGTCCCAGACTAAAATGCATGTTTGAGCTGTCTTAACTTAAAGCAAATTGCACTGATATATCTTAAAATAATTATGTCAGTGCCATTGTTTTGTCTCAAGATGCACATCAGGAATTTTTTTTTTTTTTGTAAGGTACATTTATTATATATTATATAATATTATATATTACATTTTGGTAACACTATTTTACAGTCTTACCATAGTAATAACAGTAAATTATGCATAATTACATGCAACTAACCCTCAACCAAATCCTAATTCTACCCTAACCCTATAGTAAGTACATGTAGTTGCTTAATATTACTCAGTACTTAAATATATAATTACACTGTAACAATTACATCTTAAAAAATAAAGTGTAACTGAAATGTTTGACATTTTAAGATATTTGCTGACCAGTTTCTTCTTGCTCTGATCTTCTCTTAAGACTCGAGAACTCTCAAAGTCCGCTTTCTGATGTGACATGACATTGGCATGCCAGATGTGTGTGTACCGTTCGTCTAAGAATTGGACTGCTCAGTGTGAAATTGTCTAACTTGCTTCGCTGAGTGGTACTGCATATGAACTGAGTTCTAAACAAGCGTGAAAAATATGCATTGATGTTACACATGTCTTATTTTCTTTCTGCACATTGTCCTTTACCCTCCTGGTCATCTTCTACATATGTCTGGGTTTGGAACACATACTGCCTGCCATAATTTCATACCAGGCTGAGTCTGTTTTGAATGCGGCGCTTTTATGCCCAATGACTTTTACTAAAAGAGGCAGACATTAAACCATCTGTGTGAGAGAAACTCTTCGTTAGAATTAGATTTTTTTTTCATGCAAAATATCATCAATTTATCTTCAATCAGAGAATGTTGTGAGATTTCCCCTTGTAATATCCATAACAAATTAGTCATTCTTTAATATGGTTATGATGTTTTGCGATTTTATCTGTGATAATTCAACTATTTTGCTATTTATATTTGCTATTCTTCTAGTTACAAAAGGCCATATTAGACAGTATGTGGGCGATATACCGCTAGACACAATTAACCGGTAGAGACTTTGGACTATCGCTACATGTCTGAGAGATGTTTTCTGAGCGCGTTCCCGTGTTTAAAGAGCGCGGAGTACTGAACCGAGTTATTTTTGTCGCCTCATTGGGCTTCAACGGTTGAGAAAGAAAATGCATGTGTAATGGGATCCATATAAAGTGACAACAGCCTAATAAACCTGCTGTCATCAAACAACAAAAAGGAGAAAATCTGTCAATGCTCTTGTCTGTATCACTTTTGTCTTACTATAATAAGAATACAAGTATATATTTAATTTATAGTGAAGAAACTTGAGTTATATTCCCCATAGGCCAGTAGTTTTTTGTGAAATTGAAAATGAGATTTCAATGGTATCAACAATTTAGATGATATAAAAACTTTATTTAAAGCAAAAATAACTATTGTGATATATATATCGTTATCATGAAATAAAATTACTCCTATCGTGATATAAGATTTTGTTTACATCGCCCACCCCTATTAGACAGGGCAAAACATTCATTCCCATAATAACCAACCGGTTTGATATGCCAAATTTTGATGTCACAGTTTCCATGGCAACTGATATCAACACGGATCCTCAGGATTTTGCAAAGCCTTCAACAACTCTCATTATTTCCAGACGAAAACAAAGCGCGCAAACGCGCGTTCCCGTGTTTACCTTCATATTAAACGGCGTGAGCGCATTGTTGTTTGTTTTTTTATTAGCGTCGCGCGCAGGATGCTGACAGCTGAAGAAGACTGTATTTGGGGAGGAACAGCATGGCTGCAGAGAGGAGTGGGGATCCTGAGGGAGGCCTAATGGTTCCACTCCTTCCTGCACAGAGATAAAGACTCATAATAACCGTGTATACCCACCATCTGGCTCTGTGCATGTGGTCCTTATGGAAGAGAAAGCAGTGCAATCTGTAAACGATCAGGAGCCATAGCACTCCCCCCAGAGAGACCGCCATGCAATCAAGGTGACAGATGGCATAGCTACTGCTGTGGCCGCATGGAGGAGATCAAAATCACCTTCAATAAACTCTGACTAGAATGGGCACGGGCCTCTCCAAAAGTCAGTTTGTCAGTCAAACTGTGGCAGCTTGCTGCATCGGGGGTGAGA
>NC_139986.1:18968210-19298210 GCF_963993115.1 Abramis brama | reverse complement strand
TTGCTTGTCTCAATTGTTGTTTTAGGTTAATAGTCACTGTCACTCATGTTGCCTCAAATCTTCAACGTATTGAAAAAAAGATCACCAATTCATAAAAAAAACAACAAAAAAAAACAGTTCTATCAGTGCAAAATCGCTTAAATTGTGAACGCCCCATTCTGCATTAAATGAAGTGTGCACACAAAAAGTTGCTGCCTTAAGTTTTTTCAATCAACTTGGATATTTAAGTCATTTCAACTTAAATTACATTAAACTGACATAAAAAAAAATTAGTTGAATCTTGTATAACTTTAACTTATTTTGATGAGTTAAAGCAATGTAAAAACATGTTGTCATAACTTATTTATATATATTTTTACAGTGCAGTGTAGACAACTTTGTCGATAGCAATGAGAGCAAACTGGTTTTTGCTTGCAGTTTAGACACGAGTTGCTAACAATGAATCCTCTTATCAGCTTATCTAATATAAAAAAGTGAAACTGACAGCACATTTTTCCTTTTTACGATTGTAAGCCGTTTCCCACCACCTTTTTTGTTTTGTTTTTCATAGAAATGTACCGAGATGCATCTATTTTTCCTTTTGCTGTTTTTCCGCTGATAGGATGCTGAAACATGGGACCTGCAGTGAAGATTAAAGTTTATGAATGCACAATAATGATGCCTACATCTGGATATTTTCCTTTTTCTCCTGGAAACAATATTTCAGATGCAGTTAACATGATTAAGAGAGAGAGAGAGAGAGAGAGAGAGAGAGAGAGAGAGAGAGAGAGAGAGAGAGAGAGAGAGAGAGAGAGAGAGAGAGAGAGAGAGAGAGAGAGAGAAAAAACACAGATCTATTCCTTGGAGAAATGCATGTTTATACCAGCAGTCACCTGTCACAGTGGAGCCCAAATGAGATTCAGCAGCCTATTGTCCCAATCAGCATTTTCCTTCGTTCTAAATGCTCCCCAGAGACAATCATTATTACATGACATGCTCTTCATCGTGGATAAACGGTGCTTAGTGTGCCAGGCCCGTCTGGGGTAGATGGACAGCTCTGGACCCGAAAAATGAAAGGGCCTGCAGCTTCATTGACATTTTAATCAAAAACAGTTAGCGAAGAATCACTTGCTTGTGGGAGGGCTTTGTATTCAAGCATATTCTCAAAATTCACTGGCTGCATCACGCAACCTTCTGACAAGCAATTTACCTACTGTCAGTGGGATTGTGGCTGTCACCAGCAGGGCTACCTGTTGTGACGGGTCTTTCTGAAGCTGGGCACAGAAAAAAGAAGAGAATAAAAGGGGAACAGGGTGGTCAAAAAGTCTGGGACACAGCATGGAGTCGCAAGCAGATTGGGGGATCATAGATGGCCTAGATTGACTTTAATGGGAGGGAGGATATTCAATTAAACTGTATTTGATTTTCTGAGAAGAACCAGAACGTTTCTGCCTTGCCATCACACAAATAATATTTCTAGACCCTTTCTCATACCATGTAGGTTACAGAAAGAAGAATTATTTTTAAGCCTGTTAAATTACAAAAAACTGAAATAAATAATTTGCAGGGTGATTAATTGCTTATATGAATTTGGTTGAGAAAGTTATATTGTTGTGGCAGACGAGTAAAGCAAAATCCTATTTTATTGAAATTGATTAATTGTGTTAAACTTTAACATGATTAATTGTGTTAAACTTTAAATCACTGAATTTTTTATTACTATTATTATACATTATTATAGTACATTATTAAGTGATAAGTATGAATTATTATTTCACTTATGTCTCTAGAGATGAAGAAGCTTTTATATTGTTCACAGAGTTGGATCCCGATGCAATTGATAATCTTTCATATTTTAAGGTCAGTTTTTTCTTGTGCTGCAGGAACAAGCATTAAGATGTGTTATGTTCTTAAGATCTCTTGAGACTCTCAGCATCATTCATTTACTCGCTCGTTGTTTGGCACCATTTTCACTTGTCACTGTTTCAATAATCAGGCTGGGAAATATGCATTTCCAACTGTGCAACGGTCCAACCAAGTATTTACATAAATGTTGAACGAACAATTTCCACCTCATGAAGGTTATTTTGACTCCTTTTGTCAGATTTAATGTCCTCCGTGAGTTGGAATGTGCAGACGATATTAGGCACGCAAAATGATAACATTAGCATTTCTGTTAAATAATTCATAGTGTTCTGAGGCCCCTGAGTAAGTTTAAACATTGCAGACAACAATCCTCAAACCCGATCCCATACAACTAATTGTTAAATACACTCCATTGGGTTTTAAAGATGTTGTCACAGACTTTTCATTAAACATTAATGTGCAATCCCAGTGATTTCATGCTATCCAATTTTTATATCTGCCTTTTAATGGCACTCTCCGAAAAGCATTAAACTCATCATAAATCGCTTAGTAATAATGATGGTGAGGAAAAATCCTGTTTCTGGCCTGTCAAAAGTTTATTTATGTTGAGAGGTGCAGAGTCTTGATTCCAGCTCTGTAATGAATTACAGGTGACAAAACAATCTGATACTGAAATAGAGAGATATTCTGAATTTCATCCACCCCTTCCAAATTACAAAACTTTTTTTTTAGCAACAAAATGTACAAAAATTAAGCAACAACATACTGTCAGACCAAAAAAACTCCTTGTTATTTCATGTGATCGCCCCAAATGAGTAGCCTATTATGGTTAAGGTTATAAATTGAGATTTGGTTCTTATACCGTTAAAAAAAAAAAAAAACAGAACTCAATGAAATTTATTTTTGGTTTCATATGCACTCATTGTACTGAAATACTCTGAGACTAGCGGCACCACTTTTGAATCTACATCGCAAATCTAAAAACTTGGTTGTTTTTGGTGAATCAGAACATACAACAGTGTATTCACGATTACTCTTATGAGTCAGCTCTTTTTATTGAATCAAAACATATAGCACGACCAGTGTATTCTGATTCCCAAATGAATGATTCTTATGAGTCAGTTGTATTTGGTGAATCAAAAACATACTGCATGAACAGTGGAGTCTGATTCCAGATTGAATGACTTTTTAGTAAATCAAAACTGAGTATGAAATCGCATAGGGCTACTTTCTGAGTAGGTACATCTTTTGAATTACATGAAAGTTAAAAAAATCATGTTCTATATACTATGAATGTGTGTAGTATGAATGAAATCCGAACTACTAAATTTTTCCATGCTGTCATTGTCATGTGACCTACAGTACCAGCATCAGTTGTCACTTCACTCTCCCGTGGCCTCATGGGATAGTAAAGTGTCCATTAGATGAACTTCAGAGTCTCGCAGAAAGTATTAGTCTATACTTTTTGCCTCCTGTTTTATAAATACTGTGAATTCATACATACTACACTTTTCACATACTGTTTTTCGCCTACTAGGTAGGTAAGTGTGTATATTCGGATGCAGCTCTACAGTACATTATGATTCCCGTATACTCTGAGCCGATCCTTTTTAGTGAATCAAACACATACAGATTAGTGTAGTCCGATTCCCAAACGAATTACTCTTAGTGAATCAGTCACGTACAGCTTTCAAGTTACTGTTTTATTGTACTTCAAGTCCCACTGTAGTCAATTATTTTATCCATTAAAACTCATCTTTGATCACTAAAATGACACATTTAAGCGCTTTTTCTTTGAAAAAAATGTCTTCATGTCTTAAAATAGCTTGAATGTACCTCTACACCCTTGCCTCATTTAGTATAAGCGGTTCTATGAATATGCTAATTGGCCCCACCCCCACTCACTCACTACAGCTCAGAGATCTACACGTTGACGTGATTGGTTACAAGGTGTAATGTCAGAAACACCAGCGATTTCAAGCCGCGTTTTTGAGACTGTCTTTGATTCACTGCAGTTTTAAGGAGAAAATACTCAGCAATGGTGTTGACTTATGAATTCACACATGGTCAATACTATTATGTATAAAAAAATATTTAAAACACCACATAGAAATATAAACAATATTAAAACCTTGATTTTCACCACATCGTGAGACTTAAATCACTCACTGACTGCAATAAAAATGCACATCTTTTTTCAAATAAATGTAATACTTAAAAAATCATTTAAATAGTTTTTAATGAAACTGTTATCATTAAGAGGAAACAGAATTGTTAAATTCTTTATGATTCCTTTCCCTAATTATGATTCTCTAGTATAAAATGAAAAAAAAATCTAGTAAACTTACACTTAGGGGCCGTTTACACAACACCGTTTAAAAAAAAAAAAAAACTGAAAAAACTTTAGGCATTTTTGCCGTTCATTTACACGACAACAAAGTTTTGGGGCCCTGAAAATTCAAGCTTTTGAAAAGGGTTTTCAAAGTGCAAGTTTTTGAAAACGATACCGCTATCATTTCAGTGTAAATTACAAAAATGCAAATCTGTGAAACCGGTGTCGTCATGCGCATGCGTATTATGTGTTCAGTCTATAGTCGTTTTGGCAGATCCGTGTGAACAGGGATCGTTTTGACAATGATGTCATCTGTACGGGAAAAAGCACAGAAAAAAATGTGCACATAGTTTACATGTAAACGTACCATTAGTTTGCTACTGCTCTGTCTGTATGATATTATTTCCCTGAAATAGAGGCGAAGCATGGCCTGACAGCTGCCTAATTTACTTGTGTCACCAGGGTGACTTAATTGAGCAGCAGTCCTTCTGACAGCACGCACACAGACGGCACAAGAAAGGTGGTGGTGTCTGCTTTTTTGATGCACACAGAACAACCAAGGTCACTTTAATTAACTGCCAAATTGCTATTTAAATGATGATACTGATCACTCACTTTGCAATATAGGAAAGCTACTTGCTGTCATGGTAATTTAGTGCCATAGGGGGAACGGACGTCTCATGTCCTGCCACGTAGCAGGTTTTATGTCTCTGTGCTCAATATTTATTTGCAGGAGATGCATTGCATTCCTCAGGAGAATTTCAATTAGACACCTCTGACGTTTTTTTTTTTTTGTTATCCCTTTGTTTTGCATGCTAAGACAAAGCACCTGATTGCATACTGAGTTTGAAAAAACCAAACTGTTTCCTCCAATGTAATACCCTTGCTAATGGACACAAGGTTACTGTGAATCACTGTGCTCATTTAGTTGCTAATTGGACCAGGGATCTGAACATGTCCCTAAAATAGTCTACATTTGGACTATATGAACATATTACATCAACAAATGCCTTTCTCAAACAGTCCTCGCACATGAGAGCCTAGCTGGAGACCACCAGACTAGGATCCAGACCGTTTGAGATTTATTCTAGTCAGTCTCCACCCCATTACCATTAGCGTCCATCTGGCACTGTAGCCGTGTGCAGGACTCCTAAAGGTTACTCATTTACATACAGTAAATGCTCCACCAATAATTGCGGACCTTTAATCAGTTAGCAACTAGCTTGTGAGCTGTACGGCCAATCCCTACAGTGAAATAAAACTCAGATTGAAGAAGGGAACAGGAAATGAAGTCCTGAAATGTCATCACAACGGCTTTCTCTTTCAGTTAAACAGTGCATAATTTTGTCATATATTACGATGGGTGATCAGAACCTGATTTATTGTTGTAATCATTTGCCATATGGCACAAACTGTGTTCCCCCCCTTATAGTCAAATAAGAAGAGATTATAAGATGAGGTCATAACCTTCTGCACAGCATAAAATGAATCTCAGTCTGTTTGGAGAAACTAAAAGGCCAAGAAATTATGCAAATATATTTATCTGTTGACAACGCAGGCCTCTGTTGTTTACAGCTCTTTAAAATATGAAACACCCTCAAGAAATGTTTGGCAACATCTATAAACTAAATGTGATTTCTGTCAGAAAATCAGTGTTGAGGAAGCTGTAGCAGGAAGCCCATTTCCACCACATAAGTAAACGTTTTGGTAAATGATAATTATGACATAAAAAGTCAAAATGAGATAAAAGTTCATAATTATGAGATAAAAATGCAAAAGTATGACATAAAAAGTCAAAATTATGACATAAAATGTCATGATTATACAAGTTATAAAAATATGTATAATTAGATATGATTTACCAAAATATGTTTGTTTTTTTATGTAGCAGAAATACAAACTACAATCTACTCATTAACTCTTATGTCAAACTAACTTTTTATTAGATACGCAAGCTAACAAAATGTATCTGGCTAACTACATTGAGGCTAAATAAGGGCGAAATATATTAAAATATATAACTGATATGTATATGAAATATATAAACAATTAGGATTTCAGTTAGTGTGACAGCATTAAACTCAAAATACAATGGAAAAACTTTAAAAATATATATAAAATGACACAGGGACATTTGCACAGGGAAGTTTGAATGAACCAGTTCAATAAAATGAATCAGATTTTCCATATATTTCCATAATATCATATATTCATATGAAGATATTCTAGTGAGTGTGTTTATTACTATAGTGTGATAGTAAAAAAAAATTATGTAAAACATGTTTTTTTAATAGGATCCATTTTGTGCATATATGTTGGTTGTCTTAGTGATCTTGTCACCACCCCGGAACTTCCTCCCATCCTCCCACTGTTTACTAATTGAAGCACATGAAGAAAAAAATATTAGCATTCATAGATTTAAATGCCCATTGTGGCTGATTTTAATAGATTACAGCTTCTCTTTGATGGTTTTCTGATGTAAACGTGATGTGTCATGAGGATAAAAGATGGCATGATTGAGCTGCCGCAGCGGGCTCGTGTGAGTGACGGGTGGTTGGCAGGTCAGGCCCTCTCTGTTGAGTCTGGCCTGCTTCAGCACACTCACCTGTCATCTCAGGTGAAGTCCGCTGCACATCTAAGAGCAGAGGCAGTAGGACGGCTAAAGAGCCGGGATTTCACTTTGACATGAAGTAGGTCTCTATTTGTCTAGTGTCTGAATAATATGTGGATTATATGTTATCTGAGATATTGTGCAGTTAGCAAACAAAAATTTTGCAATATTTAAATTTTTAGGAGTAAAATTAAATTCTATATATACTCATGTAATTCAAAACCAGTATCAGTGCGAACAAAATAATCTGAGTTGACACCTTATAAAGAATTTAACAATTAGTCATGTACCACTTTATGATAGTTTATGTTTTTAAAGCTTGAAAGCCCTGTACAATTCTTAAAAATTTCTCCTTTTGTGCTCCACTAATGAAAGAAAGTCATATGTTGTCAACTACATGAAGGTGAGTAAATAATGTCAGAATATTTTAGGAATAAAAATAATTTAATGCTTTTTTTTTTTGCTTTATAACTGCCATAATTTTAATTATTTTGATGAATTTTACGCAGATGTTGATCTGACTGGTAAAAACTTACAAAGGCCATAAATGTGTATCAAATATTGCTTTAAATATTCAAATATCAAAAAATTTATTCTAGACATTTTTCACATTTCTGGGAATGTCAGAAGTGGAAGTCATAGTTGGGTAAAGTTTAATAGTGGTCAACGGGAGACCAAAGCAAATGGGTTTTTTTGCATTCCCATTTGCTCTTAGTCCACTATAGTGATTTCATGACTTTCCAAAACAGAAAAAAAGCATTGCAGCATTGTTAACTGTCACGTCTTCGGTTGTGTTCTTAATTGATTGGTTTCCAGTTCAGTTTCATGTGTTTCCTTTGTCTCTGTTCATTTGTTTCCATGGTTTTTGATTTGCCCTCATGTGTCTCACATGTCTCATGTGTCCCTCATTTTCAGTTGTTCTTTGTCACTTCTTGTCGTTGCTTTGGTGGTTGTTCTCTGTGTATGGTGTTTTGTTCCTCTGCTATAACTGTGAAGATGCATCATCAGTCAGTGAAAAGAGTTCATTTTTAAGCAAAGTAACTTACAATGTAGTGCACAAATCACATTACTGCCACATACTCAGCCTACTAAGTATACGTAATACTAAATGACAAAGATGAAGCTCATACGTTATCATACTTTTCACATATTACTGTACTGGATGTACCGAGTAGAACTGGTATCACTGTATATCATGACAAGCCCAGGATGTAATATTTGGTGAGTCTGTTAGCATTTATGGTTTTTAGTCTTGTTTCTTGTATTTTGTCATGGATGCAACAATTAACATATTCTAGATATAGGGCACAACAACCCATATTAATCGACCACTAATCTGAATTTTGTTTCTCCCTCAATGTTTTCACCTCTAAATATCACACAACGCCCTCATTTAAACAGCAATGCTCAAATGTTAAGGTGTATTCAGAAAATTTGCACCAAGTGAATAAGACTATCTAAGGTTAGAACAAGTGGTGCCTGAGATTTAACTAAATGTGAAGTACATCACATTCATTATCATAAACTACAGTAAGGAGGCACCGTAATTAGGCCAAATCTGCTCTGACGTCTTTCTGCTTCAACTCGCCGGCTTCTGTTCTCCAAGACAGCAGCAGATTTAACATTACGTTACAACTCTTTCACCATTAATCCTGGAACTGATGGGAAAAGCAAAAGATTCTTGCTTCAGACACATACACACAAACACACATCTCTCTCAGACATGTCAAGGGAAATCGGGAACTGGCTACACATACATGCCACATTTTTTTCTGTCTGTTTCAAAAGAATGTCCTGACAAGTATCGTGGGCCATGTGTCCATCAAAGTCAGTCTGATACAGGCAGCAAAGGCTAAGGAATGATGGGAAGGTGGAGCAGTTCCTGACTCAGCCTAACCAGAGCACAGGAGACCAAAACACTGCAGCTGGTTTCTAAAGCGAATGATTTAAGGAAAAAGAATAAGACAAGAAAAAGAATAAACTGTTTTGAACAGTTCAAAATTTATTCAACAGTTTTCAGCTAGAAAGATTGAAAGTGAAATTTCATTATGTTATATTATAACATATTTATATTTATGCACATACTTAATTCTTAGGATTCGATGTAGCATCAAACATTTCTTTAAAATCATGATTTCACATTAGTTAGAAAAATAAGATGTAAATCCTAAATTAATTAGTAAAAAATACCCCCCAACCCCCCATCTCCATGCATGAAGTGTGTTTTCATCTATATGTTGCCTATTTAAAAGCTGTGTATCAATGACTCATTGCTGCAGGTGATTTCTGTCCCCCGGGCGTCGAGTGGTGAACATCAAAAAATTGCATCTGCATTTTAAATATTATGATTTTCATTGTCACATTAAAAAGCATTTGCCTGTGTGTTCTCCATGTAGAGCGCTAAAGCGTGCCTTGGGAGTCTAGGCCCTGTCGAAGAGATTTGCATCAAGGCATCGCCGGTGTCCCACGTCTCTCTCTGGAGAGCGGCACGCATCAATCTAGAATCAACAAACAGCTCAGCTAATTAATAGTTGCACCATGAGGGAGAGCTTTTGAACAATGTTGACTGGTCCTTGCCTCCAGACCCACGACACTAAAAGCTACTGCTGGATTCCCGAGGATAGGTGACCTAGAGGTTGCTCCAAGGCTCTCTTTGAATGCACATGTTTGTGGGTTTGAATTTTTGTGAGGTTTGAATTTGAATCCCACAGGAGGTGTCCCCTAATTACTTTTAAATTAGCGTTTCTTCACAGCGCCTACCTGCTGAGAGGCAGGCTACCCGTTATTTGGAAGTGCTGTGCATGTGTAACTGTGTTTAATACAATAACTTTTTTTTTTATACATGTTTATAATAAACGAGACAAAGATTAGATCGCTAAAAATCATTTTGGCAGACCAACCTTCACAGTTTGATGTAGACTTGTTTTATTATAAGTGACTAAAAAAACTGAGTAGGATTAATTGATTAGATGTTTAGGCTGAAAACAAGGTTTGGTTGCATTTTATTTTACAGTATGTGCACTTACGTGTACTTACAGTGTACTTACCTAAGAAAGTACTGGTTAATATAAGGAAACTACCTGTACATGGGTTAAGGTTAGGTTTAGGGGTAGGTTCAGGGTTAGTACCTATTACCAGTTACTAATAACTGGGTAATGCTGTTAACTCGCTTGCAGTTGGTGCAGATTGCTGCTGCTAGATTGCTGATGGGTGTTCGTAAACACCAGCATATAACACCGATCTTAGTTACTTTAAATTGGCTTCCTATCTACTACAGGGTAGATTTTGAATTACTTATTTTAGTATATAAAGTTTTACACAATCTGGCTCCCTCTTATTTAATTTTGCACTTGCATAAACCTCAAAGGAATCTAAGGTCATCAAATCAGATGATTCTAGACGTCCTTAGTATTAGATTAAAAACGAGTGTTGACCAGGCGTTTTCAGTGGTGGCCCCAAAGCATTGGAATAGCTTGCCTATACATCTTAGACTATTTCCCACATTGGGTTCTTTTAAAGGGATACTCCACTTTAAAATGAAAATTCTGTCATCATATACTCAATCCTCATGTTGTTTCAATCCTTTATGAATTTCTTTCTTCTGCTGAACAGAAAGGAAGATATTTAGAAGAATATCAGTAACCAGACAGTTTCTGGTCTCATTGACTTCCATAGTATATTTTTTTCCTACTATGGAAGTCAATGAGACCAGAAACTGTCTGGTTACTGACATTCTTCTAAATATCTTCCTTTCTGTTCAGCAGAAGAAAGAAATTCATACAGGTTTGAAACAACATGAGGGTGAGTACATGATGACAGGAATTTTCATTTTAAAGTGGAGTATCCCTTTAAAAGAAATTTGAAGTTGTATTTGCTAGAGTTAGCCTTTGGCTATACACATTGAGTAAACAAAGCGGGTCTCATTCTTTGCTATGATGTTTGTTTATTTATTTATTACTCTCTCTCCTTCTGTGCTATTGTGCTATTGGCCTTTTACTATTACTATTGTACAGCACATTGGTCAACCTTGTGTTATTTTAATTGTGCTCAGAAAGAAAGAAAGAAAGAAAGAAAGAAAGAAAGAAAGAAAGAAAGAAAGAAAGAAAGAAAGAAAGAAAGAGTTATTGTAATTACGTACATGGGGAACCCTGGTGCGCACAAAACAAGCACACTGAGACCCACATATTCTGGGGGTCTTGGTCCACTTCCAAACAAACTCTGGTGCGGTTTGACTGAAATATGAATGCAACACGGACCAAAGACATCTAAAGAACCAAAAACAGGATGTGATGTATCTTGATGTGTATACATTGATTTGTGGAGGAATTGTCGGCA
This sequence comes from Abramis brama, assembly GCF_963993115.1. Classification (NCBI taxonomy): domain Eukaryota; kingdom Metazoa; phylum Chordata; class Actinopteri; order Cypriniformes; family Leuciscidae; genus Abramis; species Abramis brama. The sequence goes on along the minus strand of NC_139986.1, from coordinate 19,287,087 downwards.
CTATTTTTTACACTATTTTTTTACGACTCCTTTACACATTTTATAAGCTGCGTGTGAGTACCACCTCTTCATTTTAATGTAGAATATTATTTCATTTTAACTAATGTATGTCTTTTCATTTCTTTCTTTTATTGTATTTTTTTTTATTTCTTATGAAACTTTATGATTGCTATTCTTTTTTAATATTTTTTTTTTCTGTAAAGCACTTTAAATTACCACTGTGTATGAAATAAACTTGCCTTGCCTACAAATATAAACACACACCTTAAATGGAGACCAGAGGGTGTCAAGCTCCAAAAAGAACAAAAAAAAAAAAGCTCTATAAAATAAATCCAAATGATTCATAAACTACATTCCTAGTCTTCTGCAGCCATACAGTATAATAGCTGTATGTAGCCTGAGTACATACAAGTTTTGAAGAGTAAATGATGATAGTATTTTTCATTTAGTGAACTATCTCTTTAAGTACAATGAATGCCAAAGTCCTGTTTATTTGTTCATTTGGGATGAGTGAGGATATTTAGTCACCTTTTGTGTAGGCATGCTTGCAAACTGCTCTCGTGAAAGGTGCCCTCCCACCATCCCACCCCAAACACAAGGCCCCATCTGCTTAGAGAATGCCACAACATTTATCAAAGCACAGATGATAATGGCCTTGGCATCCTCATTATGAGCGCAGAGTAATCTTCATTTGTACATGGCCATGACAATGAGACGGGCATGGCGTTGGATACACAAATAGCTTAATATCTTCTAGTTTTCCGTTGGTTTATGGCATGATGAAAAACAAAAATACAATTTAACAATATTTCGTGTGAAGCTGATAGAGTCTAACTTGTGATAGAGTAATTTTTGCACCAATAGCGTCACCGAATGTTATTGTAAAAAACAGCTGTGTTCTGATTCACAGGGTTTCTATGCAGTGTTCACTGTGCCCTATAGAGTGCAATATTGCCCGCCCACTTTTCAGCAGCGTTGGTTCCGGAAGTATTTCTCCCATAGGGATTTAAAAAGAAAAAGTCTTTGTTAAAGCTTTAGAAGTCATGAACCAAGCCAACCAACTAACCGGTGTATCGCAACATTACAACATTTTATTTTAAGCAAAATAGTTTTTGAACATCAGACAAAAAGGCAAAGGTAATGACTGTGTACTTGACGGTTTCAGAGAGAGAGAGAACTACAATCCCATGAAGCATTGTGAATGACAAACTATTAATTTAAAGTTTTATATAAAGTTAAACAATTATATTTAAGTTTATTGCAAAATAATGCATATAAATACAAACAGTATTCTGACAGCATGGCAAGACCGACTTTTTACATCATTTGCAGTGCTTAGTGGGAGAGGCAAGATTCCCTGCAAGATCTTTTTGCGTGATTTCCTTGCTGTGGTTCTCTGATTGGTGGAACTTTCTATGGTGGAATACCCTGTGAAGTCTAATGCACCTAGGGCCAGATTTACAAAACAGGGCAAATTAGCGTGAGAGCGCAATTCCAAAAAGTCTATGTGGGGGTGGAAAGTTCTGTGTGTGATCTACTGACGACGTGCACATTAAAGAACACCGATGGATCATTTCCATTATGACCAACGCAATCTATAGTACCAACAGCAGTGCAAATTAGCATCTGGTTTAAGACATGCTCTTTTTGGGCAGTAAATAACGGCGCAAATACCAGTAATTTGACTAGCGCAAACCTTAGTAAATCACTTTGCATGATTTATTTAAATACTCTCCTCCCATAAATTTTCCATCTGAAAGGGAAATTCCTACAAATGCATATGAAAAAATGTCAGCCACAAAAATAACCGTCCGCGTCTTTTCAGCGCTTATTTTTCACTGAGTGCCCATAGTAAGTAGTTTTTTAACGCCAAAAAAGAGTTTGCGCTGGCACAAGCTGTTAGTAAATCTGGCCCCAGTGTCTTCCAACAGGTTTTCTCCCTATATTTCATTGGTCAGACTAACAGATAGCCCCACCCCAAACTCACAGCATTGGCAGAGCTAATGCTCAATCATACAATACATTGTTTTTTATTTTATTTTTTTAGTTGTCATTGTCATAATAGATAAAAATATATATTAGTTTAGGAATATTAAAAACAACATTAAATCAAATTTAACATTAAAAATCACATTCTACTTCCTTAAATATCTTTATTAATACAAACAGAATATCACTGTTTAAAGATTCCTTGTACACTTGAGGTTGAATATGCACCCGCAAAAATCAGATGTGCAAAAGGGGGACAAGCACGATTTCGTGCCCCTGCTTGGCAGGAACACGCAGACGGCCACTTCCCTTTATGTGGGTCACACACGGTTCCCAGCTGTTTGAAAGAGTCAGCTGTGCCACTACTGCGCCCACCAACATCTGCTCCACAAAAACAATCTCCAGCTTTTAGCACTCAAATGGAGGTTACACCATATGCCAGCCAGCCACTTAGTTTATGCCAGGGGAGCCAGGCTCGCGCTCGTCTCAGCAACAATGAGGAGACGAGAGAAAGCGGGTGATGTGACTGCAGCCTCACATGCTCTGTGCGGCTCCATCAGGCCATCAAGGATGTGCCATGTGCATCTGTTCAAGGTGTTGGCAGCGGTGCCTGCTGAATATTAATGCCTCTAAACAACGGTTTATCTGCAAGGTCTGCTCCAAGGTCTGTTCAAGTTTTTCCTGGGCGCGTGTGGCACGCACGACAGGTAAACACGCAGGCGCTGAATGTAATCAGACTGCGGGCAATAAGCGCTTTCACCGCACGTGTGTGGATTTGCGACTCTCTGCGGGCTGGAGGTGTTTGTGTTGGCGTAGAGAAAATGTCAACACATCTGTTAAAAGAGGTCGGTGCTGTATTAGAGGTTTTAGGTGACTTATGTAATTGGCTCTTAACTTTTGACCCTAAATTGTGATGAGTTTAAATGGCAGAAATATTGAAAGTATTCTGGAGCTGTGTTGTTAACTGAGACACCCGATTCATTGAAAAGATCCGACACAAATAAATAATCATTCACTTATCAAACTTCTCTCACGAACATGAACTTGTAACATGTAACTTGTGGCCCTCTAGCAGTTAAAAAACAAAACCGTGTGTTATTTTGCGGAACAACATTGTTTTGGTTGTGCTTCGGCTCTGCGATTGCGCGGATGAATGAGGTTATCCTACTGCTCATAAAACATTCACTACTAGACTTAATAGATATAACCACTTCAGATGAAAATGATCTTTAAAGGGGTCATATAATGGTACATGCACTTTTACAAGTTGATTGTACTGAAATGTGTGTTGGCAGTGCCTGTACACAACCATCATAAACTGATAAAAATCCATCCAGTGTTTTTTTTTTAAATCTTCTTATATGCTTTTCCCCCATCTCAAATCAAGCCCCTCCCACAATTGTTGATTGACAGCAGCGTTTCAACACAGACCCGCCCTCGCTCGTGAGCGAGCGATCAATCATAGTCCGCGCGGACCGGCGCGGTCATTGTTGATACTAGGGCTGTAATCTCCCAGTCGATTAGTCGATTATTTGGTCGATACGTTCTGGCTCGACCAAAATTCTGATTGGTAGATTTTTTTGTCGCGTTCATTTCATCAGTTTTGCCGCGTTCATTTCATCAGGTGGAAAGCACTAATTGCTAATGGGGGTGTTTTCAGAGCACCGCTGTTTCACAGGTAACAGTCTGTCTTCAGAACACCCCCCTTGTTTTCACTTCTTTTGGATTAGCCCAACCCACTGGAGAAGAGAGACAGATTGAAGAAAGTAGGCTATTAGAAGGTTTGCTGAATATTATTACTTGATCTGGTTTGTTATATTATGTTTTTATTAAAGTGGACGTGCCTTTTGTGTTTAAGAGTAAAAGCTTTAAGTTAATAGTCTATTCGTGTCTTAGCCGCAAAGCTGAGCTCCTATGTTCGCGAGCTGCACAGAGCGGCTGAAATGATAGTGTCTGTCAGTTATTATAATACATATGACAAAAACAATTGTCTAAATTATGTTACATATTCCTCAAAAGTTATTGTCATGATATCACTAGTTGACAACATAGTACTATTTTCGGAAATCATAGGCTATGATATTGCGCAGGTGCACGTGATGCAACACTGTCAGAGCCGACAGACTCGTGTGTCAGACTCATTTCAGTGCAAAATAATTACGTCAAAAACGATTTAATACTGCAAATAGCCTACTAGTTTATTATGTTTATTTATAATTCATTTAGGCGGACAACAAGGCGCACAGTGCGCAGCTAACGTAATTAATTTAAAGTTTTGTTTTTTCCTAACGTCATTTTTAGTCGATTTTTAGTCGATTTTTAGTCGAAAATTTCAGAACTTTAGTCGACCAAGATTTTCTTTGGTTGATTACAGCCCTAGTTGATACGCTGGAGCACTGTCTATGAGCAGAATGACGTCTAAGCGATTGTGGTGTTTTGTTCTTGGGTGTAATAAGGAACACAGCAGTCATTTTGATGTTCCTAAATCCGAACCGCTGAAGACGCAGTGGCTGAGTTTTGTTTTCGAAGAGAATATTCCCCACGATCAACGTCAATGCTTTCATGTTTGCGCGAATCATTTCACACACCAGACTGCTTTACAAACAAGGTCAGTATAAAGCTGGTTTTGCTAAGAAGCTGCTCCTGAAAAAAGGATCGGTACCAACTATTCGTGTTCTTGCTGCACCTCCAGAAGAAGAAGTGAGTGTAACGTTTTATTAACCTTTATATTAATATTTATATTAATCTTTGCAAATCGCTTGCTGCACGCTTCACGATGAATGCGGCTGTTTACACTCAGGGTACATTACGGCATGTTTTCTATGTACAATGTTCTCAATATAATTCATAATCCCACGTTTATAATGAACAACGCGTTATGGTTATTGTGTTATTGTGTTACAAAGGGTGTACGCACAGAACAGAGGGGCGGGGTGAGCAAAGCTCATTATCATTTAAAGACACGTGCACTTAAACGGCGTGCTGAAAACAGAGCTGTTTTTGACCAGGTAAAATGGGTGTTTTCTTACAATACTAATGAGAATTTTTAATTAAAGTATATTACAAACTTTTAATTTAGACCCTAAAGAATCATATTAGCTTGTACAAAAATGGCATTATATGACCCCTTTAAGCGGACTTGCTGAAGACGTTACTATAGCTATACTCATTAATAGACACGGTACTTCTTTGAAAATAAATTCCAGCACAACAAACATAATGACCCTTCACAATAGAAAAAGCTTTACAATGAACTCTGTTAGAAAGCTACATATGAAAATGTATCTGTTCAATAAAATACACGACCAACCTGTTGAGAAATAAAAACACCATCTCCGCATCACTTTTACAACATTAATCCCTTCTCCGAAAAGCCAAGCCAATGTTGATTCTTGTTTTATTACGAGTTCTGTCATGTTCTTTTTTTTGCCAGCAGACTTTCCTCTGTTCGCTGTTTTTGTTTAAAAAGGCGAGAGACTTTTTATTTCGTAAAAAACGAATGACATTACGAAAATAACGTTAGAATAATGACACTGACATATAGCCTGACCACAACATCTCATCTGACAGAGCAGATACTGAATCAGGACAACACGTTTTTCTCAGGCAGTCCTTACTTGAACTACGTCTGACAAAACAGTCAACAGCTTTCACGCACGTCTTTCAAAATAAAAGTCTTGCATCAGAAAAAACATTTAGAAATACGTTTTTTTTTCTTTTTTGACTGCACACTCCGCAACCCACTCAAAACGGTCTTGTGACCCACCAGCTGAGAAACACAGACACCTTTAAAAACGAACTACTTTTAAACTAAATCTTTCTTCTAAAAACATGACAGTGCTGTGTGTTCATAAAAGCATGTGACCGAATAATTGCACTTTAACTTTGCTTCACTATCCAGCGAAAAAAGGCAGAGCATGTGATATGCAATCTACCCATTAAGACCAATTAAGAAAACCGGTCTGAATTGTATCTGCTGTAACACAGCTCAGTACACAGAGAGGTGATAATGACGTTTTAATTAAATATGGGAGGAAAAGGTCCCAAAATGAAGCTTACAGCTAACCAAGCAGCAGCCATTTGGTAACTCTGCACACAAGGCCTTGTTAATGTCTCCAGCCTCTGTCTGCACATGTGACTCTCTTGGTTTCCTTCAAGCTAAAGCTCATCATTAATCAGAGTTAAGTGAGAAAATAAAGGTCCTTACGGCTGTAGGTTAGAAGAACTCATCCTGATCGTTTATTTGCACCACAGCACATTTTAGTTATGTCTCATCCCATCAGAGAACTGCTCCAGTTTTATTTCGCAGTCTCCGTTAAAGTTTTTTTAAATTCCCATTTAAATGCTCCATTTCTTTCCTTGTAAGAAAGAAATGCATGGATTTATAATATAACAGATATAAAGAGACTTGGAGCTAAGGTGGGAGGGAATCATGGGAGTTTGTCCTTGTGGCAGTGCAGATGAGAAATCGATTGCTTTGGACTGGGCAGGGTGAACAGATGAGATTGTGAGGTCAGGTTGGCGCTGTGTGCTGGAGGTCATGGTTTGTGAGGTGTTTAATAGTGACGTGCAAGTCGCACAAGGGAATCTTCTGACGGAAGGTGAAAGTTCAGTGGAGGTGTATGAAATCAAAGTGACCGCTCACATATATCAAACCCTGAATAGGGCAGGACAAGAGTGTTCATAGAATAACTGCTGAATGGAAATGTAATAAAATGGTTACTGCGCAAATAATGCAAGAAGTCATCTGGAGAGTAGAAATCTGTATGGACTACATTACTAAAAACAATAACACAGCTGAATGACTTGAATCACTGAGGTACCAATGAAATCGAAAGGTTTTTTTAGTCATTAAAGGTATTTTTCATCTAATTTAAAAGGGTTTTACACATAAATGAATGGTGCTTTTGAAAAATATGCCTACCTAGCTAACAAGGAACGTACTCAGAACTTTATCTAACATTCTGTCAATGTTTTCTCAAAATGATCTGGTCTTTAATAATGTTCTCAAAATGTTAACACAAAAATGTTATTAATACATTGTTCACAGAGCATTTTTTGTTAAACAGAGCATTAAATGTTACTTGTTTCAGAATGTTCAGAGAACATTCATAAGTAACATTCCCATATTGTTTGAAGAATGCTAAAATGTATGTTTCCTTAAAGGTAGCTACGCTCTTAGTTGTGGATCCTCGTTTCCTTTCCTCACGTCTCAGCTCCACCCCTCATGAAGGATGTGAGGAAAGGATGCAAGGACAGAGGAATCAAAGGAAATCTTATATGATCATTGGAATATTCTTGATCATGATCGCGACGCTCAAGTGTCACTTTACAGCGTCATCAGCTGCGCTCAAGGGATCTGCCCTTGTGAGATTCGTGGTTTAAACAGCAAAGTAGAAATGTAGGCTAAATTAAAATTATTGTGACAATAGGAGAGGAGAACTTATACGTGCGTCAGGTTTTTCGACAATAAAGATTTCCACATAGAATACACCTGTGCATCCTCGCTCATACATTGGCTCCTCCGGAAGCTTCCTCATTCCTCGTTTCTCACCTCCTCCTCCGTGCAATTAGAGAATTGAGATGTCCTTCAAGATGGCTTTCTTAGATCGGTTTCTGGGCCACAGTCTGGAGGGAAGAAATGAGGAAGCATCAGATTGAGAAGCACCCTATGTAAATGTTGGCCTTCAAGCAATTAATAAACAAAACTGTGGAACAACATTGTTTTGGTTGTGCTTCAGCTCTGCATGACTGTGCGGATTAATAAGGTTATCCTACTGCTCATAAAACATTCACTGTTAGGCTTAACAGATATAATGTTAACCAGTTTAGATGAAAGGATATTATTAGATGTTACTATAGCTAACCCATTAACATACACAGTACTTCCTTGAAAATAAATTCCAGCATAACAAACATACTGAAATTACCCTTCACAATAGAAAAAGCTTTAACTCTGTTAGAGAGTGTCATATGGACATTTATCTGTTCAATAAAATACCTTACTCACCTGTTGAGTAATAAAAACGCCTTCTCGTGTCACTTTTGACAACATTTCTAATCCCTCAGTTCTCGCCATCTCCGAAAAGCCAAGCCAATTTGTAGCCCTATTCTTGCTTTATAGGCCTATGTCACGAAAAAATTGAAGACCGGAAGTACGTCTTTTAGTAGGGATACGGCTCTTCCGGTTAGCTTTTTACAATGGCAGAGTCCATATATACCGCTGGATTAAATCTCTCCGCAACCTGCTTTAAGTCACATATGACGATGTGGTTCGGATGGTAAATGAAAACTCTCAAGTGGAAACGTCGAAACTGAGGAAAGGGTACAAGTTCTTCTGGCAGAAATTCATTTTCAATTACAGAGGTAAGTGTTTGAATTCCGCCGCCAGTAAGGTAAACGTTTCTATGGTAACAGCGAGTTGGACCAATCAGCAGACGTTGCTGCTCTGCTTAGGATTGTGGGTACTGTAGTTTTTTTTCATAAGATCGCGGATAAAACATGTTTTTCTTAAAACAAGGTTGATTTCATACAAACTTATAGCTTCTACAGGAGCAAAAACCTTTGTTTCACAACCTCATAGCTCGTGGTCAGTCTACCTCGGATGGTTTAGACATTATGGCAGATAATCCAAATCCTTATAGAGAAATACTGTTGACCGGAAGTTCTGAATCCCTACTCCGCGTTCCGGAAGCGGGAAGTGTGACATAGGCCTATTACGATCTCTGTCGCGTTCTCTTTATGCCAGCAGACTTTCCTCTGTTCGGCATTTAAACGGTTGATTTTCTGGAGGTTTCCATGTTTCTCGCTCGTTGTGACAACTAACCCACCTTGGAGTGAATACATGCGCCCGAAAATTAGGCAGCTGACTTGTTGCCTCACTGCCTTATTAGGTAATGAGTAGGCAGCGTTTGTGCGCGAAGGTATCTCTTGGACTTACGCCGGTTTCACACTGCACGCGTTAGCAGAGCGTAAGCAGCGCAGGAGCAGTGCATATGGTGAGCGGGAGCAGGACACGAGCATTTTGCTTTCACACTAGCAGCGTTTGTCACGAGTACTCTATAATCAGGGTAAGTTGGCATTGCTTTATTTCGTTTTCAAATACATTTAAGAGAAAAGACTTGTCAAGAAGCTTATTTTATTAATCATTTAATTTATTTAAATTTTGGTTCGTCTTTGTTTTTATTGTTCGGGCAATAAGTTTGTTTTTGGACATTTGTTTTCTTTTTAAATTGCTGTTGGTCATTTGATTGACTGTTTAAAACACAATAGATATCATCAATGCGCTTTTTGGGTAAAACTGCTGTGTATTTTGGCCATGATCAATGTATTGTCACTTTAATTCAGCGTAAGCGGCGCAGCAAAAAATAGACCAGGCGCCGAAACGATCGCGGCACTGCTGCTCCTGCTCTGCTCCTGCTACGCGCTGCCGCGCCGCCTCTGCGTGCGGTGTGAATGCACTCATTGAATAACATGTATGGCGTTCCGATCGGCTCTTTAATATGACTTTGCTACATGCACTCGTCTCAATGAACGTCTCACTCAACGTCTTATTTTTTTTTTCTTTCTGCTATTTATTCCATTCATTTTAAGACGCAGACGTGACGCAGACGTCACGCAGACGTCACGCTGACGTCACGTAAATCACGCGTGGCAGTGAAGTGTCGGGTCAGACGTCACGCGTCATTCACGTGTGGCAGTGAAGTTATTAATTATTTTTTTCTCTAACACGTATTTAACACGTATTTAACACTCTACTCAACATGGCTCAGTGCAGTGTGCCAGCGGTTGCGATCGGTTCTTTAATATGACTGTGCAACATGCACTCGTCTCAATGAACGTGACACTTGCGTCTGTCTTATAACGTGACGTCTGCGTCTGTGATTTATATATAGGATATTATGTGTGTGTGTGTGTGTGTGTGTGTGTGTGTGTGTGTGTGTGTTGTTTAACCCACATTTTGAGGGCCAAATGCCCCCACAAAGATAGAAATATGAAGAAACAAAATTGATATAGGCTATTGCATTTTTATAGCTTATTGTTGGGGTTGTTATTGTGTTTTTAATTTTTTATAGTTTTAAAAGGCCTAGGCTACAGCACTTTGGTAGACTAGAAAACAGACAATTCGATCGCGTTTCTGTAGATCCTTTAAATAGAAGAATAGAATTGAAAAATAGGCTACTATTTTTATATATAAGTCACCTGTGTGAAAAAAACCCGACTGTAAACCTTTTTTTTTTTTTTTATAGTTTGTAAACTATTATTTGACTTTTTGTTCATGACGTTTTGCCCCTTTATTAAACATTTAAAATATTCACAAATTAATATGGATTTTTTAAAAGATTTTACTGGTTTTCTAAGGCCAAAATATTTTCCCGCAGTGCTGAATGAGAAGAGCCATCTCTGGAACCATACAGAGAGCTGATTTATAGGTGGTTTATAGGCTAATGATAATAAATGTGTCTGAAAAAATAGCGAGGCATTTTAATTGTTTTTATTAATAAACTAGTATTTTCTAAATCAGTGTCGGCTGCAAACATCTCCATCTCCGCTGTAAAGCGGATGCGCCTTTAGATAGAAATGCACCGTTCATGCGGATTATCAGACAGTATTTGCTTTCGATTCGAATTTGTTCGTTTAAAATTGGACATTTCAAGCTTTATTTTGTTTCAGTTCATTTTTGAGACGCGCTCCAGTTCACGGAGATCATGAAAGCGCGCCTGATTGTTTTCTATTACGAAATCAAAACGTTTTCTTGTTATTGTGAGTTTACTCAAATAAAAGTAGTTGCGAATTATGTATTATTATTTTCTATATGACCATACATTATGAGCATTTTAAGTTGTTTCCACTGTTGATAGGAAAATACAAGTGTTCGCGCCCGCGCCTCCGTGCCACGCAGTGCGCGCTCCACTCCAAACAAACCATTGGATATGCGTCAAAATCTTGTGTTTATTTGTGATAATCAAATAAAACCCTGTATTATTATTGTCTAACCTGTATTATGACTGACATATGACGAATTGCTTTGTTCCTTTTTTCGATAAAAGCGTCTTCTAAATATTGTTTGTTCTTTATTTTTTGTCATTGTTATAAATAACAACGAAATAACATCAGAGAATCTTACAATATAAGTGCAATAAAAACTTCATTACCTAGAGATAAAATTAGGGTATACAAAATACAAAAAGTAGTCAAAACGCATAACAGAACATAACTTCTTTTTTTTTTTACAATATTATATGCTTATTATTTTTAATTAACGAAATGTCAATCTTCATCTTTATAACAGAAGATACAATACAACAATCTTCAAGATACAGTATAATCTTCACGTATAAAGGATTGTCACCTTTAAAACAGTCCTTTTCGTGTAGGAACAAGCAATGCAGAAATATATGGTTAGCATATTAATTTAATGGGGTTTTTTTCCGTTCATTTACTAATTAAACACTTGGAAATGCGTCAAAATCTTGTGTACTTTATATGTGATAATCTTATATTATGACTGACATTTGACGAATTGCTTTGTTCCCTTTTTAGGATAAAAGCGTCTTCTAAATATGTAGCCTAGACTAGCCTGATATTAATGATAATTATTATTATTATTTGCGTTTATACCTAACTATAAATGAGTTAAATCAGCCCAAATGTTTACAACTACGTTATTTTGTGTTGGTCAAGAGACTCCTAGTGGTTAATAGTAGGCTACATACATGCTTTTTATGATTTCTTGATAAGTTGGCTATCTGTGGATATGTTGACAATGGTAAACAAATATTTTAACATGAACATTTGTGTAAATTCATATTTACTATTTGGAATAAAAGCTATACATAGGCAAGGTAAAATCACTTAATTGCTAATAAAATACAACTGAAGATCAGTGGGAAAAAATAATAAAGAATGAGTGTGTGGAATGTGCTGGAAACCGCCCTTGCAGCAGACTATGGCAGACGCAGACGAGACGTTCGGCACACGAACGAGTGATGTGGCAGACGCAGACGAGACGTTAGGCAGACGCAGACGTCACGTTCGGCACACGAACGAGTGATGTGGCAGACGCAGACGAGACGTTCGGCAGACGCAGACGTCACGTTCGGCAGACGCAGACGTCACGTTCATTGAGACGAGTGCATGTTGCAAAGTCATATTAAAGAGCCGATCGGAACGCCATAAACATGGACGCCGAAAAAAATACGCGCTCACGCGCTGCTCACGCGCCGCTGACGCTTGCGGTGTGAAACGCCCATAGCGGTTAACGCCCATCAACGTACCAATGTGGGGAGGCGTCGCGACACCACGCGACAGTCGTGTCGGACAAGTGGATCAGCACCGTCAGGCCTATGTTTTATTAACAAAGTTCGGGAGGTGCACGTTCAAATGATTTACCCAATCAATACGATTGGAGTGCTATATATATAGCCGACTCACCTCTGTTCCTCTTTTTTCTGCATCCCTCCGCCGCCGTTCGGGCCACTTTCCGAGCTCGAAGCCCTCCCAAACATACTTTTTTCCCCCCACTTATTAATTATTTTTAAGTGTGAAACTGATTTCGGACAGACTTGAGGCAGCATAACGGTTTAATGATCTAGGCTACAGCAAAATAGCGCGAGCTTTGGTTATAAAGAAGGAAATATTTAATTACTACAATAGTAATTTCTTGCTAGCCAAGAAATAACATCAGCAGTGGAAAACGTTGGTAAAAAATTTACATTTACACACAAACTTACCACCAACCACAACTTTCAGACGCCATCTTTTTTTTTAGCTCCACTGTCATAGAATGGAACGCACAGGATTGTGGGATATCAAAGGCAGCGAAGGATACATCTATTCTGTCCTCAAAAAACGATCAAATTAAGGTATCTCAGGAGACAGGAAGTGAAGATAACATTGGATTAGACGTGCCTTGATGCCTTCACCTTGAAATGCATGTTCCAAAGGCAACATTTGTAAGCTTTCGTATGCTGTGGTTACTTGAAGAGATTAAAAGAGACGTTTTTGTCTTGTAAAATATTCTGGTTCAAATGAACTAGAGAAATAGAGCATTTTCCATAACAATCTCCCCTCTTCAACTGGGATGACACAATGTGATCATGTACCTCAGATTTTCTGCAATATACACTCCAGGTCATTTTGATCATAAGACTGTATATTATTTACTATATCTATTTTCAAAAACGAAGCATTGGTTTTGAAAGTACATATTTATGTTTGAATTTTAGGTCACAGAAAATACTTTCAGAGAAATGTATTAATTCTTGCAAATGTTTTTCATTCTGTAATCTTGTAAAGAGATTTCAGACAACATCTTAATCTGCTTTGAATGCAGGATGATGGAATAAAGCCCTTATTTATTGCTCCAATACATTTTGTTTACTCCTTTTGTCAAGATATATTCAGTTTTTCAATTTCACACATTAATCTGATCACACTTTTAAAGGCGTATCATCCTCAAGCGAATGAAGCTGGGGTTTTGTATGCATTTCCGGTTGCAGTCAGAGGAGGGCGCTGTTAAAGAAGGAGCCGTGAATTGTTTTCAGTAGTTTATAGGAAAAGAGCCCAGAGCATTTATTAGTCTGGCTGAAACAGTAGCCATAAAAATTAAGTGCTCTTGATGCAATCCTATTCTCCAAACTACATATTAAAATTCATATTTTTGTTGTATTTGTAATTCATATTCACAGAAATGTCAGCATGTTGTTTTATCTGCTCTTCATCTGTGTATGATAAATAACATGGACTAATAAGCTCTGTGATTATGCAAATAGTACAATGATTATGTTAATTTGGGCAGAAAGGTCTAGAAAGCTGTGATGAAGTTTTCACATTATTATTAAGATGATCTGAACCGGTTATATCAAATACTATTTGCATGTTTTCTGTTTTTTTTTTAAATAGAGATTAATTATATTTGATCTTTTAACAAAATACTTTTAAAATTCATTATTATTAGTTTAATACAGATTTTATGTTTAATTTGGATGTCATTCAGTTTTTTTTATTATACATCACCTGTTTAAATATTTAACACTGATAAAATATCTTTTTAATTTGTGGCTCAATTGAAAAGCTAGAAATGTTACTTTTTTTCAGCTTTTTATTGTGAAATTTGTGTTTAACAACTGCTTATGATAGGGAATGGTAGGAAGTGATAGAAATAAAATGTAATTTTAGTAATGTACATTATTTAAACTGCCATTAAAACTTCAGACTTCAGCAAGAATCTAATATTAAACATCCAGATGCTTTTGGAGCAGGAACGTTGACATGTAGCTGTCATGTTCATCTTTAATTTAGACTAGGAATCACAAACACGTTCTATTGTCACAAAGTTTGCGCAAAGCCATTTTCACACTGGTCTGATTTATTCATGGCCAACCAAATGTATGTGATCCTGTGCGTCAAATGTGAGGCGCATCAACCCGATACCCAAATACATTGCCAAAGCTGGAAATGGAGCTCAATGCCACGCGTCATTGCCTTTAATGGTCAGTGCCTCAGAGCTGTGCGCTGACAATGGCTTTAATCTCCCTTCAGCTCCGCTCCTGATGCCGAGGATGTTCCAGGAGGATGCTGAAGGTGCCTGTAGGTGCAGTTAGGGTGGCATGTGCAGCACTCGCTCTGTAGGATGGTGCTCTCGGCGGGCACCGCGGGGCAGGACCTGGTGCTGTCGGATGAAGGCTGGGGCTTGGTGGCACTGCCATCTGCTGTGGAGCGAGGCATGCTGATGAAAGATTCAGGGCCTGAGACTCACTCATCTGTTATCGATTATGCTGCAGATGTGGAAGCATCCCACTTGGAGACTGTGACAAAACCCTGCCAGATTCAAACATACAGCTATGACACTTGCCATTCATAAACCATGCATTACTGTTGATAGGATATCAGATCAGGATTTAATGTTTTGTAAAGGAAAAGTAAATCTAAATGCTCTGGAGGCACAGGAAATGGAAAAAGCATTCTTACAATGTAAGTGAAAGGGGCCAGTGCATAACTGTCAAAATACTCTGTTTCATATAGTCATAGTCAGACATAAACAATATGCTAGTTAACGTTTTGGTGTGAAAACATTGCTTAATAACCTTTTCTGTGCAAAGTTAAATGCAATTTTGTTAACATGACAACAGAATACCATAAATCTTAAAACCCACACAGCTTTAAAACATTGCTACAGATCAAATAATACACAAGCTTTAACAGAAGAATTCATATAAGTGCTTTTATAAAATTATATGTTTCTCACGTTTCTGCTCCTGCAAAAAATGTCCTCATGCACTTCAATTGCCTCCTAATGACTTTTTTTTGGGTGCTTTTTCTGAAAACGATGGACTAGTCGAAATTCTGTGGCACAAATGACTTGTATTGAACTTGGAATATTCCATAAACGCTGATATATTTATGCAAGATAAATGCTTAAAGACAGCAAAGCACAAAGACGTTTCTGCATGCTATGGTACCAGTTCAACATAAAACATTTACAGTATCTCAACAGGGTTTTGATTGATTAAGTGGCGTGTTGTGAAGCATCCATTTGTTATTGGCTGGTAAAACCTTTATTCTGCATTTTAATTCTTGGTTTATTTCTGCAGCTGTGAACCTCGCTCTCAACGAGACTGAAAAATGTATGTAAATGTATTGGGGAGGTTGAAAAAGTGAAATGAAGCAGCCCATTTTTTCAAACCAGTCGTGCACACCGAAAAAAGCAAGAACCTTCCTCTTCCAAAGAGCAGGGGTGACCTCAATAATTAAAGGACCATTTTCAAATGCAATTCTAATTTTCTACTAGACTGAAAAGCTTTATTATCCAATGGCTGACAAAAAAAAAAAAAAAAACTCCCCTGAATAGTCTCGACTCTTGGGCTTTCACTAAACTGGTCATGAATGCACAAACCATCTGTTTTTCTGGACGTTTGTCAGCGTGAGCGTGGCAGAGGCAGCTGCCAGAGTGGCACTGGACTGAATGATGAACCACACAACCTTTGTTTGCCGTGCGCTGGGCTTTGTGTGGCTTGGAGCTGTCCAGTCGCTCCTACGGGCCTTTCTTTGCCTTCCCCCCGGCCTCCCACCTCTGTGCGCACCAGTAACCACGAAGGAGGAGAGGAGAGGAGAGGAGAGGAGAGGAGAGGAGAGGAGAGGAGAGGAGAGGAGAGGAGAGGAGAGGAGAGGAGAGGAGAGGAGAGGAGAGGAGAGGAGAGGAGAGGAGAGGAGAGGAGAGGAGAGGAGAGGAGAGGAGAGGAGAGACACTGGCTGCATTATAGCTGCGAGGAGGGATTTGGGGTATTGTGCGCCTTCCAATCTGTAGCGCAGTGGGCGAAGATGTCGAGAGCCAAAGAAGCTGTGTGTGTGTGCCAGTGGGGCAGGGGAGAGGTGAGAGCAGCCAGAGGGGCTGAGAGACACAGAAACAGAGAGTGAGATAGAAGAGAGAGACAGAAACATGGATAGAGAGAGAGAGAGAGAGAGAGAGAGAGAGAGAGAGAGAGAGACAGACAGGGCGGAGGGGCCCCTCTAGAATATTACACACTTAAAATATAATCATGTCCTGGCAGTCGGGACACAATCTGTCTGCATATTTTCAAATTAAAAAAAGGCCAGCGTCGGGCAGCCCCGGCATATTGGAGCATAATTTGATCCTTATCATGTGTGTTGCACATCTCACTGTCTTTGTAGTTTATTTATTTGTGATCTTGTCGTGTTGTTTAGGAGATTGCTTTCTAACTTATTTATTTTCTTCTTTTTATTTCACTTGCGTGAAATATCACTTTCATTTTGTATCAGCGTCGACTAATAAGTGCCCCCTTGTACTGGCCATCGTTGTGACCTAATTGCATAAATTTGCCTCTCTGGTACACTTGACCAGGAAAAAAAAAGAAAAGAAAAAAAAAGGCAATCTGTGATTTGAGGAAACAAGATCAACCTGTCTGAGCAGTCCGGGTGAAATAATCTGCTCTATTTCTGAGCAACCTTAAATTATAATAAAAAGATCAGCATCAAATGTAAACTAACATATCCTCTGTTATGAAGCTTAAACATAATAAATAGGTAGACTAAATTCTATATATTATAGATAGATAGATAGAAAGATAGATAGATAGATAGATAGATAGATAGATAGATAGATAGATAGATAGATAGATAGATAGATAGATAGATAGATAGATAGATAGATAGATAGATAATATATCAACATCTATAGATGGATAGATAGAAGGATAGATAATATATCGACATAGCTGGAAGGATGGATATAGAAAGAATATATTTAAATTTCTCTCTCTGTGATATATCATGTAGATATATACACAACTATCATAACGATCACAACAATTTTTGTTTTGTTTAAATTCAACATTTAGAGTGTAAAATGCTTGATTTTACGCTTTCCACCAAGGAGTGAGTGACACCTAAATAGCGTAATGGACGTCTCGGTCTGATGGGAAGAATTTGGATGAATGGACGTTTGGTTGAGCTTGTGAAGTCTTTCCTGATTAGCAGTCTATTGTGTCTCATCACTGAGCTTCAATAATTTCTTGTTCCTGCTCATTGGGTTTCAGCCTCATTAGGAAGCAGGCTAATAACTCTTTAATTGTTATAAAAGATTGTGGTGATTTTTTTTTCTTCTTCTGTATAATCAACACGGCTACATGTTCTGTTGCAAAATAGAAAGAAAATCCATTTACGTTATTAATCATTAGATATTTTAGCGTTCCAGTGAATGTTCCTGCGACCCATCGCAAAACAAAAAAAGCCCTGTTTACAGTGGCCTACATAATTGTGCAAGGCCGCTACTGGTAAAGGAAGGTTTTAGCAGGAAACAGTTGTGCGCTTTCACACAGCGGTCAGAGCACGGCGGGTTTCTTTAGCCCGAGGGGCTGTAGGCACCCAGCACCGATGCTATGAGCTTCTCTCCCTCTGAGCGGCGTGTCATGAGTCAGACCCGATTACCGATGACGGCTTTGTGATGTGGGCAAATTGTCACTAAGGGCAGATCTGGAGCTCCGGCTCTCTCGCCGCACTCGGAAGTGAAAGTCAAAGCACCAGAGACCTTGTTAGAGCTAATTCTGTACTCCTGTCTGCGAGACAAACCGTGCTAGTGTTGCATGCTTTGCCGTGCATAACAAAGATGATAGAGAGAAACCGCTTTGAGAAATGAAAACCTGTAAATTCTTAGATTTAGAAACAGGTGCGTGGTTTCGGCGTGAAACTGTTAGTCTTGTATGGTGAGACATTCATTGTGATTCAAATCTACAATAGACTGAGAGTCACTCATTGGGGATTTGGTGCTTTGTCTCTGACTTTAAAACTGCACAATAGACTGTGGTTATTGAGTAGCGTTCTTTTTTAACGGTTAGTGGGCCGTGTTAGCCTGAGCATATAAGCTTTTGACTTCAGTTGGGGCCAGAGAAACATATGGAGAGCTAAATAAAATTCAGATCAAGCACAATGATCCCTGCAAATCCTTTGTTATGCCACGTCCCCCTGTGAAAGACAGTGGGAGGAGAAGGGAGTTAGATACTTATAATGAGCTCATGAGGCATGAGCAAATGAATGTATAGCTCGATAATCTGGCCTTCTTTTAAGGCAGGGGAAGTGCGGCACTGCTTGGGGAATTCTCTGAACCCCTTTTCTCTAAGTTTGACGGTTGAGGGTTTTGAAGCCTCATTGGCCTCCCCGTGTTGTCCTGTAATCAATGACAGTGACACTTGACAGATTGTCCAAGCTTGCGTCCTTTGTTGCAGATTGGTGAAGTGAAAAGGCTTGGGAAGTAGCCAATGAATAAAGATGTTTAAAGCCAATAAATAAAGCTTATAAGGCTATCGGTGTGAGCAGAACAGGGAATAGCTTTCTTTCACACCAGAAAAAAAAAATCTGCCACCTTTGAAGGACTTGTGAAGCCCAAGGCGTCTCATTGCTCAATCAAACAGATTAAGTCAGTCAGACAAGCAGCAATCTGTCCTTTTCAATAAAGTTACTTTTGTCATGTGGAATCGCACAGGCTCACATACATCCAATATTTTTCATATATATTTATATTTATTCTGTAAAAAATGATTGTGATTTTAACGGCAAAAGACCATGTAAAAATACTATGGTGAAAAACTGTTAATTGGTTAACAGAAAGTTTATGTACTATATACGGTAAATAACTGTGATAGATCTAACCGTTCATTTAATGTAATTTTACTGTAAAATACCATTAAATTTACAGTTTTTGGAAGTGAACAAGAACAAGTCATTGTATAATTTACAGTGAAATCCCACAATTCCCTGCGTGACACTTCACATTTTATGTATTTTTGTTGAAATAACTGTTTCTTCGTAGTTTTTCTACGTTTTTTTCTAATCAGTTAGCCTATGTACATTAAGGTTTTATGTTACATTTCATGTTGTTAAATTAATGTTTATTGCACTTTTAAAATTTCATGTGTGTTACCATGATGGTGTCAAGTGTTTGTGTGAATGACACTGTGCAGCTTCTTTATATTAGTATTAGCCTTCTTGTGGAAAAGCTGCTTGTGATGAGCTTTAATTCATAATGTCACTCATCACGACTGTGATTGGTGTTTGTCAGTGTATTACAGTGGTACAAAACAGATAATAGTACTTCGATAGGTCAGTAAATCAACATTATATCAGATAATGAAATAAAAAAATGTTACTGTAAATTTAAGTTAAGTCTGTAAAACCTAAAATGTTGCTACCGTATTTTTTTATGGTAAATTTCTGGCAACCACAGCTGCCGATTTTCTTTTTACAGTGTATGTTTATATATATATATATATATATATATATACATTTTTAAAAGAATAAATGTTGGTTTATAATTTTAGAGTGATTTTGTAATCTTGATATAAAGCAAGGGCAAAATAGGAGTCACCCACAGTCACTCAATACGATTTGCTGTTTACTAATAGCAGTATGTTGTCTTTTAAAGCGGTTGCGACCCAGTAATGAGGACATCTGTTTTCATATGGTGGTTGACGCGTAGCACCAGAAATTTGATGTCATCCTGTCCAAACTTGTACATGGCTGGCAGATACCATTAGATTCTCTGATTGGTTCTGACAAGTCACTGACAGCTCTGGAGGTGAGGAGGGCGCATGACAAAGGGCAAGAAAAGGCTGAGTGGATGTCAGCTGGAGTCCACTACTGCACGCTACTCCTCACAACCCCCAAAGCCCAGTCTCTGTATCTCATCGTCCCCCATTCCCGACCTCTGTGGCCTCGAATCGACACAAGCCCGTCAGCAGTGTCACAACCCTGCAAGCCATGATGTGAGGCCCCGCCCACTTTAATATCAAAACCACACCCACTTGCCAATACCTCTGGACAACTGTTCTCTCAGAATACTGAAAATTCTTAATTTACAGCTTTTTCACAGGTGTGCAATGACCTTAAAACATTTTGTGAGGGCATTTGTTATGTACGGTAATTTGATGTAGATTGACGCTTGTTGTGATATTCTCTGGAAAAAGGTTGTTATGCAAGTAAATACCATTAGTCAATTTTAGCAGGCAGACATAGCTAATCTATTTTGTTATTTAATCATAGTTTACCATCCTGGAATCTCTTAGATTGTCTACTTTTGTGTTCCAAGATTCACAAATGCTTCGTTTCCCAGATTGGCTCTGGCTTTGGCAACATCTTGCCAATTCATGGACAAATTTTTTGCCCATTTTTTACGCTAAACTTGGCAAATGGTAATACTCTGTAAATTAATAGCATAGTGGCCATGTGTAGTTTAAAATAAATGAATCTTTATTCATGTCTCTAATATTTTTCAGTATAGAGCAATTTTCAGAGCCTTTTCCCTTCAAAATCTTATATATATATATATACAGTATATATATATTTTAGATATATATGCTTCTTCATCCTCTTCAGCATCATTGCAGGATAACCCCAAAACCTTGGCTTTCAAACTGTGATTTTTGCACTCGGATAATAGAATATATTTTAAGAAAATCACTTCTTTTTTCAGACTAAACCTTCATGTTGGTGTTAAAAAGATTTGAAGCCATTTCATATCAAACATGATGCACGATTATAGATTTTATTACAATATAAAGAAAGAAACCCTCTGCCACATGCATCAAGGGCCAAAACATAGGGCTGCTGTGTCTCCTGACATCATGTGTTGAGCAGATTTTTGGCTTTCAATTATCGTTAGCACCTTTTTTTGTCCCCTTGTCAAAAATGAAATTGTCCTTTAAAAAGATGATTCACAAGAAAAGAAAAAAAACTTGACTTTCTGTTTCTGATGAATTCCACAGGAAAGCATCCCAAACAATTCAGATGCTATTTTAAGTTTTAGTGTTTGTGGCAAATACATTAAAAAAATATTATAATAGTTACATTTTTATTTAGTCACTAGCACAGATGCTATTTTGTAACTGAACATTTAAATTTGGGGTTTTAAACACACATATTGCCCAATCTTACAACAACAGTATTGTCATAGAGGTGAAAACCCTATGTTTGTATATTTCAGTATTTATTATTCTACATGAAATGAATTTTTTTTTTTTTTAATTCCACATGCAGTCAAAGAATTAAGGCACCATTCACGCGAAGAATGCTAATTATAAAGATAAATATTAGTGTCCACACCTATGCATGATATTGTTTTGTTTTTTCAAGCACGTTGCATTTTTGTCGTCTGCCGCTTTAAATGCTCGAGCTCTTTAATGCAGGAGGGATTCTGATTGGCTGTCAGTGTTTTTCTCCTTCATCAGCTCAACAAAATCGTTCTGAAAGTGATTCCAACAATATCATTTCACTGTGTCGTTATTGTTATAGCTGTGGTGTGGACTCTGCTGTTCTTTTACATTTAGAACAATTTTTAGAACTATATCTTTATCGCTATAGTCATCGTCCTTGGTTTGAATGGGTCTTTAGCTTATATAATTGGCTGTTAATAATGAATTCTGTACAGATTTAATCACAGCATGCTAACAGAGATTTGAAATTCATAATGTGTTTATAGTATCATACTATAGTAGAGAAGTTCAGTTCAGCCAGCGGGGTCATCTAAGGGGAAACATGGCCCTCTAAGCAGCCTTACTGTTGCACACTCGACCCTCAAATCTCTCTAGCGTGTCAGTCTGGGTATACACTAACCTGCCATGTTTCATTTGACCTGTGGTGGTGAGATTGCCATCTCAGTGCTACAGGGGCATCCTTCCCTCCCTGCTGTGTCGGGATGCATGACGCTGGCCTCATCTCATCAGATAATAACATCCTTTACAATTATAATAACAGGCTCTGAATATGATCATGTCCTGACCCCTTTGTTAGTGTTTTATGTTATTATCATAATTAGTGGTAATTATAGCATATTATTTTTGCTTTTTTAATATTTTTGATTTATCGGTTTATGCATTCCTTGCTAGCGCCATGCTAAATGTTTGAGTTACAGGAAACTTCAGTGTGTAATTCGAACAGCACTGTTTGTACTACATGAAGTGCTATTACTTTCTGATGCAATTGGACTAATGTCTGGTACACATTGTACGATTTTGGGCTGTATCAGATGAAAGATGATCAATCGTGGTGATTTCTGTGGTCGTGGATTATAACGGTGGTCCTACGTTGTACAGTGAGAGAGATTCAAAGACGGCCGCTGTCACGGTCTTGCGACCAAAGATGGCCTGCGATTATTTTCTGACAGTGTCAGAAATTTAGCATGATCATCTCACAGTGTGTTTGCTGCTACGACCTACGTCTACTGACTAGCCAATAAAACTGCAACAGGAAATGGCGTATTGATCAACGCTATGGTGCTAAAACGTAATACTACTTACCTCAAACTCCACTTACAAAATTGTCATGCCAAGTTGGCTTCTTTTCCCTAGCCATGACTACGTTCATATTCTCCTTCTTTCGCCTACTCCTTTATTTTTGAGCACACATATAAACCACAATAGCCAAATTGTGATTCATCTTGGTCTATTTGTTTACCACTAGCGCATGCTGATGACGTTTTATTCTTCTATACTAACTTACGTCGTAGCCTGCGATTCAACCCAAGTTTATAAGATCCATGTCGTACATTTGTAATGATCTTATAGGATTGCCGAAATCGCAGTTTGTAGCAGGCATAAGGATGAAACAGCTAATAAATAAAATTTATAATAACCCCTAATGAAAAATATGAGTTTTATCATCAATTAATCAGTGTGCACTGTGCACAAACAAAATGTGCTGATGAACTTTATTGTTGCGAAAAAAGTTTTGCGTGAGTTCATAAATTATATCTGCACAATTTGGCATGTGTCATTGTGTTATCACAACAAAAACAATTGACTGCATACACATACACTGTGTGAATATACAGTGTATATATATATATATATATATATATATATATATAGCATACAGTATTTTAGTGTTCAAACAATACCTTTTCATTTTACAGAGATATGAGGTTTCACTACCCCATAGCGTCTGTTCAACACACCTGAATCACAGGAAATGTCCTGTTATGGTGCTTTTGCTGCACATTTTCTTTGTCAAAAGAGCATTGATGTCTCAGAAGCCGCAGGCCATGCCAAGCTCTGCCAGTTTGGGCCATGACATGACCACCTCAAGACCTGTAATGCCAAACTTTAGTATGTCACTGCAAGTATGAATATGATAGTGATCTGTACATGCATCTTCAGTCTGACAGATGGACAACCTTTGATTTGTTTGCCTGCCAACCAGATACAAAACGATTATATGTAATCCAGCCTGACAACGGCTGACCACAAAAAAGGGTTTTCAATGAGAAACGTGTTTTCGTGATTATAGTTTGACCCGTGGCATTTTGTTTTAACGAAGCGACATGCTAATAGTGAATGAGGATGTTGAATACCCAACGAGATGGGCTTGTTTTATATGCCGCCTGGTTAGCATTCTATCAGCAGTTTCCTTCATGACATTGCGGTTTTACAGTCAATCACCCCTGAATTTAAAGCTTATTCTTATCTTAATGTAAATTAAGGAGAGCTGGAAGCAGCATTGCTGCAAACGCTCCTGTGTTCTGTTTAGCCATTGATACAAAAGCATTGATTCTCTAGTGCAGTTCTTGCCATGAAAATTATAATATGGAACAGAGATTAGAAGGAAATTATTATAGCCAGAAGGCATTTACCCAGAGATGGTGGGCAGAGAGGAAGAAAAAGCCCTCAACCCAAGAATAATGATAATCCATTTGGTTGGGCACGCGTGGTATTATTGCTGTACATTATGTATGTTCCATTTATACTACTACACACGCCACAGCCATGCTGACAGATAGGTAATTACTCTCTGCGCCAATGAACACTTATCAGCCCCACTGCTGTTTATTGCCAAAATGAAGAGCACTTGTCTGTCAAGGTCACTGCTTTGTACGTCCTCTTTAATAGTTCTTTCTTCACAGTTGTTGAACTTTGCATGCGAGCACTTTAAGTGGCAGTGCCCTTATGAGAGCTCAGAGCTGAGTCTTCCTCTCTCGAGGGAGATCTTGCTTTATTAATCACTGTTTCAAGGCTCTACGGAGATTTACTATAGACCACATAAAAAGAAGGGGAAAAATTGGGTTTGTGTAAAGCTCTTGTCGAGGTAGAGATTATCAAAAATATATATTTATTTGTACATTTGTAAATGTGTGTGCAAACAAATTGTATAATTTTGAAGCGAGTTGCTTTACAAAAGGAAACATTTACAAAATATGTAAAGACATTTAAAGACGGTTAAAGCGTTAGTTCACCCAAAAAGTAAAATTCTGACATTAATTACTCACCCTCATGTCGTTAAAACCCGTAAGACTTTCGGAACACAAATGAAAATCTTTTTAATGAAATCTGAGAGCTTTCTGTTCCTCCATTGACAGCCATATGCAACTTTCAAGCCCCAGAAAGGTTGTAAAGACATCATTAAAGTAATCCATGTGACCCAAGTGGTTTTGCAGCAGAACATGATTTCACCAATTGCAACATGATCAACATCTTTGATGATCCTGGAACAACATTCATGGTTAGGGTTAGTGGTAGGCATATGGTTATGATCACATTTTTGTCCATTTCCAGGATCAACAAAATATGTTGTAACTCACCAAAATAAGAACGTGCCGTATTGCAGCAGTTCGATGGTGGTAAAAGGTTAATACTCTGTTGATGTACCCCTGCCCTAAACATAAGCGACAGTTTGAGTAAAAGCAAATGTGAGATCTTAAAATAGATTTTTTTATTTATATAGTAAAAATATAAGATAATATTAAAAATAATTGCTTATTGTTATTGGCCAGAATTGGCCGTTTTTTTTTTTTTTTTCTATCTGCTCTTTTCAGCATGTTGAAAATGAACAGATTTTTACTGCCATGCTCCAAAAATAACAAAAGATTCAGGTCTTATGAAGTCATACAATGACTTTGTTTAGTCACGATTTCTCCTGTTTTGTTTTCAAGGACTCTTATTTTGATATTCTGTTGTCTTGCTGTTTCTGGTTTTTATTTCCTGTTTGCCTTTGTATCCATAGTTACCCTTGTTCTCCATAGTAATTCATTACCCACACCTGTTCCTTGTTAACCTCTTGTTATCCTGTGTATATACCCCTGCGTTTCAGTCTTTGTTTGTCGGTCGGGGTCTTTACATCCCTTTGTAAAGCTGTTGCAGTTCCTGTTGGATTTAAAAATATTAAAGCTTATTGTAGTTGAACCCATTCTTTTTCGCGTGTGTGTGTGTGTGTATGTCATTCAAACACAATAATATACAAAGTTTGTTGAGGCTTAGGGGCCATTTAGGCTACATGAAAACGGGTACAGTTTGTTGCTGTTGGCTGTTCATTTACACGTCAACAGCGTTCAAAGTGCACGTTTTAACAATACTGTTATCTCTCTGTGTAAATTACAAAAAACATAATTTTGTGAAAACAGTGACAACATGCACATTACGTGTTCAGTCAATAGGCACGTAGTAGTGTTTCTTTACAAACTGACATCGCCAACTACTGGCCTGGCATGTATAATACAGCGTTTTTTGTCGTTTTCGAAGATCCTTGTGAACGGGGATTGTTTTGACAACGTTTTCGGCTGTATGCAAAAAACGCAAAGGAACATTTTTTCAGTTTTTAGTACATCATGGAAATGTAAACTCTAAAATTGCTGGGTTGTTTCAACCCATGTTTGGGTCAAATATGGATAAGCCCAACCATTAAAAAAAAAAAAAATTAAACCAACAGTTAGGTTTGTCCATATATGATGCAAACATGGGTTGAAACAATCCAGCATTTTATACCCTCAGATGGAATCCTCTGAACTGCGGTGAGAATGTCATAAAAGCAATGCTTTGGTAGTGCAGGATAAAAGTCTCTACAGCAATGTTTCCCTTATGAAGCCGCCTGGGTGTGTACGATAAGTTCAGCTGACAGGAACCAAAGAGCCTGTTCCTATCTTAAGGGGCAATAGTAATGCATGAATGCCTTTGTTACTCCAGTTAACACTAAAATTACAAGTAACCCATAGTGCAGGGCATGCTATGGCCTTGGGATAAAAACATATTTTTGTTGCCTGCGCCCCTTATTGCCTAAAGCTGCAGATTTTTGCCATGTGAAGCCCGGAGATTCTGCCCTGTCTCATATCAGTAGTGTGGAGACATGTGTACGCTATACGTATTCAGACTGTTTAGGTAGTTTGGTGTGCCCTGTGGTAACTGTCTGCTGTAGTTTAATGTTGTGTTTGAATATCAGTGTTGTAATATTGCTCACTTCATTACCATTTCAATTAGTTTGCTCACACTCCCTCAAAGGAAATGTTTTTAGATTGCAGTATTAGTTCAGACATTTTCTATCAGATTGGTTTAATATTTAATATAATAAGTTTGACATACGTTTTAAAGCAAAACCTGATTAAAAATTTGAATGATTTGAATGT
The DNA here is from genome assembly GCF_963993115.1 of Abramis brama. Lineage (NCBI taxonomy): Eukaryota > Metazoa > Chordata > Actinopteri > Cypriniformes > Leuciscidae > Abramis > Abramis brama. Next base: position 19,260,200 of record NC_139986.1, on the reverse strand, counting down.
TTTTGATATGAAGTCTCAAGTGTCATCCATTAATGATTTGATATGGGACTTTATCATATTTACTGATGTTTCAAGCCTCTTCGAAGCCTTCTGTGTATGGACAGATTAGATTGAAGAAATGAACAGTTCTTTCTACTCCCTCTGACGCGAGGCTGACAGGAGTCACTTTGATACACTTTTGGAGCTGGGATTTTTCTATCAGTTGTGTGCGTTTTTTTTTCCTGGGGCTTCATCTTTGCAGACGTTGTGAGCTGTCATTTCGTTACTCCCTGTGACACGCTTGACACTCACAGGTTATGACAAGTGCTGGACATCAGCCTCAGCGCAGACCAAACTGATAATATTTCTTTAGGTGAAAAGCCACATTGTGTAAACATAGATGTGTAAATTCTTCCCGTTTTCACTTTTTTGCAGGAAGAAAATGATTGTGGAAAATGAAAAATATTTGATTAGTTTGAAACTTCGATTGAACTGAAAAGCTAAAAAATGATACGCAAAATATGTGGGATTGTTGTAGGCTGGACATTAAACAGTCTGTAAATATACTTTAAATCTAGCCAAAGTTTTATGGAAATTTCAACTAGAGCAGTTAAACAACTTATTTTTTTCTTATTTAACACATAAAAGCTTCAATGGTGCAAAATTTCCTCAACAGTTTCTTTCTTAAAAGAAGGACCCTAGCCTGTCTAATTTTTTTAATATCCTCTACTTGACCTCTATTGCTTTCAAGGTTGTTGTGAAATATTTTCTGAATATGTCCTTTCTTTTTTCATAGCCTTGAGGCACATTTTCACAGTTCTGTGTAGACGAGACACCTACGAACGGCCTGTTGTGAGCTGGTTGCGGCACAGATCTAATACACTATATGTCTTGGTCACCTAACCTACAAAAATGGTTGAAAAGCCACAATATATGATTAAACAGAAACACAGATAGGGTTTGTAACTATATTTAAGATACATTTAGTAAATAACACATTAAAATACTGTTTGCAACCATTATATATATATATATACACACACACACACACACACACACACGTTTTAAATAAAAAAAATACTGTGTGCACTTTTAAAGAATGCCTTGACAAATAGTCTGTTCTGTGTTAACTGAGGTTGTGTCAGAGAGAGTGTGTGCTCATGGTATTGATAGAGGTGGAGAGTATGTGATGGGCTTCAGATCTGTTGGCATATGACCTTCAGGGCTGCCGCTGATGCCGGTCCAGGGCGCAGAACTGAGCCCACGTCGCACTTCACAGCTAGAGAGGGAATCTTGTCACCACGCACCACTCCAGGCCAGCCTCGCCACAAACTCACACACACACACACACATACGTCTCTAAATTCATCCATCACCACGGAAACCGCCACAGGCTTCAGTTCCCTCACAAAGACAGTTTTGACTGGAGTGCTAAGAGCCAAGATGCACACAGTCAAAATGCCAGAGATTTTACATGCCAAATTAAAAAGGGGACAAATGCTGATTTGGAACACTTAATGAGATGAAGCGATAGGAGAAGACATGCTTGTGTATACTTGGGGAGAAACGTCTCACTGATCTAATCTCTCTACATCTCTTTTTTAAGAAGGCATATTTATAGACAGATTGTTTTTCGCAGATATTCATTTTCATTGCTCTCTTTTAAAAATGTTACAAATATTTATGAAAGAAGTCTCTTATGCTCACCAAGGCATTGCATTTATTTGCTCAAATATACAGTAAAACAGTAATATTGTGAAATATTATAGCAATTTAAAATAACCGTTTTCTATTTTAATATATTTTGAAATGTAATTTATTCCTGTGATGGCAAAGCCTAACTTTCAGCATCATTACTCAAGTCTTCAGTGTCACATGATCCTCCAGAAATCATTGTAATATGCTGATTTGGTGCTCAAGTAACATTTCTAATTATTATCAATAAGAAAACAGTTATGCTGCTTAATATTTCTGTGGAGACTGTGATCATTTTTTTTTCAGGATTCTTTGTTGAATAGAAAGAACAGCATTAATTTTTTTGTAACATAAAAGTCACTTTTGATGAATTCAGTGCATCCTTGCTGAACAAAAGTATTAATTTCTTTACAAAAAGTGTAATACTGACCCCAGTCTTTTGAAGAGTAGTGTATACAGTATATGTAGACCATGCATTGACACCTTTACCTCTAATCTACCTTAATATTTTTATGTAGCCTTGAGAAAGTTTCCCTTTCAAAGTAAGTATTCCTGAATTCAAATTTTACCTCGAACTTTCAAAATTTTGTCCAGCGTTTCATTTTCACGGCTAGGAGCACTTAGGGTGTGGTCCTAGCTTTGTTTACTTCATGGAGTGAACTGCATGTAAGTAGCCATTATTATCATTATTTTGCATCTGCAATCGCTCAAGAAACAGCTGTTGGATTTGAGCACAATGCAAAGTGGCAGAGCCTGGAGTTGTTCTTGTTCATTCGGCTAACTACGCTTTGACGTGATGAATTCTGGCAGGGTTTTGTGCTGAATTCCACATCTTTGACAAGCATCAGTGCCACTGACCAGCAGTCATGCTATTGCCATGTTTGAAGGGGAAAGAGGAGGGGAAATGTGGAAATTCTCCACCTTCTGCTGTGGGTGCCACTGGATCACTGCCTGCTGCCAAATCTCATCCACGTCATTGGCTTGTCAGCAGGTCCCTTGGTCCTGGGGTCAGCCCAACATCTGGCCCCTCTGCCTCGTCCTTTACGGACTGTCACTGGGCAGCATCTGTTTATAGACACTGGTCCCATACCCTCCCAGACTGCGGCCAGGAACCGATTCAGTCACCTCCATGGTGTCAACACATCTGCGTGAAGTAAATGCGTCTGCTCACAAATTGTCCCCATATTAGCGTCATTTACGAAAAAAATTATGTTCATTAAGGCTCTTTTTTAACTGTGATTGAGTTGGGGGTATTTGGGGAAGGCTACTATTGATATTGCACAAATGCTTGTTTTCTCAAGCAGTGGTTAAACATGTTGCTTTTAAAACTCATTGTTCTTAAATTTTGACATTTTTCATTACATTTATGTTCCAAACAATCAATAAGTTACCATAAATATCAGTTTGGAGCAAGCAGACATGTTGCATTTGTAATTTTATAAAATGCATAAATTAACATTTCTGTTGACTAACCAGTGATTTGATGTATATTTTTGCAATTTTTGCCGTTACTTTATTTTGTGTTAATTGTTTCTCTCTTTAAAGAGCTATTTTAGCAGAAAAGCCATTAGTACATCATAATTTACTAGATTGTATGCCATATTTCAGAAAAGATATTCTTCTCAATTCACCAGATTCCCAAGTGTGACAACTTGCCCCGCTAATGAGGCATGTTGTCATGAATTTATTTATTTTGTAGCCAAGGCTTTAAGGTAAGCATCTGTAAAGAATTAGACTTTAAATAAGCTCAGCCTGAGAACTAATTACTTGAGTAAAAAGTGTGAGAATTCGCTCTGGTGTCCCATCCCATTTATACTTTCCTGGCTCTTAGCTCATGCATTAAAACTATTTAAATAAAGCTTCATATGTAGTACAGTTGCGTACCAGAGAACATTTCAATACTAGTCTTCTCAAAGACTTTTTGGTTTGGATATCTGTTCTTATCCTTTGCCCACAATCAAAACACCAGTCACATGACTGTTTGTTTGTCACAAAGCAAAGTTTCCGTTTGTGGTAAGCTGGGAGCGTCTCGGCCTCAGAAGGGTCATGACAGAAATTATTGAACACAGGTTGAGTGACAGAGGGATCTGGCTCAGGGATCAAGCAGATGTTGCAATCATAAAGAAATACACAAGTCCTGAATTAAATATGAGGCCTTAAGGCACAGAAAACACAGACCTGAAAAGACATGGATTATTGCTGTTCTACTGGCTTTTTCAATGCAACAGGACCATAGATTGATTGTAGCGCGTCACAAATGCAAGGGAATCCCTGTGAACATAAACGCATTGGATTATATGAAATAACTGTAGTTATGTCTAATGCCGTCATCTCTTAATGTGTCAGTCTTGAAGAACACTTCATTTCTGGCGAGTAGACAGCTGTTCTTAACATATTGCAAATTCATTATTCAAATGGCTGGGATCCCTGAACAGCCCCTTTTATGTCAAAGGGTTTTAAAGTATTTACTTTGCACGCACAGAGATGAAATTTGTAAAAAGGCAAAGAACTTGACAGAATCTCCTCAGAACATGATTTTACCAGGAAATGATTTGTTAACCAATCATTCCTCTATGTTGCAACATGTTTGAAGAGACCGTGTTGTGGGATCTGTGAATATTTTACAGTAAATCTGCTGGGCGATTCCAGAGTATTTCATAAAAACAGATAAATGCCAACATTTTATTAAAATATAGCCATAAAGTCTTTACAGAAACAATATCTTTATTTAATCCTAGCTTCTTTTTTCACAAAAGGTTAAATCATTTACTCTTACACTTTTTAATTTAATTGATTTTTTTATTTCTTAATAAATGTATAAAAAACTTAATGTATAAAAATATAAATCAATGGTGATTAAAACAACATTGGATCACATTGACTTTCATTTTATAGACCAAAAACACAACAACAACACAAATTTCTTATTATGTGTTTCAAGTCATACAGGGTTGAAACAACATTACACACCGCTAAAAACAATCATTTTTATATGAAATACCCCTTTTAGTGCATTAATTAAAGAAACAAGCAAACAACAAAACCATAGTGAGTCATAAAAAATTGAAATTAAAATAGTGAAAAATAAGGAAGAGTTCAGCATTATACACACAATTTTTTTTCATAGAAATGCAAAGTCCATACTAGTGTCATTTAGCGGATTTACAATATATGTCAGCTGTGTTATTGATATCAAGACAACTTTACCAAATCTGCAAATATATATATGCCAGTATGAAGCTTTTTTACATCTGGTTAATGTTTCAGACTGATTAAAGTTTTATCGCTTTCCTCGTAATGGGACCTTTTAGTAAAGCTGACATTTGCATGATCATTTCGCATGCCAAAATACAATTCTCTCAATGGTACTCTTCCATTTATTGAACAATACAACCAAAAGGTTGAGAACTACTGGTCTATTTGCAAGACTATTTGACTCTACATTTAGAGTCAGTGACCTTTTGCTAACGTGGCCAGTCAACTCTGCCTCCATATCAGTTAAACATTGTCAACAATGTCAGGGTCTGAACCAGATGGGTGATGTAAGAATCGACACACTCCCTGAAATCACATTTTCTTTGCAAAGAAGGGAAGTTACAGAAGAAAACAATGGTGCTGTGAATTCTTGGCAGCGGGTTGAGAGGCGCCATTGACAAAAGCAAATGTGATTAAATTTTACTGGGATGGCTAGAGTCTCCGCGATCATCAGTGAGCTCGGGCTAAAGAGAGATGACAAATAAATTACTCTGCCTCTTTGCCTCTAATGGGACTCGTCACTGTGGGGAAGTATCTTGCACAGAGAGCAAATGACAGAAATGTTCACAGCTAATAGGCTAACAATTTGCCAAAGCATCTCCATCGTTAGGATAGAAATCACAGAGAGGCGAGGTGATCATCTCCTCTAGATGGGCTTTTTCTGAAAACCACAGCATTGTTGGGATTGAAATTTTGAATTATGACATGCTGACATTTAATGAAGACACTGAAAAGTCAGATTTTGGATGGAAATAAGAAGAAATATGATATTTCCGTCCTCTTGCATTTGTAACCAAAGAGCAAACCTCTGAATATGTGTGTCTGTCCGAGCCGGTCTATGTTTTGGCGTGTTATTGCATGTCGGCAGTGTCTGGGAAAGGAGTCTAACTTGCGTCTCTGTGTGGACAGACCCCTGGGGAGTGACATTTTCCACAGGAGGACGCAGGGCAGCCGTGTGACTGTTTGACTCCCTCAGTAGTCAAGCACCACATCTAATGCCACACACCTCTTCCACTCAGTCAACATGCTCTCAGCTGACACTTCACTGAGCACAAATCGCTTCTGCCAAGGGTTTGTTTAAAATGTTACCTGAGCATGATGGGTAGACCGGGTCTCAATAATGGGTGAGAAAATAATTCTCTTAAAAAAGTTTTTTTTAGAATTGTAATGTTCAGACTTTATAGGTTATAGTTTCTTCAACTATGGGAATTTTTGGCTTAGCTGACAGTCTCTTAAAACACGTTTCTACGGAGCCCCTAAAGGGACATGGTGATGGAAAAAATAGGAGATGGGAGAAAAATATATATTTCGCTCACAAAAGTTTTGAGTTCTCCCGAAAAACTTTGCGAAAAACACTTTGCAATTTACATTTTTAAAAGTGATTTTAAGCTTTAAATACTTTTTTTAAATGAATGTTTATTTATTTATGTCTCACACACTATATGCCCTTGGTAAAAAATCTTTTTTTTATAGCTGCAAAATTGTTAAGAGTGGTAGAAATGAAACGACAACTGTGGGACAATTAAAAAATAATAATAATTATAATCCCTTTTACACAGTTTTAATTTAAGACAGTTTTAATACGACCTTCATATAACTCAAAAGAATAAAATAAAAATACATTTATTTTTTTGTATAATATTTTATACAACTGTAGTTTCAATCCAAATGGTGATTTTAACAATTGTGTGTCTGTGTGAGAAAGCAACCGTGAAGAAATCTGTGTGTGTTTTAGTGTGTCTTATAAGGTTAACAGCGGTGTGTAAATTCCTGGGCAGCATGAGATATAGACTTGTGATCCTCTGATCTCTGATTATGTCTGAGCCTGTAAATATCATGTGATTAATCAAGAGGGCTTGTTCTGCACACGGCTTCCTCAGTCACCTTCACAGCTGGGAGACCAGCTCTGCCTTGTTTGCACGGATTTGTTTCAGTCCCGTCTGCCCGCAGCTTATTTCATTTAATAGACCTTAAATCTGCTGCGCTCTTTACTGTCTCTGTGTTTCTGTTTTCTCCGGTGGCTTGAGACGCACAATTTATACCACGTCACATGTATTTTGTGCTGTTCTTTTTATGGTATTTATGCACATCACACCTTGAATGTGTCTTCAACCTCTACAACCATGAGGTTTTGTCACAGCACATTTGCCTTGAACACATTCAGAGGTTGTGAACATATAAGGGAAAATGTATTTCTCTTGTTTGCATGTGAAAACGGTTCAGCTTGTATGAAAAGTGGTTTTGCGAACAAAAACTTTTGTCATGTTTCATTTTGACAATGTCAGGCTTTTATTATGAAATCAGTGTCTTTTATTTTGAAATTCCCAGGCCTTGTGCTTTGTTTGCTAACTGTTAGCACGTGTATAGGTTGTGTCCTCCTAGGGACGTTTACACAACAACAACGATGTGCTAAAAACTGATTTTCCGCGTACAGATGAACATTGTCAAAAAGATCCCCGTTAACACGGATCCACGAAAAAGACTAAAACGCTGTATTATGCTGCCAGGCCAGTAGTTAGCGAGGTCACTTTGTAAAGAAAAACTACGTGCATATAGACTGAACACGTAATACGCATGTGTGTGATGTCACCGTGTTCACAAATTGGTGTTTTTGTAGTTTACACAGAGACAATAACATTATCTTTTTCAAAAGTTTGCGTTTTCAGGCCCCCAAAACGCAGTTGTCGTGTAAATGAATGGCAAAAACACATAATAAAAAAAAAAGGCCTGGCTGCCTAGAGAGTGAAGGACTAAACAGGAAACTGTTTTGTTTGAAGATACCAACTGTAGAAAATAATAATCTTAAAGAATTATAAAAAAATGTCAAAATGTAATGTCAACAATGCTTTTTTTCTTGGTAGAAATACAATAATAGGTGGGAAAATATGGAATTTGGGTCACACTCGCGTAGTGATGTAGTTACACGTTACTACTTACTATAGAAATAACAGTAAATTATGTATAATATTACAAGTAACTAACCCTAAACCAAACCCCTAACTGTAACTCTATAGTAACTCATGTGGTTAATTAATATTACTCAGTACTTATCTGAGTAAATACAATGTAACTAGAGCACCTTAAAATAAAGTGTAACTGGAATTTGTATTCTCTCAACTGCCAACTCGCGCACACAGGATTATAGGATATCATCATCAAGAAGGATACATTGATGCTGCCTTGAATAATCGACCAAACTGATGTAATGCAAATGTAAGATTAGGTGGGTCTTGATTCCTTTCTGGCATCATCTGGTGCCATTTTGAGTCATCATAATAATCATAGTACTCATTATAAAGATGCATTTTCATCAAATTATGCTTTAGAGCAGATTTTTGAGTAGCACTTTATTTCACAGTCCTGTTTTGCATGTACATACTATATACGTATTGTAGTAATTACAATAACGGGGTAATAATTATAGGTACTAGTCCCGAACCTACACCTAAACCTAATCTTAACCCATGTAGTAACCTTATATTACTCAGTCTTGGTAAGTACACTGTTAGTACATTTTAAGTGCAAGTACTGTAAAATAAAACCGATTTTTGTTACTTTACATAGTTCACACATGCAGTTTTTAAACAGAGTGAAGTAGCTTGAAGCCAAGTAACACTAATGTGGCCTTTAAGTGAAGTCAGAAATGTTGTACATGTATGACCAAGAAAAGTTGTATTTAAATGTGTGAAATGTCTAGACTAACTACATTTAAGTTGTGATGTTGGAAAGGGCGTGTCAATGTGAAAAATGGGGGCAAAAAAGTCTGTTGTGAGTGGTAAACAATGATTTGCATTTAAAATGAATGATTTTTGAGGTTATTTTACTTTTTCATGCTGTATTTCAGCAATATTATGGTGCTATGTACAAAATAGCATAAAATCAACAAATTTAAAGTTAATTACTTGCCTAATGTAAAATAAATGTGGATTTTATTATCTTCAATTCAGAAGTAGTAGAACAAAGTTTTTGTCGATCCTCCATTGTTTTGTTTAGGCTATTTCCGTATTGTTTTTCCAAAATGCATGGCTTATCACAACGAGGAACACCCAACTTGAAAGTAGGAGCTTCCCAGGCACACTCGAAGGCTTGACCTCTTAGAAACATGCATACGCAGAGGCAAAAGTCTCCTTTCTGCATTTTCAAGAGCGTTTGACAAATACCCTGTCATCTCCTACTGCCGTTATCTACCAATTACCCCTTTTCAAACCAGTTCACTTGGAAAACGCAGTCGGATGTCGCGGGTAACTCAACATGGGCTCGAAGAGGGTGAGTGATTCGGCTGATTGCTGAAACCTCAATGATTGTCATTCTAAGATGGTGTAAGGGACATATATGTCAGCTTAATCAAGACATTAAACCTAGCGCCCGTCCGCCAGGATGTCCGCCCTGACCTGTCTGAGAAAATAGTTCTCTAATTGGTTTTGTGTGGTGGTACAGCGTTCCCATTCCCGCCCAACCGTCATCCCCACACACTCCCAGTGCACATCACTGTCAGCAAGCTCGGAAAATCTCCTTAACAAGCTCCACGTTACATAAACACTCCTTTTTTATTGAAGCTTTAAGTGAGACGCTCAAGGAGAGGTTGCATTTTCATATCCAAGACGAGGCCAGATGAGTGAACATGGTGGGAAAAACAACAACCGCTAACCTGGGAATGCATCCAAACCTTAGCTATGCTAATTTTGTCAGTATCACAGCTTGACCATGGAAAGATGGAATTAAGTTCTTGAGTAATTTGAAAGGGGCGTGAGGGTGGATGACAGGCCTGGTGAAATATGCCACGCGCTGCCCTTCTTCAGGTTAAGATCAGGGAGAAAATGCAAATTCACTGGATGTGCTTGTAGAGGTCATGAGCCATTCTATTTATCAGCCAACCTCTCGACAATAAACAAATACTACTACCGTTATTGTTTAGACATCATATATGTTATACTTGTGGCATATAGTATTTTTTCTAATGTTTAACAACAAGGTGCAATTGATAAATTTCATCATAAACAGATTACTTTATGATGTAAGCATGCAAATTATTTTGCATGTTCTTCACTGTAAAAAAAGTTTCCGTCTTAAATTAAGTACAGTCAACTTGAATGTTGTCATTTCAAGTTAAATTACATTAAACTGACTTAAAAAAAACTAGTTGAATCTTGTATAACTTATTAAAAAAAGTTGTATAAAAAGTTAAAAACTTATTTTGATGTATTGATCATGCACAAAATTAAAATGCATTTTTTTAAAATATTTTTTTACAGTGTAAGAAAATGTTGTATGTTTATATTTTGAAAATGTTGCAGTGGTGTTTTGTAAAGTATATGCTTTTTTAGATCTTATTTACACATACTCATTACTTTTTTACATTGTATACTTATATAGATAATACATTTATGCAAGTCAATTTTTACACAGGTAAATAAGCAAAAAAGTAAATTAGTATACAATTAAATAAGATATAGATTTACTTTTTAGAGTTTACTTTTTACATATTTGTTTACTTAAATGTAAAAATGTGCATGTACATTTACGGCTGTAAATCTGTTAAAAACTTACTTTATACTAATTTATAGTATATTATCTATAATTTATAATTTACTTTATTTAGACATACCTGTTTACTTTTTTACATAAAATGCAAAAAGTAAATGAGTATATATAATTATTATATAGTATCTGTACTGAGGTTTTATATTAACCAGCAGTATGCTGATAATTAATGATTAAATTCAAGCCTTGTGTCAAGGCTCTGATGTCTATTCAGAAACTAAAAGTAAGGCTCTGTCTTCTAGATAAATTCCATATGCAAATATCATATTGGCAGAGTTATTTAATCTAAAATATGCATGACTTTAGACACAGTCATTAGTTTCTCAATGAATTGTTATATTTTATTTAGCCTAATCATGTCTGACTACACTCCTTAAATAGCTGAACGGTTTTTAGGTTAATGCATGCAAACACACTGATTGAGATATGCAACTTTTATTTATATATTCAGATAATAGGTTGTTGAAACATAATTTAAAACCAGCATTAGAGAGCACTCATGTTGAGCATTCAGCATGCTTTATTTTTAATCTGGCTCATTACTGATGATAAATTACATCTTAATTATAATGATAAACATCCTGTGTAAATGAATGAGGTGTATCTGACAGGAGGACTAATTTGCTAATAACTATCACCCTGTGAATAAATGATGACACCTCTCATTTTGCTTTACACATTAGTCATGTCTCTTTTGTATTCCTCTGTCTTACTATCTTTTTTTATAGATCTTTTGGAATACAGTATCAGTATGATAGGCTTAATATTTTATATTTATTTTTATTAAATACAATCTTACAGCTTCAGGTCTACTTTATTTTCTTAGCTTGTCATCTTACACCTCAAATGTTCATTTTTATATTTATTTAAATTCCTGGGAATGATATCAACTAAAAAAAAATTATATGATCAATAAGTTATGACAACATGTTTTTACATTGCTTAAAATCTTAAAAAATAAGTTAAGCAATTTTCAAATATTTGTATAAATTATACAAGATTCAACTTGTTTATTTAAGTCAGTTTAATGTGATTTAAGTTTAAATGACTTAAATATCCAAGTTGATTGTACTTAAAATAAGGCAGGAACTTTTTTACAGTGTTGTGGTTAAACTGGGAATAAAATCAGTTAAAGTACAATGTCTCAGACTTTTGTAATGCTTCAATAGTGCTTTTCACACAGCGCTTAAGCCCGGGTTGTTGTCATTCTAAACCCCGCTTTTAAGCACAGGTAAAGGAACGTTACACACTTGTAATTTAGAAGCAGGGTTACCCGTGCTATGAAACCCATGGTGATGAAGAAGAGACCCTTTCATTCTTACCTTTTTAATCCGAAAAGTCCATTCAGTATAAACTTGATCGTACATTCAACAATACAAGGATGCACAATGCTAGAGCTTTTATGTAAAAGGGCCACATGCTCCGTTTATCCAATCAGTGACGCTGTCAGTTTATAAATACCCAAGATTAATTGTTAACCCTGGGTATAATTATGAGCAGTGTGAAACGTGAAAAAAGATAACCTAGAATTTTGTTTACCCATGGTTTAGAATGGCCCAGGGCTAACAATTTCAAGTGTGAAAAGCCCTAATCAGACAGAAGTCCTCTACGCAAAATGTCCATGTCACTCTATTGACAAGCTTAAGTGTTCAGATAAGCCTTGATTCATTGCACTACGCCTCGGAGCAAATCACAGCCGAACGACTCAATAGTGAGCTAAACCTCTTCAGTGATAAACATTAACATGAGGCAAGCAGACAGAGAGCTCATCCATTAAAATATACAGCTCTGGGTGCTTCACAAGAGACCGCTCATAAGACAGGACAAGGGTGGGTGACCTTGAAGGATTAACTATTCCTGCTAATTGACTAATAATAAAATGTTTTTATTGTGCAAAAAAAAGCCTTTAGGATAATTGAAATTCGCTCCACTTTGTGGTAGGTCTGGATTTTTGCTGAGGCTGTAAAACATGACTCTTAATTGGCATAATGAAAAAGATTACAGTGATGGCTGTGATTACTGTCCTCCGTTTCTGGAGCCTCCGCTCTGTCAAACTTTACATTGAAACCAGACTCATTAAGCTGCAAATTACAGCACACAAACCTATTGGTCCTCATTAGCATTGACTGATCCTTGTCTGGATGGACACCCGTGCATTTTTTAATTAGCTACACCTCACATCCAATCAGTCTAATAACAGGTGTTAATTTTCGATGTCCTCTTTTCTTTCTCCTTATCGATGTTGATTTGTGTAATAGAAATGGGTGTCTTAGATTACATTATCCATTCGACCTGTCTTGTAGTACTAAAGTAGTTTGCCAACTTATTTGGCTCAAGTACCCCCGGCCTTTATCAAATGTGTTAACATTAACTCTGGATACTAGGGTTGTGCACCACCCAGAATTGAATTGACAATGCATTTTAAATTCCCAATTTAGTTCCTGAATTTGAATTGAGGTAGCAAACAGAATGCAGTATTACAATTGGAATTTGAAGATGGCTGAATTAAAATGAACAGAAATTCTTATATTTTATGATATTTCATTTTAACTTAAATTTCATATTTATACCAGTACTGGGTAGATTGCTTACAAATTGTCGGTTACTGATTCCAAATTGCATGACAACGTTAATGTAATTAATTACATTACACATTTAAGATAGTATCATCTCATTACTTTTTGATTACTTTTATATTACTTTTGACCTAACTCATTAATTAGATTAATTTGAATAGGACAATCTTGTACCATTTTGCAATAAAAAAAAACTAAGAGAAAGAAAATATATTCCATTTTTTGTTGTCAACAACATGAAGTGCATTAAACATTACATTACGTCAGTGTTTCTCTGATTGGGGTTCCTGATGGAACTGCAGGGGGTTCGTGAGTTTAATTAAAAGCTAAATAAATAAATAAATTTTACAATGAAAACAGTCAAAATAAAACACTTACTAAAAAAGATGAAATATTTTATTTGTTTATCTGCATGTCATGTGACCATTAATCAACATCAGAGAACGTGAACTTAATTGTATTATTTATTATTATTATTGAATTAATTTTATTATTGGCCTAATAATAGATGGTATATTATATAATATTATATTTGTACATTTTATATTGTTATTATTATTATTATTTATTCACTCTTTTAATACATTTTTTATATATTTTACAAAACAAAATCTTTCAAAGTATGAACCCCCTGCATACACATATCAAGCTATTGTGGTTTCAAATCTTTCATAAATCAAGATTATAGCCAGGTTAAAGAAGGTAAGTGGAGCTGTTCTGATTAAACTTACAGGAGTATCAGACAAGTTTTGTCATGTTATCATGTATTCTGCTACATGAAAACTGTGGCGCTGGCTCTGCCCTGAAGGCATACAGTCAAAATGCATCAATCTCAGTTGAAGTTTTGCTTGCATGCCTGCAAATATAAATTCTGCAACTGTGTCTAAATTTGTGTGGTTTCTGTTGTGTACATTTTCAGATTTTACTGTGCATAAATGACCAGCATTTTAAATTTACATCCCTTTTGGTGATACATCCCCATGCAGCACGATGCAAACTAAAGATCAGGCTGTGGTCTATGCTGCGCTGTGCCATATATAACGGGGACTGACGGGTCTTCTGATAGGGTGTCAGTTTGGCTGTGTGTTATGTTAAGTTGCCGGGCCATGCTCCCAGACTCATTACAGCACATTTAGTCCTCTGAGCACAAGGGAACTGCTCACGTGCACATTATGACAAAGAGATATGTTTTGATATTAGGTCTAATACTGAATTTTGCAAATAAACCATAACAGTTCAGCCTACACTCTTAAAAATAAAGGTTATTTATTCCATGAAGAACCTTTCACACCCATGGAACCTTTCCATTGCATAAAAGGTTCTTTGTAGTGGAAAATATTCTTTGGATTATTAAAAATTTTCTTTACATTAAGGTGTGAAGAACTAAATGGTTATTTTAAGAACTGTTAACTGAACGGTTCTTTGGGGAACGAAAAATGTTTTGATTATGGTACTGAATGCTTCTAGTGTTCATGCTAGCGATCATGTGAATGGCAGGACAGCTGGTCCGATACTGAAAAAGGCATCAGTGTTGGGCAGTGCAGATTCCCTAGACAGCAAAATCCTTGGCAGATTGTGTATTTAGTTCTCACTGAGAACCTTGATAAATGGTCATTCTCTCTTTAGATAGACCAGTACAACAAGACCACCACTAGGACCACTGATAGTAATCAATAACACAGTAAATAAACTGCTTGATGCCTTCCGGCTTAGATTTATCATAACATGTTGTGAATCAGGAAGCACACGGACATCTGGAATACCAGCCATCATCCATCATCCCTTACCCAGCAGAATAATTGTTAGCATGTGGGTGTCAATAGTTTTAAGATGCTGTTAACACAGCCAGATTAAGTGTCGTCTCACTTCAGTGACTTGTGAAGTGTTGTGCATTTTTATGGTAATACAATATGGTCTCATTTCTTGACATGTATTAGTTAACATAATACATTTTTACAGCATTTATGAAGCTTTGTTAATGTTAGTTCATAAAAATACAATCATTCGTTGTTTGTTCATGTTAGTCAACAATGCATTTACACTAATGATAACAAATAACAATTTTGTATTAGTACAAAATATATTAGTCACGTTACATATAGAAATGAACACAAACTAAGATTAATAAATGCTGTAGAAGTATTGTTCTTTGTTATTTTGTGTTAACTAATGTAAGGTAGGCAATTTCAAACATGTTAGCAATAGCAAGCTAGCTTGGAAAGCAAAAGATACCAACCACCCTTCAGAGCTTCTCCAAAGCCACGCCTCCTTTAACATGAACGCACACAGCAGCGTTTGCAAAGCGTCACGAGACCAGAGACGGTTAAATTGCCTCATCATGTATTAAAGAACATACCATTACAATAATAATGAACGAAAACAACTTACAGCGCTCTAGTTGTACCGCCTGACTGCTGCATATTCATTTCGCCATTGATAGTGTTGACATAGAAACGCATAAATCCAACTTCACGGGTTTCCATCTCGTACTTACAGTTACAACATGGAGTGAAGGCAGCATGACGTGTGATGTCTGCGCGAACAGGGTGCGCAAAGGAATGGATATACTATGTTGACAGGCAGGTAGGACATCATATCATTGCATTCGGACCAAATGCACCATTTTTGGTCCTGTGACTTCCATAGAAGATACATGTTTTAATATTTAGACCACTTATATTAATGATTGCTATCAGGATGTGAAGAGAGTTTCAACCAGGCCTATAACACAAAAGTGTTTATAAAACAAATTCCTAACTTTAATTAGGAGTTTATTGAGGGAAAACTCCTAGTTATTGGTGAATATTATGTCTTCCCTAATCTAAAGTGTTGCCAAAAGTTTAAGTTTCTATTTCATTTAATTTAATTTCATATCTAGTTAACAAAAGAAGAAAAATTATATGGTTTTAGTTTTTAGTTAACAATAATAACCCTGCAAAGACTGTTCTGCAGTTTCACTCTACATGATGCTTGATGTCATTTGAAGCTAGAAGCTAGAAGATCTTGGCCTGGTTTCACAGACAGGGCTTAGATTAAGCCAGGATTAGGCCTTAGTTCAATTAGGACATTTAAATATATTTTATAAACATGCCTTAGAAAAAAAAAACATTACTGGTGTGCATCTTGAGACAAAACAATGGCACTGACATATTTTAAGATATGCCAGTGCAAGTTGCTTTCAGTTGAAACAGCTCAAACATGAATTTTAGTCTGGGACTAGCTTAAGCCTTGTCTGTGAAACCGGGGCTAGACTTTTGTACTGATTAACAGCTTCCGAATTCAATAATTATCGGTTATTGTATCATCCGTATCAATGCATTTATCTACATCACATTTCATTATATGTCATTTATGGATTTATTGGTGTTTGACTGAATAAATTGTGCACTCAGAGGGAGGGGAGGGACTGTGTTTATGGCTGATCCCTTGACATGCCCTAAATTGCCTTGTTTGCTCAGCACATGCACAGAAACAGATGCTGCTTCACTGCGCTGGGTCATTCACTCCATCTCCTGGTGCTTAGTGGAAAACCTCCTTAGTTACTCTCGTCCTCTCGCACACAAATACGCTTTAGTTTGTTCATACATGCACTACCGTTAATGTAAAAGCAACCATTTTTGTACACATGAGCTGCGTTGTCGTTACAAAACTGCTACGTTTAGGAAGCAAGCCATTCAAAATGATTGAATCTACTTTGGCTGGGGCTAATGTGACTGCCATCATTTACTAATTAACGTCTGGCTTTCCGAAAACCTGTGTTAACTGAGGGACCACCCCACCCCCCGGAGAGGAGGTCGTGTGCAGACATGTCATTCGGAGCTTTGTTATGAAGGTCTGTGCTCCCTGGCCTAGATTATTATGATTAAGATCCACCTAGCAGATGACTGTCCAATTGTCACCTTCATTACGGCACTGGATCTGGAAGGGCACATGTGTTGTGCCAATTCATCGTGCCACCAAACAAATGCTTATTGTTTTGCTGTCCTCTGATGGCTTTCTCTGTGTCATTACTTATTTTATATATATATATTTTTCACATCTTTACCCATAATGCACATCTAACCTCTGCTGATTATAGTAAGAAAGGCGATCCAGGAGAATGTGCATGGGCTTACAGGACGTCACATTGGATCATGACACAGTCGCTGGTAAACTAACCACGATCCCATCTCTTCTGACAAATGTATGAAGAGGCAAAAGGCTAAGCAATTGCCGTAAAGCCCACAAATGAAATATCCTGATGCTGAATGTCTTCTTTTGTGCACTGGCAGGGTGGCACATATACCTCGTGCACATTTGGGTATACACAGTGTATTTGCAGTCATATCGGTGACTTAAAAAAAAAAATCTTGGCAGTGTTGGTAAAATATATGTTAAATAGGCCTACGTAGATTAGATAAATCAAATAAAATGTTTAATTAAATATTAATGTGTATTTTATTAAGTATATTAATATGATTAATTAATCATAATTTATTAAGTTATATAAATTATTTAAACAAATTGTAAATAAATTAAAAAAAACTGCATAACAATTAAATACATTGATTCATTCATAAAATGTATAATAATAATGAATAATTTAAATTCATTAATTCTTTCTTGTGTTTGTGGAAGTTATATTTCCATTTTCTTTTCTTTTTTTAAGTTGAAAAAGAAAGTTGGACAGTTCATTATTTTGCTTCATAAGTTTTTACTACTGTTTTCTGATAATTGAATTAGTTATTTTATTAGTTATTTTATATTATCTGACTTGATTGTAATTTTCAAGTTTTAGTCATTTTGTTTTGTGTTTTTGTTATTTATTGTATTATTATTTAAAATGTATCTATAAAGGTTTTCTGAATTTGTATTTCAGTTTTAGTACATCAAGTTAAAATAAACAAAAATGAGAAGTTTTTTTAAATATTATTTCAGTTAAAGGTTATTTTATTTCAATTAACAAGATTTTTTTTATTATATATATATATATATATATATATAGATTTAGTCAACGATAATATCCCGCATATGCCTATACATTTGTTAAATGGTTGTAAGAAAAGAAAAAATGTGTTCTGCAGCTGCACTGGTTTTAAAATTAGAAACATTTTTGTCACTCTAAATGATGCTTGATGTCATTTGAAGCACATATACCGTATCTGGACTATTATATTGATTATCTGCTCCAAAATATAAAAACATTTTGTATCGTATTGTATCGGCCATCGTTATCGTATCGGCCATATCAGTGTAGGCCTATCTATACATCATATTCCATTACATGTCTTTTGTGGATTTATTGGTGGCTGCTACAGATTATTAAGCAGATGAGGCTAAGGCTTTTGTGGTCAGACCTTCGGATTCTGTGGAGAGAAGTCAGCTTTGATTACAAACTAAGTGCCGTGCTGCCAGACGGGGGAGGGTCTACATGCTGATATGCATTCTATCAGAATGATTCATGCAAATTATGCACATTATTCCTGCAGGAATTTCCACTGAAACTGCCTGGAGAAATTGCCGGAAATTAGCCATAAAATTCACTGTGTCTGGAGTGCAAGGTGAAGGCCACTAGGAAGCCAAGGACACTTGGCTTGTAGTTATTCCGCACGTGTGTGTATGTAGTGTGTGTGGTAACCCGGTGTTTAGTCCATGTGGCGTTCGTGGATGCGAATACACAGCGAAGTGTTCATTAGAGGATTTTCCTTTACTAACGCACTGATGAGAATTTCAGTCACATGTTTGATAATGAGGCTGTGAGATGATGAGAAGCGTAATGTCCATGAGTGTTACACTAAAATGAATCCCCAGCTGCTCATTCATTGTGTCCCGCACGCACCCCTCCTTGTTAGTTCCTGTTGTAGCATTCATTCATGTTATCTTGCAACAGATTATTATCTTATTTGGCAGACTGATCAGTTGACATCTTGATTAACAGGTTTGTTTTTCAGCACCTGCATTAAAATTTGTTTACTGTATGTTAAATAAATTAACAGTTGATTCGATAAAAGAGTTTTAAAGATTTGAGTTGATTCAGAGTTTGAATGTATCTCCAAACAGTAGAAATGAAACTTTCATGTTCTGGTCTGCAACTAAGAGACCCCAGAATCCTGTTGTTATCGCAAAAAAATACCATTTGTCTATTTGAATACTCTGTTTTATAGTATTTTTAGTCATTTTTTTGTATTTGATGTTTTAAAACATCTTAAAAGACATTTTAAAACACACACACACACACACAATGTGTGTGTGTGTGTGTGTGTGTGTGTGTGTAATGTTGGGGTTAGTTGCTCTTCAAATTATTGCTAGAAATAATTTTGTCAATGTTTAGGTGTTCATTTGCATATTAAAAAAATATAAACAGACAGCTTCAAGAGGTTAAAATAACCTTTTTATTTATTTGTTTATTCTAGCAATGTTACTGTAATAGAAAAGTCACATTTATGAGAATAACATGCCTAGTTTGTGTAGATACAGAACATGTTAGAACATCAATAATATCTGTCAAATTGGTTTTGATTAGGTTACAGTAACATAAAAACAATTTACAAATAAGAGGTCAAGTTTTCAATCTTTCAAACAGAACACGAGTTTTAATTTCTACCCCAAATTTCTTTCATTATTTTAACGAATTAAGGTGGATCAATTCAAATGACAGATCTCAACCAAGAAACATAGTCCTCACTTATGAAAAAGCCAGGAAAAATATCAATAGGCTGCAGAACAATTAATTCCCTTCTCATTAGGAACACAAAGCCTTACATAAACGGCATGCGTAATGTAGAACATGAATGTCTACATTAATCCTGAACCACAGTCAGCAGGGGGCTTGCTTTAACTCCATATGTCCGCTCTGTGCCTCATATGGCTGATGCTGGATGCCTGGCCTGCCTCACTTGGGCAGAACTGCCTCATGGAGCGAGAGAGCAGGGCTGTGGATGTTTCTCTGACTCCCCTGGTAATGATGTTGTCCCGCTGGCATTTTAGGCCTTCCCCCACAGCCACAAGTTTGTATTTCAAAGTATATGATGGTCACAAGTGTTGAGCATAACCGTATCCCTTCGATGTGCACGTTGTGATCGTCCTGAACAGGTGCTGCTCTATTTAGTGTACCTTTGAATATACACATTAATATTCATGTGCCATTTACAGAGGTAAAAATGAATCATTTTATAATGAGTCATTTGATATGGCAAGAATCAGACTGTGATCACACTTTGTCATTTTTTTCTGTTCCGGACACATATGGTGATTATGTGATGTAATGAAACTCTGATGCCAAAGTATTTGTACTTTTT
This sequence comes from Abramis brama, assembly GCF_963993115.1. Classification (NCBI taxonomy): domain Eukaryota; kingdom Metazoa; phylum Chordata; class Actinopteri; order Cypriniformes; family Leuciscidae; genus Abramis; species Abramis brama. The sequence continues at coordinate 19,239,877 of NC_139986.1, read as the reverse complement.
TTTTTTTTTACTTTTCAGATACGTGTTGCTTATATCCGGACTGCTTTTAATTAGGTATATTGAAAACAAATGACACATTTTCTGTGCCATAACCCCCAAACTGTCTCTAATTGGGCTGAACCAAACACTGGGTTTGTCGCAAATTGAAACATTCTGCCTGGAAGCCTAACGAGACCGTGGTTATTGGTGCAGCTGGTCCGTTACCTTTGACCTCTTGTGCAATACTAATCTGTCACTACTAGCAGCACTGTGAATTAGAACCCTGTCTGAGCAAAGATGTAATCCGAAAACAACTCCAAGAACATCATTATTTAAAGAAAAGGACAGTGTTGGAAAGGGATTAAGATCTTAAAACTCTCCATTAATCTCATTCATCCAGACAATAGACAATACTCAACAAATGTAATTCAGTAATTCCTGTTTTAAAGAATAGCTCGTAATCACCAGTGACAGATCTAGACCATGATTCTTAAAAGATTTCCAATACTTTCCCTGACACATCTGGCATAATTACAGCACATAAACATACATGAAGATCAAGAGATTGAAGTCTAGACCAAATACATGAATGCATATTAAGATGCATACTTGTTAAACAGGACCTAAATTCAATATAAATTCTGTCTATACATAATACAATTTAAAAGAACTGTTCTATTTCAATATAAATATATGAAAGTGACATTTATTCCTGTGATGGCAAAGCTGATTTTTTTTAGAAGCCATTACTACAATCTTCAGGGTCACATGATCCTTTCTTTCATGATCCTCATTTCTTGTTATTAACAATATTCAAATAAACTATTAAGCAGCACAACTGTTTTCAAAATGTATAATAATAAGAAACATTATTATTAACCGAGCACCAATAATAATTGATAAAAATTGTTCACCAAATCAGTATATTAAAGTTATTTCTGAAGGATCAAGTGACACTGAAGAGTTGAGTAATGACTGCAATCAATTAATTAAATTGTAGTAAGATTTGACAATATTATTGTTTTTACTGTATTTTTTAATAAATAAATGAAGCGTTGGTGAGCAAGAGACTTCTTTCAAAAACAAACCTTAATTATTCCAAACTTCTGACCTGTGTGTGTGTGTGTGTGTGTGTGTGTGTGTGTGATTTAGGCTCACCATTTCTCCAGTTATTTTCACAAGACAAGTTACCAAACGTCTGCCTACTGTGTATAAATGTTTAGAGAGAGCAAGTAGTGTTTAACTTTTCAATCTTTTTAACCTGCAAATGAATCATGCCAGTGCAACTTAACATTGACAAAATGACTTCGAGCATTACATATTTCACGTGAAGAGCAATTAACCTTAACACTAGGAATTTCGCTCTCTGTTCCTTTAATTTAACAACATCATTTGCACAGCTCTCCCACAGCCAAGTGTAAATTACAGCGCGTGACATTGGGCTACTGTCGCATGCACAGCATATTTCTTCTTTTAGTTGGTACAAGAACAGAGAGATGATTCAATTCCTAGGCTGTGAGCCTGATGCTGATATGAAGAGGGTCTGACAGGGTACTCTTATGTATACTTTGTATATCCTTGTTTATCACCCCCAGCAAACATCACATCTATATAACAAATAGCTGCCCTGGTAGCTCTTGATATGGTAAATTGGATATTTTATGGTTTATGAAAAGCCGCCTTTCTTATCTTTCACTTTTATTCATGACCTCTGAAGCTCCAATGCAGACATTGTAAAGACAGGTTAAGCGTTATTAGGTTCATGAATACAAACACTGCTTTGATTTTGTGTCACTAGGTGGTTATCTCTTAGTTGCCTCATTGGTTTTGAGTTTATGTGAGTTTGAGCAGTACAAGCTCAATCCTACAGTGATGCTCACTGATTAAACTCGAGGATCTGTGTGATAGCACTGCCTCTTAAGAGAGTTCAGACTTCTTTTGATGGATCCCATCCTAGTTCTTTTGAATTAAACCCTTTGTCGTAAGCTAATCGCTGTATTAAATAATGCATCCCAGTGCAATCTATAATTAATGCACTCTCGTTATTGTCTCGCGCTGATGCTGCCTGTTAAGGTATGTGGAACTGGTGAATAAAAAGTTGGTGAACATGATGGAAATCATGTAAATGGGGTCCTGAAAGTAGTTGACTCCACACAGTAATTGCTGACAGTATTTATCCAGGCAAGGCTTTGTGATGGCTGATTACTGCTGGCCCTGATTAACGACTCCTGCATGTGTCTCCACATCTGTGCTGTGCAGAGAATTAGAGGAGACAGAGCAATACCATAATACTAGTGCTTTCCAAATGGCTAATATACGGAGTTGAAACATTAGAGAGAGTTAGGATGTTTTATACGCCCCTTCTGTTTTGTGGTTGAGCAATATGACTGGGTAACTTTTTGTGTGTTTTGATTGTTTTATAGTATTTTTTAATTTTCAGTAATTGCATGCTATAAGGGTTAGCCATGCCTTTTTTCCCCATCTGACTCTGAATTTTATTATGCAAGCTAGTCATTGAATCCATGTTTTTGGGATGTTTTGTGATCCATTAAAAATTTCACTGGTTTAGAAAAACGCACCGTTTCCCCCTACCTCGAATCCAATTGTATGTGATTATTGTAATTGGCTAATGTGTAAAATTAGTAAGGTCTTGGCTTTTTAAATTATGGATGATTTTGTCTCATTAAACGGTGGCTGGGCAGGGTTACCAGGTCGTCCCATATAAAACTGAGAGAAAATCTGGTTTAAAAAAAAAACTTTTAAATGGCACTAACAATCCTTTCCTTTTATTATAGTACTTTTTGTTATCTGAAAAGGTATTTCCGGTGACGTAGTTCACTAGAGAAGGTTGTGATGTGATGCTGCTAGTGATGGTGCTGTCCCTGGTGCTGAACTAAACGAGTTATATGGGGTGCGTGAAAACATTTTGTAATTGTTAAAAGTGTTCGCAAGAAACAGTTCTGTCATTGACACCCCAAAAAGTCTCACTTTTCTGATGATTGGATTGAAGATTAGATGTTTCATCTTCCCCCACAAAGATCTCTTAAAAATGTCCAGCGACAAGACAAATTAAAACTTCCTTTCGATAGAGAAATCGAGGTTCTCTGTAACGTTTATCTTATAGGCTACATCGGTCTACATACATGTGAGATCGTTAAATAAACGAATTGTTTTTATTTTACGTGCAGGCGCTGCATCAACCCATTTATTTTTAAGGGAAAATATATAATTCACTGTCTTTAATGTTAACAATGTTAGATCTTTAGCGTTTTCGCCTCACTTTCCCGTTTATTATTATTGATATTATTATTGTGTTAGTGATTGATTCATGATATTTTAATTAATTATAGTCTTAATAAGCTTTTTATCCTTTGCTGTTCTGATTGTAAAAATTATTCAGTAGGCCTAATTAATTCTAAATAATTAATTTTAGTGATTTAGTGATTTTATATACAGCCCATGTAGTTCTATACTGTTTTTAAAATGCATAATTTAATTTATCTATGCCTTCAGCATTCTTGAAACTTCAACTTTATTTAAATTTAGGAAAAAATCTTAAGCTAAATGATTAACGTGATTGTTTGTTGTAGAAGTGAAGTTTTTAAGTGAAAACGGAATTGCTGTTGCATTTCATATCAGCATCGTGTGAACGGGGCTAATTCTTTCGATGTGGTGGACACCAGAACTAGAACAATGCAAAATAATGACACTGACACTGATGTTCATGACTGTTTCCTGTGATTAAAGACACCCAATTACGGCAGTGAACAGTGTCGTAATTATGTTCCTTAATCACATCCAGGAGTTTAATTACCTTAACGATGTGCTTAATTAAAAGGAATGTAGGTATTGCAGTCGACAGTTTTGATACACTGTTGTTTTCAAATTAACATTATTAGACAACGTCACGGATTTTTTTTAATAATCATGATCGGGGTGACTAAGCTTTATCTTGTAATACTAACAGACATCCTCCTTTGGCCGAAGGGCATTGCTGTCCATAACGTCTGGTCTTTTTTCCCAGGGCTTCGCCCGTTTATGTAAACGAGCAGAAAATTAAAAACACTCATGTTCAACAAACCACTGCTAATTTAGTGAGAGAAATATTAAACATCTTGCTTCTTAATCGTTAAATGAATCATAACACTATTGCTGTCACATGCCGAAGTTTAACATTTCACAAATAACTCTCTTCCGTAAAATATATATATATATTCCCCGGCGACTTATTGATCGTAATCTCTCGAGCCAACAGGAGCCATGAATCACTTTACTACCAGAGGCATCACAACATAAACCAGGCATAATATGTTGGATCAAAATATTTTAATAAAGCTTTCCAATACATCAACACATACAAATGGCCCTCAGTGGTCATATTGAAACTAATATATCTACATTGCTTCCTGCCTCGACCTGACAACAAGTTGAAACCACCACGTCCCTAGTCAAACTGCATGTGTGTTTATAAAAAGCCAAATCGGCGAGATTTACAGCAATTATGACAATGCTTAATCAGACCAGGCATGCAGACCCACTTGATTTCATCCATTTAGAGAAATGAAAAAAGCAAAACAACTTTTTAAGATTCCACCAAACTAACAATATATTATATTACAATTTTGAAAATGAACAATCTCAACTATGCTTCCGAAATAACACGTAGGCTACTTTGGAATAAAGTCCAAAAACGCCGCTCCTTCCAGCTGCTGCTTTTTAAAACACGGATGCACTTGAAAGCAAACATTTACATAACATAAATTCAAAGTAGCAAGAATACGTATTATTGCAAGTTAGAGTTTAAAAACCTTGAAACGTTTGGCATCATAAACAAGGTAAAACGTGGTTGCATGTTGTCAGGTCAGTGATGCACGTCATTCTGAAGGGTCCACGTTAATTAACTGTTCATTCTTCATCAACAGACATAGACTTTTAGTTTGGATTTTATCCCACTCTCACCAGCACTTAAAGTATAGGCTATACCGTATGTACACAATCAGTTTTTCTTGGAATGAAGTTGTAAGAAAAGTTTTTAGCATTCTTCTATATTGAGCTCATTGTAAAACTGCTGGAAAACATCAGTCTCTCTTTTTTTTTTTTTTTTTTCAGAGTCAAACGTTGCGCATGTGCTTCTACCAGAGTCAGTACCGCTGCAGAGTTTAAGGCTTGTCAGTGCATTGCTTACAGAGGCTGGAGGTGACGTTGTTGAAAAGGGCACATTTGTCCGGACAGGAGGATGCTCCAACTCCTGCGGGGAACGGGTAACCAGTCGGCTGCTCGTATGCGCTCAAACCCGGTGCTGCGAGAGCTGTGGTCGCGGGCAGCGAGGCTGCAGAGATAGCCTGGCCTTGGTTGAGATACGCAACCAGCCGTCTCATCTCCTCCAGCGCCTGTGCCTGCATGAGGATGTAATTTTTGGCTAAGAGCAAGGTGGCAATTTTGGAGAGTTTCCGTACAGACGGACTGTGCGCGTAAGGGATGACCGCGCGCAGCTCATCGAGCGCATCGTTCAGATCGTGCATTCTCCGTCTCTCCCGGGCGTTGATGTTTAGTCTCAGAGTTTTCTGCTCTTTGTTTTTCTTACCTCCCTCTGACTTTGCGCCGGGCACCATCGTTCTCCCGTCCGCCATGAGCATCATCTCGCATCGGTCGTCACTGTCATCGTCCTGGCTCTGTTCGCCGCCGCTGCTCTCCGCGGTCGAAGTTCTGTTTGCGCTCTCGCCGTACTTCACACACAAAGATCCGGTCGGCAGACCCAGCGTGCCCGCTCGCCCCCCGGGCTGCACCGGGTCTGGGTCGGTCTGGTCGAAACAGCTGATGGGCGACTGGCTGTCGCGGGAACCAAGATCAATACCCGCAGCCGGTCGAAACGAGTCCATCTTTTTGCTCGACACTGCGCTGAGAGTTTTGTGAAAAATGTCTCCACCCAAGTTTAATCTCCTGTCCATAGTCTCCAGAAAGTCGGACGCGATGGTGGGGCTTCACTCAGCCACTGTCCTCTCCTTAAGTTTCTACTCTATGAAGTGGAGTTGATGTTGACGGCTGCTCCACTTGTCAAGTGAGGTGTAGAGGCAGTAGCTCCTCCTAAAGTGCTCTACACTGCGTTTATCGTGTTGAGACACACTTTGTAGATCTCGGCAGCGATCAGCATCAGCAGCAGAAGGGGGAGTCTTTTACATCATTATCTGAAGTTGGGCTATTAATGTGAAGAAGATTCGCCTATCGGGATTGAGCGCGCGCTACCCAATCAGGTTAACGTTTTAATTAATGGGATTAAAACGGTAACAAACAATCCAAACGGGTTTCTCACAGCTTTACAAAAGCACCACAGCTCCTTCATTCCTATCTGTGTACACCCAATGAACAACTGTATTCAAACCGCTTGAGCTTTGCTTTATGTTTTAATGTTAATGTTTTTTTGTTTCCTGGATGCTGCAGTCTTTTTCATAGGCTGGTGGAGGGACAGTGAGTGTGTGGGCCTAATTTCTAATGCAAATAATAAAAAGGGGGCACATATTTAGATCAAGTGTCCTGGTAACAACACTGGGGGGAAAAAAGTAGCTGCCTTACATTTTTAAGTACAATCAACTTGGATGTTAAGTAATTTCAACTTAAATTACATTAAACTGACTTTAAAAAATGATTTGAATCTGGTATAACATAAAAAAAAGTTGTAAATTGCATAATTTATTTTGATGAGTTAAAGCAATGTAAAAACATGTTGTCGTAACTCACTTCACTATTTTTATCTAAACGAAGAATTCACTATATTAAATAAACCCCTTGGATTATATGAAAAAAAATTCTAATACTCTTAGAAATTTCCATCTGCAGCATTAAATAAACACACAGAGCAGCAACTATTTGGATAATCGTAATTTTGCATTTGGGAGTATAGGCTACTCTTACAGGGTAGGCAGGCCTACTTAATAAAGTTTATCTTCACTTGGCCCGTTTGTATAGGCTACTTTGCATCACAGTGGCAGACAATGGTAGTGTGCGAACTTTTGGGACAATGCTTCTAAAAAGAAAGAGGACACATTTGTGAGCGAGAGTCTCCCTCACGTGGCCATAATGAATTTTGCGCTCACTCGTATTTTTTTTAGGTGGTCTCACTTATTTGTCAGCAATAGGCATCTTTTGTAGGTCTCAGTAGTGATGTTCAGCTGTTCCTATAAACTCTTTACATTTTTTTTTGTACATAAATTACATTTAGGTTAAGTTATGTCTAGATTATACTTTTTTTTTCTTTCTTTTTTTACTTAACAAAACAGATCAAATTCCAATTACTGGCCTGTGCCACATGGTCTCAGACTCCGCTTATTATTAAACATTCGGACAGACTCACCAAACATGTAATAGGCTATTCATGACAAATATTACATTTGTGACTAATACAAACCAAAAAAAAAAATTAAAAAAATAAAACTTGGGTGAGTAGCTTACATGTTTGGTTTATAATTTCACATTTCAGATGTACAAAACATCAATATCGGGATCTCTATTCTTTTATAGGCTATATGTTTTATGATTTTAAAGTTGTCTTTTGCCACTAAAACACACGCGCGTGCACATTTGCATATGGTTAGTTGTTCGTTATTCACTTTTATCTGTTACCAGTGATGCAGTAAGATATCTGCAAAGAGAAATTCAGGCGCTGTCCACATGTGGTACTGTTGCTGCAGTATTGATGAGCAATACACAGTTTCCAGTGTGATGGATGAACCGGAAGTATTTTCCATCTCCTTCTAAACTCTGTATTTAGGACCGCCGAACGTAAACCATTTTTTTCTTTACAAAATTGGATTTTTTTTAGCCAACACATAGGCACATATGGACCTATTATAATTATTTCCAAAATGATACACGAACGCAACTTATTAAACATGCAACGCGATCTCATGCGACAACGATGTAGTGTAGGCCTACTACTCTTTTAAACCATCACTTAGGCTACCATAAATAATATAGGGGCAATATTCAGATAGCATACCGCTAGTATTTAATTCAGTCTCTTTTTCTGATCCTCTGTTTGTTTTATCTCACTCACCCTCGGCCTGTCTGTCGTTTAATAAGTATTAGCCTATTATACATCACTTAGCAACGGCTTAGATGCTCGACTCCACGAATGATTGTGTTTACATGCAAGTAATGATTTAAATGCGCCGTTAAATCCTGTTGTTCCTGCAGGTGGCAGAGTTGCTCTATACATGCCATTTCAACTCTCCTCTTGCGCCATATTATGTTCTGATCTTTTCGTTCTTTTAACAAACACTGGTTGCATAGCAACACAAAGAACCGAGACATGTTATTTTTTTAGTGAGTAGCAATTTTATCATTTCAAAGTGGTCACTTCATACCAATTACTGCATACTTCTGATGCGAGAGTAGCTGTCCTCGCGCAATTGTGGCCGCGCGTGCTGATATGTCAAGGCTCGCGCGTGATCTGAATAATGATGGCAGTTTATGTGATGCATTACTGTTCTGCATTGAGCGTCTACGCTTATTTAATGCAAGTTATGTAGCGTACATTTACCAGGTAAGCCACGTTGTTAGGAAAACTGCGTTTTATTACACCTACGTTTTTGTAGCAAAGGGCCATGGAATTCGATGTGGATATAAACATATTTAATTCCGCCAACATCTTGAAATGTTCTGTCGCCGTGTGTTATGTAACTGCTGGGGCAGCAGTATGATGCCTTGCTCCTTTAGTACGACTTATTTAATTGTCCTTGAACCCTGTGCAGGTTATTTATTCTCTCTTTTATTTATTTGTTTTTGTTATTAAATACAAAGTGCTGCACGCAGGCTATTTAAGACAGTACAGGCTCGACTGCAAATGCTAGACTAGACACTCTTCTTCGCTCTCAAATAGGCCTACATAAAACATTATAGCCTTTATGTATATGGATATGGTGTTTCTTGAGGAAAGAAAATGTTGAACTTGTTCAAACAACCAGTTCTTTATTTACCTTTGCATTGCAAACAAGCAGAGACGGTCCAAGCTGCGTGCGGCACTTCATGGGTGGAGTTATGATGTTTCGCCGACAGTTTGATGATCCAATGAGTCATGAGGTTTAGTCACAAGCTCTTTTTAATACTTTTCATTGGTTAAATATTTGCAAAAACCCACAGACAGAGGTAAAGGGTAAAAAATAGTAATGATTTATAAAGAAAAAAAAGGATAAAGGACGGTTTCTGCACGACAGCGACAATATATTTTTACATTTATTAATGTATAAAGTAATTGTCTTACAGAGTTTTAGCATTAGAGTGAAATAATAACAATAATTACACCACCACTTCATGGTTTATTTCAGATCCTCATATTTAGTCTTAACGCAGCATCATTTGAGTAGATTTGTATGCTTGTCTTAAAGGGTTAGTTCACCCAAAAAGAAAAATTCTGTCATTATTTACTATGTTTTTTCCCATATAGTTACCCAAACTGTTTTGTTACTAGCATTCATCAAAATGTCTTTTGTGTTCTGCAAAAGAAAGAATGTCATGCAGGTTTGGAACGACATGAAGATGAGCGAATTATGACAGAATCGTCCTTTTTGATGAACTGTCTCTTTAAGTAGCTATTTCTCTTCTCTCGTCTTGTAAGACACTACGGTTTTAGCCGTTAGGGGTCGACATCTCCTTAGGGATCATTCAATTGGATTGAAGATTACTGTAGGTGAAAATCAACTCTAAGCAGGCCGTTCCCACCTTTTCTTTCAACAAAGATACATTTGTGGACATATTGCTTTTAATGCCACTCTCTTAAGATTCTCAAGTGAAGGTTGGTAAAATACTCATCTCAGGGTCTCAAGAATATTTGTGGTGTAAAATACAAAACAACGTGACCAGTTGGGTTAATACATGTTTGGTTTATATCATTTCAGATTCATAAAACAACAATATCGTGATCTCTTTTGCAAATTACTGATACAATTAATGCTGTTTTATGATTTTAAAAATATCAGCTGTCTTTTGACACTCAAACACACTCGCTTGCACGTGTGCATATGGTTAGTTGTTAGTTTTTTCCTTTTATCGCTTAGCTGTGATGCGGTTTTTCGTCACAGAGAAATTCAGCACCACGCGCAATGGACAGCGCCTCACCTTCAAGCCGCAGCGTATCGCTTAGTTTCCCTTTTTATACTTTTACAGATTGCAGTACTCACATACTTTAGCAATTATTTAGCACAATATCCACAACACACAGACCAGAACTATCAAAACCAGCTTTTATTGGTAAAATGCAATTTAATCAAATGAAAAGTTCAGGTAGAATTTGCAGTTTTTTTGGCCTGCTGCTGGCGGAAGGCTCCGCTCTTGGCATTCACCGCGTGCCTTAATTGTAAGACATTAAATCAAGGTCCGCTGTGAACACGGAGAGCCAGAGTCTCAAATCACGCAAAGCCTGTCTAAAATATGCTACAAACCCTCTCCATCATTGTAACCATCGCAAAGCAGCTGGATTACCATGAAATCCTTCGTTTATTCAGTCATTCCTCAGCCTCTGGTTTTAGTGTCCCGGCGCGTATGACTTGAGTAGCCTACTACGGCGGATTCACTATTAAATTAATGGTTTTCAAACCCCCATCTCAGTGATGTTCTGTGCTACTGAAACCATTCAGTTAACTGTTTAAACAGCACAGATCTGATAAAAGCGAAGCGAATGCTCAAAAGGATTACTTAACCACCATATGATGAAATACGGCCATGAAATGATGACAGCAAAGGGATAAGGCCTTCGTTATTTTTTGTAGCTGGTATCAAAATGACAGCCAGTCTGGGACAAAGAGGGAACATGGGGGGGTTGACCATTTGATCTGCTTGAAAGGACCTCTGAGAAAAAGGGGGAAAAAACCTTCAGGGGCTTCGACCACGTCCGTACGTACTCAAACACCTACAAGAAGAAAACACAAAAAATACATATTAGACACATGATAGGCTTCCAGTTAAATGTGAAACAAAATACTCAACCCTCGAATACGGCAAAAAGAATTCAGATATATTCCAGGAAAACGTCGCGTTAAGCTAATACGCATGTTCGAGAAAAGATGCATCCAAAATGCGTTCGAAAAAGACGCATAACTGTATTCCATTCGCAAGGAACAAGCGACAAAAGCAACGTACTTCCCACAGCTCCTTCTGGGACTGAAGATGGGCTGAATATTCCCAATGTCCGTGCTGTTAAACGGTACCGGTCTCTCTCTGTCCAGTCTTTTCCCCATACCGACTGACTTAAGGATTAATGGCTCTCCAGCCAAACAAATAAGGCATCTGCTTTTAGCAGAAGAGGATTGCTTGGGGGTGGTGACGTCACTGGGCAAACAGATGTTTGCGACCAACGTCCTGACCGTCTCCTTATGTCCTTGAGAGTAAAAGGAGCGCACGTTTGCTCTGACATAACCGCGCTTTTTGTTTCCCTTTAATAATTACTCCTCCTTTAGCCTTCCTCTGCTTACAAGACGCCTGTCATCATTGTCAATCGATCAGCGTATAGGCCTATAGAACTAAGAGGGAAAAGAATTAGCTATTGAAATTTTTAAGTTTGCCATCATCAGCATTTTCTGTGCAGAATTCCTTATACGGATTTCTGAACGCTGTATTCGTGTATGTAGACTGAGATAAGATTACTTTAGAGAAATGCAAAGGCTTGTCTTACTCGCTCAGATACAGGTACAGTTTGCTGCACCGTGTCCAATCTTTCTATATGCATACATTAAAAAAGAACCTGTCATTAACGAACTTGCAGATAATTTTCTCTGATCATATTCCTCAGCCCTGGTGCAGCAAACAGCCTGAGAATAATCTCAAAGTCGAGTTTGTATGCGCAGTAATCCGCATTCTGTTTACATCAGTGTCAATAGACCTCTCAAAAACCTACTGTGTGCTGTTTTTAATTTGCAAGGATACTGTATGTCAGTGGTGTATGTTCATGGGAATAGGAAATTATGATACCAAAAGAATACAGATTCAATAATCAAAAACATTGACAATTAAAGAACGCCATTGCCATCCATACCAAGAGACTTCAACAGCCGTCCTAACATATTTAGTCCATGGGACTACTGCTTAGTTTTAATGTTCTATTTCGTGTTTTTATGTTCAATGACACGCAGTTTTCTTTCAGTCATTAGTAGCTAACAGCTTTAAGCTGATTTTTTTGCATATGATGGTCGAATGAATGGAATCGAGAAACAAAGGGAAACGCCATTTTTGATCAAAAATGTTTGTGCATTGCATTATAATTCGTGCATGTTTCTCGATCCTGGTCTTAAGCCCACGCGCTTCTGATTTATCAGTGTTTGTACTCTCATAATGAGCAGTAAAATATGACCTAGTTGACCCAGCGTCCATTAATCTATTGTCTGTGGGAATCAAGCGGGTACAAACAAAGCGAAACCAACACGTAACGAGTCCTCGTGCGTTTTGCGTGAAAAAAAAACAGTTATCGTTTGCTATAAACGATTAATAAACCGTTAGAAGCATTCGCGTGGTTGTATTTTGCATGCGTTTTATCCATTGCGCTGTAAAAACAATAGCAAGTGCAACGTGGGAAAAAGCTTCCCCGTTATTCTGATGATGCCGATCGCGAGCAAATGCAAACAATTAGCTACATTTGGTCTAATATCAGACACGTTTAGCCTTCTCTTTATGCATGTGTTGCTTTATTTTGTATTCGTAATCCCACATATGTATCCTATAGCTATTCCACACTTACGCGCTCGCTCGCTCGCTCCACAGCCTCAGCAGGAGGTCGTTGGTTTTCCTTGCATTCATATCCATTCATTTTTCACGAGGCTGTTTTCGCAATATAATGCAATATAAAGAAACTTAATTGTATTCCCGAGGTTTCTGTCGATGTGTAGTTGGATGCCTCCGCTAAGCGACTTGCCCTATCTTGTAGTGAGTCAGGGGCTGGAGCCCCTGCAAAGCATGGCTGCGTTTTTCTCTTTTTTTCAAAAGAGGGCAGGTCGCTATGCATTATAATGAGTTAAATCTCTCTCTCTTTCGCTCTGCCCCTCGCACGCACACACACATACACACACACAGTTGCAAATTTAAAATTGCAATAGACCTATCAACAAAAACATCAAGCTTTTGTACCGTTGAAGTGCCAACCCGTTGTGTCTAATGTATATAGCCTACATATCTACTGATATTACATTCATCGGTGCATTATATAAAACTCAATCAGATGTGTTGCCTGAGCCATAATCTCATTTTAGATTTTCTTGTGCACATTGTCGAATTGTTGCGTTAGTGTTTTGAACGCAATTTGTCACGTTCAGTCCATTACGACGCCCCAGTTGTCCACGTTATAGCCTATGGAAGAATCAATGCTCAGTCGCATTGTATTTGTTAGAGTACATTTTGTTGCTTCAAATGAATCATTTGGATAGACAAATGACGTTTTATTCCACGCGCACTGGAATCAGTTGCGGAACCGTAAGTCAGATAACTTAACTTGGAACAGCAGGATCATTTGCTTCATTATTATTATTATTTTTTATAAATATAGGCTACTAAGAAGGTTACATTCACAGCCAATCGGGATATCCAGGCTGTAGTGCACTATAGCCTATCCCCTGCAGTAACCTAGCCTATATAACCAAATGATAATTATATAATTCCTGCACGTGCAGTTATCATTATTGCACACAGAAAACCAAATCAGAACTTATGATGGAAATCGTAGCAATTTTTTGTAAAAATTAAAAACACCAAATTTTGGTGCATATTAAATGTATTTACATATTAAAGAGAAACATCTTAAATCGATTTGGTTTAATTTCTCAATAGTTTTCTCTAAAGATCCTTTTGGACATCCTTTTGGTTCTTCAAGAAAAGCAAGTGAGACGTGATGATGGTGCATTAATAATTAATCGAAGTATCCTGTCGTTGTCCACCATGTTAGTGGTTGTATTTATTTTACTTTTAGCATCGACACGTAAGGATTCAAACAGGAACAACGCAGAAATATAAAACAGACAAAATGAGAATAACTTTCTTCCGCACAGAGTTTGTCTCTTGATGCAATAGCATAGGTTACGGTTTAATGTAGCCTACTTTATTTTTAGGAGGAGCTACAGAGGTTAGAGCGTCTAAATTCATTTTTTATCACACTTGCTATTTTTTGATCATAACGTTTCTGTCTGCAAACTAGCTGGCAGGCAGATTGAATAACTTGATCAAATGGAACAAATAAAACTAAAACATAATGATTAATATTCAATTAATAAGCAATTCATTTCCCTTTGCATCGTCAGTCAAATCTTGCTACTGCTGCAACTTTAAAGAGAATTTTTAAAGAGATTATTTTCCCTGGGAAAACGCCATTGTTCGTCCTGAAACAATAGGAGCTGCAGGCAACCGCAGTGAGGCGGCATGAATGACTGAAGCTCCGGGTCAGTGCATTGGGTCTCAGGCCCCAAAAGCCTTCTTTCCCCGTGCACCACAATAACCCTGCGCGAGGTCGAGGCTCCGCGGGGTCACAGGGCATCACCTATTGTTCTGCACTTCAAAACAGATAAACATTTATTAATCAAGGCTGGCCAGAGGGCTCTGTTTCTCAGGAAAAAAGTGGGGTAAAGTTGTACCTACGAGTGCTATGGGCCAGAAGGACTTCTGATGTTGTGTATGAATAAGGGTAGCCTATATTAGAAGTCAATGATTATCTTTTCCAGGATGAAAGGACCTCAAATATTCGCTCTCAAGTAAGGCCGAATTTTTAGATGTTTACATACAATGTGCAGCTTTGCATTAACTTGCATATAGTAGCCTATTATTTCTGTGTTTTAACCGTGAACACACGATGTTTTGCTGCAGGTTCTTTTTCATAGAAGTCTGTCGTGTAAGGATACAAAAGAAAAATACAATAGGAAACTAGCTTGACGATATGAATTAAGAATTAAAGAGTTAAATGATGACTTTCTTTACAGGCCCAAAATCATTCTTAAAAATCTTCATGACGTTTTGTTTATGCTAGTTTTTCGTCTCATGCTAATCTAACTTTTGTTTTAGATGTCGCGTCATTTTAAATTGATGTATTGTTTTGGCAATGCACCGACCATGAAACATTTTTGTGAAGATGAGTGGAAACATGGGATTTAATAAATTAATTCAATTGTCAACTGGACGTCAGAACCACATCAGGCTATTTGAACGAAATACGCTATAATCAAAGTAACATTTAAGTGAACTTATGTTGCAGCTAGTGAAATGTAAGTAGACTTTAGTTTACACAAGCACGCATGTCACAGCAATTCAGTCCGTGCTCTGAACACTATTCATCTAGGCTAAATAATTGTTCGAATGATTATGCAACGTGGTTTGTGCATTAAAAATATTTAGGTGCGTTTATTTTTCTAAGCTTTCCGAAATGCAAATCGCACAACTTCAAACCAACGAGACGAGACGCTGATGCTCTAATTTAAATTTCTTTATATTTGTGCAAATTTAACATGCATAATTCTTACGCGAGGAACAAATTGCATAACAATCAGTTTCAAGACTTCGAATGGAAACTGCTGTGCTTCCGTCACAAATCAAATGCATTGTGGTTAGATTCCGGGCATCATGGCTCAGCTCCCTTCATCTACCGACCGAGCTATCGTCATATTCTGTGCGATTAAAATTATAATAATAATATAGGCTATTTAAAGCGTTTTCCCCCTTTAAATCTCTTAACGTGTAGCTACGTTGACTCTACATGGCACACGGAGTATTATCTTTAAAGTCTCTTCAGATAGACTATCTTGCTATACTAGGTAATTGATTTTATGAGCTTGTAAATGCATACTTTTGAGGAGATCTGACCTTCTCTTACAATTGCATTTTGCAGTTTCAAATAACAGATATAGTGCTGTTTACATACTATTATAGTCAATCAAATATCTACTTTTATCTAGCCTAAATTAATGTGTAGAAAGCTATAATCACTTCATGATCTGTATTAGTTACTGCTGTGGAATTATCAATTTAATGCAACATTTGGTTTAATTGTTTGTCATATGCAATATACTGCATCTAAATCAGCGAATACATAAGCGAAACTGAATCATTTTGATTTGTTTTAAGAGGAATGCAGTTAGCAGCAATGTTTATGTATCAGACCTGTTCAACCCTGCTAATGTCCACTATGGATTTTAGTATCAGACCTCAGCGTTTGTATACTGTATCTGTGCTGAGCAAACAGCAGCGGATCAGTGATCGAATGATGTTTATGAAGTCCCTGTTTAGATTTGTGCTCCTCACCCTCCACATTATGCTCTCAGCTGGATTGGGAGGGGGGGTCTACCTTTTTTCTTTTTTCTGAATAACGGATACGGTCCTCATCTATGTAAAAGAATGTAACTAAGGTTTTTCCTTCTCACCCACTGTGACCTAATTTAGTTGTTAATAAGCTGTTAAAACTCCTGATGAGTGTTTCTTTAGAGGATTTCTATGCACTGGACCCTTTTAGTCTATCTGGAGAGAAGTTGAGCCAGGTCAGGATGTATGAACCAATCAGGATGCACTACAGGCCTATGAAGTTCATTTTAAGAGTTGTTTTGCCCTTTAAGTATTTTGTACTGTGCACTTAGCACAAATATCATGGTTGAATCTGCGTTCATTGATTAAGCTCTGTATTTTATATAAAATGATCTTCATTAGCACTCACTCACATGCTAAGCATGTGTGTGTGTACCATTCATATGCATGAACCATTGTCAGGTTTGAGCATCTAGCACCTTTGTTGTTTTCCTGGCGGGTCGAGAGAGCTCATGACTGTGTTTGGGCCTCTCATGTCCTACATCTCTTAGGGTCAAACATGCATGTTGAGGCATCTGATCTACTAGCCACTCTCACACTGAGCTGTTAAATGTCAGAAAGAACAGATAATGAAGGCCATTACAGTCTGTTCTCAGGAGCCTCACTACTTTTATTTCCCTGCCAGCTTCAGTTTTTTTTTTTTTTGACTGACAATTAAAGGAGACGAGAAGAAATTGAACAGTAGTGCTACGACTTGTGTGAACGCCCCCGTTGGTCACCTGTCCACACTTAACTCACCTTGCAAAAATGAGCCATTGTTATATTCAAGGGCTTAAGTGAGTAGGAGAAACTTTCATAAAAATAATTTAAGCAATTTTCAACGTTTTTTTAAAAAGTTATGCAAGATTCAACTCATTTAAAGCCAGTTTAATGTAATTTAAGTTGAAATGACTTATACATCATTTAAGTTTATTGTACTTAAAAATGTAGGCAGCACCTTTTTTTTTTTACAGTGTGTGCATTATAAAGGGCATACTGCCTACATTTATTGTTAGTAGGTGAAACAGTTGGCATTATTATATATATTGCATTATAAATGTTCTTTTGGTCTCTTTGATGGAGATAGTCATTCAATAATCATCTTGGAATTAATAACAGTTATTGATAAAATTTGCATACTATGTAGAGTATACACACTAAACACTACAGTACAAAGAGTAATATCTTTGTATATTATTTTGCGCATAGTCTGCTAAAATATTATCAAACTGTATGATGCTGTAATATTTGCATAACAATATGGAATAGGCCTAACTGTTTGTTATAGACCTTCTTAAAGTGATAGTTCGCCCAAAAATTACAATTTTTATCATCATTGTCTCTGTGCTTTTTGTCCATACAGTGAAAGTATGTGGTGTCTAATGTCGTCTGGCATACCTTCAAAAGATCTTCAAGCATCATCTTTTGCGTTCCACAGAAGAAAAAGTCCTACAGGTTTTGAACAGCATGAGGGTGAGTAAATGATGACAGAATGTTTAATTTTGGGTGAACTATCCCTTTAAGGTTTCATCCATGCAAGGAACATTTTAAGCACATCTGCAACCTCCCTCAGCACTGAACTCCATCCAGATAAATAAATAAATATCCAGATATCTAGCGATAAAACCTTTAATCAAAAGATACAAGGCAGCATGGGAATATCTCATAATCTGTAATTTTATTACAATGCATCTCTGTGATGTCACCTGCAAAGTGACAGATATATCAGCACCCCAAATAACAGTTATTATGCTTTCTCTGTGTGTGTGTGTAGGTTCTTGTATATGGTTTATAATAAAACAAATGTGTAATGGCAAGAGTATTACAACGTGTGTGTGTGTGTGTGTGTGTGTGTGTGTTCTGCATTTCATCAAATGCCACAATCGTTCCAATAGGTTTGCATATAGCTTTGCAACAAACATTTTAATCTTTTGAAAATATCACTTAACCCCCACAGATTTTGAAATGCTGTACAACCGGCTTACGCAGTTCCACTGGAAATAGTCAATTTGTCAGCATAAACAAATAGACAGATAGAACCAAAGGGGCTGGAAATTTCAATTGCTGCTCAAGCTTTGCATTGCACATCCACCCACACGCGCTACTGAATCTTCATGTGCTTTGGTGGGTCTGCTAAAGGATCTAAAGGCTTAAGTTAAATTTAAATGAATTGATGGCAGATTTATGCTGTATGTGGTTGTAAAGAAATTTGCATACATTCTGTAAAAGCAAGAAATTTAATTGAGAACCAGGTCTGTTGTTAACTGAAATCTGATTGATGCATTGTTTTTAATTCTTAAAAGCAGAAAGACATTACTACAAGCAGATGCTTTCTTAAGTATAAATAAAATCAGTTTTGTTGGTGTAAATAATGTACTTTGGTTGAGTTAGTCATATTTTTGACTTCAATAGAACTGGTTGATTTAGATGAAACAACATGAAGCACGTTTTAGCACGTTTTGTCTTTACCTGAAAAAAAAACAAAAACAATTTTTTTTCTCATCATATGCAACATTTCACTATTTTCATTAAGCATAGGTTGTCTTTATAACCATAAACGGGTGTAAACCATAAACCACTTTAATATGGGGCCATCAGACATTAAAGTGAATATTTGATTCTAGCAGGCATTATTTGCACCAAACTTCGGTGATCATTTTGGCCATTTATGATGCTATTAATGCAGCGAACGATGGGTGAACATATGTTTTTATGCGATTACTATCCTAGTGACTTGCTGTCCTAGTTGCCTGCTATCGCCTGACTGCTGGAATGAGAATATGTGCCTTGAGTTAATGCTGATTGCAGCAGCTGCCAACACGTGAATCTCCATGGCAACAATAATGGTTGCCTAGCAACCACGTTCTTTTAGGGACACTGGAAGTGCCCAAAGGCTTACTAAAAATATATGAGTATAATTCCCCATTAATGCTTCAGCTACCTTTACTGCTGCTCCTACTGCATTTACCAACAGTGACGGTCAAAGATGCACAAACCAACTCGCTGAGGGTCGGAATAGAAGCGCTTTGGATTTGGATTGTAATTTCAAATACATAAACATTTCAAAGCTAAATTTGAAATCAGACTTAAAATAATTGAACATCCGCTGTGACTAACACTGGATGTCAGATATGCGATAAGACGTGCCTGTGTTTTTTACAGCGTTCGGATTCATTGCATAAGCCTTTGGTGGCTGGTGTAATTGAATGAAGCGTCAGCCATCTTGCAGCACACTCAGCGTGCATCTCGCAGGCTCTTGCTCAGACCCAGGTGGCATGCGCACACGCTGAGGAACAAAGCATTCCATCAGTGCAAGTGACATCACTGCAGTCAGCTCAGCTGTTTCGGCCCACATTCTTCTAGAAATTGTGAAGGAGAGTGAGATGGGCTAATGTAGAAGCCCTTTCAGGCCCATATTGTGATAGATACCACGAGATGCGTGAAGTATATTCTCTTGTGTGCAGTTCTTAAGGATGGCTTTAGTAGGTTTTGTCTCTGAAGCTGTTCTGTGTTTTGATGAGGCGGCTTAGTGGATTTGACGAGTCGATGATCCGTATTTTTCTCTTGCTTTGCACTTACTGTACTATAATAATCATTAGTCCACAATCATAAAAGAGCTGAAATCTTATTTTTATTTGACCCACTTTTCAAGTTAGTTTCAAATGATTGCATTTATTGTGCATAGAAAATAACATCACTGAAACTACCATGCGTACAAAATTGTACTGTTATTTAAAATATGATACATACATACATATACATATGTGTGTGTGTGTGTGTGTGTGTGTGTGTGTGTATATATATATATGTGTGTGTGTGTGTTTACAATATATACTGTATGTATGTATGTATGTATGTGTGTGTATACAATATGTATGTATGTATGTATGTATGTACAGTAGATTAGTGCTGTCAAATTGATTAATCATGATTAATTGCATCTAACATAACAGTTTGTGTTTACATAATATATATGTGTGTGCATCAATATATATATTATATATGTGTGTATACTGTATATATACAGTGTGTGTGTGTGTGTGTGTGACACATAAACATATATAATACATAAACATATAATGTATAAATATAATAATATATACACGCACATAATATACACACACATATATTCATTGATTCATCAATTTGACTTCACAAATATACAAATATGTATGTTTAAAAAAGAGCATTTATTTGAAATAGAAATCTTTTGTAGCTAAATGTCATTACTGTCACTTTCGATCAGTTCAAAAAATTTACTAACCCCAATTGTTTTGTAAGATATGTACATTTATTGTGAAAAATTATTTTACATTTTAAAATCATTTTCTGCATTTAGTTTTTTCCAGTAAAGAAACATATTTTTCCATTTAAAGACTTAACCACAGGACCCGTCAGACCAGCTTCAGAATATCCACTATTTTCCCAGCATGCCACGATGGAGGCTTTGGTGAAGGCGCGCACCTGCTTGCAGGCTGATAACGCCTCAGCCGTACAGTGGATAGGCCAACTTTCCTATCTTTCACTATTGATCCCCTCTCAGGAGATAATGGCTCTCAGACCTGAGTAACTGACTGATTATAGTCACTTGATTCCTTCCCTCTCACACAGACACGCACACACACACCAAGTTCTGCCGAGAACACAATAGCGAACCCTCTCTCTCTGGCACTGAAGGGGGAGTTAATGCACGTGCAGCTTAAGCTGTCACTGCAGCGAACTGGGCTGGTCTGCAGCCGCTGGCACGGTGCCAGTTCTGCCGTGTGCCCGCAATGTTCCCGTGCATCCACTGCTCGGCCAAGCCCCGCCAGGCACTCTCTCATGCAGAAGAGGGCTGAGGTGGTACTGGCTGAGAGCCAGGACGTGTGCGTGCGGGATGGATGCCATGGGTGCAACGCTACAGGCTGGCAGCAATGGGGAGCATGACGGTATTCAGAGTGGGTGAATGTGCTTTTTGTCTCTGCGCACAGTGCCAGACAGCCTCTAATGAGACGCGTCTTTGTGGCAGGCCTCTCGACATCAAGTGGGCTGGTGGGCTCATTAACCTGACGATGGCAAATAAAAAGCCCCACACAAGAGATGCCATGATAGCATACTTAAGGCTGTTCGAACCCTCTTGCAAGCTTTGTTGCCACGGAATTGATGGAACAGCACGTGTGAGAGTAGCTTCGGGTGTTTTTCTTAGTGTCACATTTCTGCTTTCCCTAAAAATAACTCTGACACAACATTTCATATGCCCAGTATTACCAACAATGATTTACATATTACTTTTTGAGCACAGTTAAACAAATAGTTCTGCTTTTGTGATCATTGTTGGCACATTCTCCATTCTGAGAAGAACAAAGAGGCGATAGTTTTGCCAAAATGGACTTTTGGATTAAACCTAAAATGCATGTTTGTTTTTTTTGAAGAGGGTTTGGCTCAGTTTTCTCTGCTCTTAGCAATATGCTTTTATCAAAGCCTGTGGTTTCAGTTTTTCTCATTATTTGGACTATCCCTCTGCAGTCTGATTCTATATTTTGAGAATTTAAAGGGATAGTTCACCCAAAATTAAAAAATTCTGTCATCATTTACTCACAGTCTTTCCAAATCTGTATAACCCACTTTCTATTGTGGAATGCAATATTTTGAAGAACATGCTATTTTATAACTATGTTCTTCTGTACAATTCTTCTAAACTATATTCGTCTGTGCATTTGAGTTCATAATTAAGAGATAAGGAGTCATTATGACAAAAAGTAAAGATTATGATTTTAGAATTATGACATGGCAAAATAGGCCTAAAAAGTTATGACATGCTAAGCCATAATATGAGATAAAAGTCGAAATGATGACATACTAAGCCGTAATTATAAGATAAAGTTGAAATTTACACAATTCAAATTTGAGGTACTTTTTATCTCATAATTATGATTACCAAAGCATGATTTTTCTTTTCTTATGTGGCAGAAATGGGCTTACTATGAAGATGAATAAATGATGACAGTTTTGGGTGAACTATCTCTTTAAGAATATAGATACATAAAGAGCTATTTTTAGCGTTTTGATGTTTTAAAGCATATGGCGCAGACCGTTTTTATGATTTCTGAAGCATTTGATCGGGTGGCTCGTATATGTTAGCCTTAATTAGATATTCACCATTTACCATTTTTTTAAATGTTTCTCTTCCTTTATGATTCTTAATGTGATTTACTTTCTAAATTATTTTCCGCTGTTTAGGCTACACAGAAACATGCTGTCTTTTCAGGCTGCGCTATCTAATTCTGGGATGTGGGAGCTCATGCTAAGGATTAGCATTAGTCAGGGTCGTCCTGCAGAGAAAAAAAAAAAAGAATATCGGTATAAATATCAAAGGGATGACTGTGTGTGACACTGACAAATTGCAGTTGAGGCACCATTAATTAAACGGGATCAGTAATGTGTGTTTAAATGAATTTACTGTTGCATTATTGATTCGCTCGCTGCACAAATTATCTTTCGAGGTGCATATGGAGGTTTCGGGTCCGGCTCCCCGTGAAGGATTTGTCAGGGTGAGGGTCTGTGGACGGGATCTAGGCCTAAGGATGTGGCCGTCCCCATTTATCTGCCGAGGAAAGCCTGGGGGGATAGAGGAGGGGTGGTGGTGCTTGCCGGCTTTGTTTGCATTCAAACTGCAGATAACAAGGAAGCCCGGCTCAGAGAAATCACTGGCGCTGCCCGTGCTGCCAGACTGAATGGTGAATTAGAGAGGTGTGCTTGCGTACTTCACACATGGCTGATTGTTTTGCGCACGTGCTTTGTTCTTTTCTCTCATTTTTCCCTCATTTTTTCTTCTTCTACCAGAAATAAAGTGCTGACAGCATGCTAAAGCTTCCTCTATCGGTGTTTATTTAGCCTGTGAACCATTTGCGCGCAAGATAATGTCTGATTGCCTTTACTTTGTCGGCATGCGGAAAATAGATTTTTCGGAGGAGGTGGAATTGAAACGGCTGCTCTTTTCTCTTTTCTCTTTCTAATGTAAATAAATAAATGAAAATTCTACATTTAATCAGCCCATTAAAGCACGTAGCTAACAAAGCCCCCTGCTGCTCTAACATAGATCTGAATTCTATTCGATTACATCTATACAGGCTCTCCATTGCATTAAACACCAACCAGGCCTGTGACATTTTCTTTGCATTGTTCCCAAGGGCAAGATCGAGTCTGTCCATGCATCCCAGCATGCCCCTGGGCTCTGGCGGAGTGAGGGAGAGAGTGCGTTAACACACAGCAATTTGTCAGGACAGCAGCATTCTCTGAATTGCAGTTCATTGACAGGTACACAATGCACCAAAGGCAAGCGCTCTGACTCGATAAAAGTGAATGATGCCCTCTCCTAGATGTTCGCTCTTTCTAATTTCCTGTAATGGACTTTTGTATGCTTTGAGATTTGATTTAAGTCGAAGCGGTCAGTTTTAGGAGTCTGTTAGCCAGTTTGCTTCCTCTCTAATTGTTTCAGGGTAATTCAAAAGCAGTGTGTGTAAAATGCTGCTGCCTCTCAGCTGCGTGTGTATAATCAAAGACACAGAGTATATAAATCAACCTAGTTTGCCACCTGCCTCAAATAGCATTCCATTCGTAAAAACTCTGATTCTGATTTACTTGTGTTCATTATTATCAGAAATAGAAGTGTGCAGTAGCATAAGTCATCATCTGTTTTGGTTTACAGGTATACAGAGAAATATTGGCATTTCTTTGTCTGCAGCAATTCGCTGTATGCACAACAATAAAAGTGATTCACAGGAGGTGATGATCTTATTTTTTACAATGTTTGTATTGACATTTTGTTTGGGTTCATGATTGGTGCCCTTAGCAAACCACAGAAATAACTGCCATGATACAGGTTCAACGGCAGCTTAGATGCTGCTACACTGCAAAAAAATACTATAGTAAAATAAATGAAATAATTAGTAATTAATTTGGTGAGGCTTGTGCTTAAAACAAGTGAAAAATCTGCCAATGGAACAAGACAATTCTTGTTTATTCAAGATCTATTATTTTATCCCCTTAATTTTGCTTACATGTAATGTTTTTACTGGAAAGTAAGATAAAGACACTTGAAAAAATTAAATAATTGTATTTTTCAGCCTTGTTCTCCAATAAAATATCTAAACAAAATTGCTATAACTAAGTTATAGCAATTTTGTTTAGATATTTATATACATGCATATATATATATATATCTTGCTATATCAAAATTGCTATATACTAAGTTATAGCAATTTTGTTTAAATATTTATATACATGCATATATATATATATATATATATATCTTGAATTAAATTTATTGTATTAGTTTAAGCCATTACTATATTTTTTGGTGAAATTTAAAACTGTAACTCAAACAGTAGATGTATAAATACATCTGTCAAATGCACAAATACATATATTTACATGTGATATATACTTATTATTTATGTCATTATATAAATACATAACATTATATTATCACAATTTTCTTTCTCAATTAAATGTAGCGTGTTTTAAGGAATTTGTTTTAGATATTTTTTCCAGTAAAATGAGATATACTTTGTATTTTTGTTATTTCATTTAAGTTTAATTTATTATTATTTTTTTAATTTAATTTCTTTATTTATAATTTTTTACTGTGTAGCTCATTTTTGTAATTTTACAAGTTTCTAAAAAGAATTGTGTCTTGATCAGGTTCATTTTAAATTTTGCATTACTGTCCTCCTCGGCACAGGATAGCTTTGGGTCTGTGGCGAGGTTGGCTAGATTCCCATGGCACGCAGAGCAGCTGCCTGAGTTTCAGGGCTCTGGATAAAACTGTTTTTCTTCCCTGCCGAGAGAGCATAATGACAGTAGGGCCCTATGGGCCTGCCAGCCATCTGCAGGTACAGGTACACACTCCACCTCCAGCTCTCTCTCTCTCTCTCTCTCTCTCTTTCCGTGCGGCGCTGCTCCAGCTAACTTCCTCTGCACTTTACACTTGTTGAACGTACCCTTTCCATCTGTCCATCATGGCGCCTGCCCCTAGTCTTGGCATGCATGTGGTGCATCTGCTGCCAAGGAAGGGACAGAGGGAGAAAAAGAGAGATGGTGAGAAGGAGAGCAATAGCAGGCAGTATAGGGCAGATAGCGTATGACATTGTGACAGCAGACAGAGGTCAAACTCAGCAGGCACAGAACCAAGCAATATCATCAGAAGTGGCGCTGTGGGCCTGAACCCCACGGGCCGACCTCCCTGCCACTGCGTCCAAATCTCTAAATCTGTTTTTGTTTGTGCTATGTGTTAATTTGACGCAATTACGTTGTCAATATGTTACAAATAAGCAGCTCGTTTTTGATCTCTGCTGATTTATTTTATGGTTATGCAAGATTCTGCATGTGTGTGGTTTACCTAAACATAGCCGCGCTGTACGAAAAGCCGTCGTGGGATGACCTAGATAACTGAAGCTGAAACGCTGCTCACCCACATAATATTGCCAGATAATTTATGCAGGATTGGCTCGTTTATCTCTTCTAATCATGGTGGTTATCTGGAGAAAAAAACAGCAACTGTCATTTTCTCTACCACACGGAATTTATATATTTTTAATACAGGTTTATTACAAACATATTAGAGATGCATTTGCAGGCAATGTTTATGTTGAGTATATTGTGATAAAAAAACAAAAAGACTGTGCTACCCGTGCCTAAATGCAGATCATTTTAATTACAGATGAAGGTATCCAATTAAAATGATTTGCATTTGAGGAGTTGCGCAGTATTCATTGATATATATTTATATATACATATACACAAGGAAACAGCAAGTAACACATTTAATTAAACGTTTGAAGGTGAAAAACTTAAATTGTATTTTCTTGTAAAATGTACTACAGTAATCTTTGATTTATTTACAACTTTGAAAATCCATTTTTTACACTGTAATAAATAGGCCACTATTATAGAAATTATTTATTATTGTTATATATTTATATATATTTTTTTCATCCCTCACTCCCATACCTATGCACTAAGCACACAGTCATTATTTTGTGCCGCTATCATGACCCCTGCACACATGCAGCGTATGAGCTGGAGAGACGGAGGGGAGGAGGGGTGGAAGATGATGGCGTCTTTCTTTCTTTGCCTTTCTCTGTCCTTGTCACTCCCTCTATTTCCTCTTATTCCAATTTTACATTCGGTTTCACTCCAATTTTCCATCTTCCATCTCCTGTTCGTTTCATATACACCGACACACAATGGATAATGAAAGTCAAATAATATCTCTGTTTGGCAAATGGCGTTCACCACTTCAGCATAAACTGCACTGAAGGTTCAATTAATCTCTTTTTGACTGTGTGTTTATATGCAGGAAAATATCACCTAGTGTAGAAGATGATTTAAAATAGGAGAGATCTAATGTAATTTAACTAATACATTTAAGGTGAAGAATATTGTTTACAAATTGCGTTGTATTGGTATGCACACAGTGCTCGTGCATGTACGCCTGCATGCTTTCATGAGCATGTGTGTGTGTGTGTGCGTGTGTGTGTGTGTGTGCTCACTGGCTCTCACAGACAGTTAATAATGTTGCATATTAATCAGGGCCCAGGCGCCCTATGGCGGATCAAAGCCTTCAGGTTGAGATTTTCTGCCATTAATTTTCTGAGGATGTGGAAGAGGCATTTAACCCAGCTGGGGCTGCCAAATAGAAGGCAAAACGTTCAATGTCCTTCCCATTACATTCTCCTAAAAACCTTAAATGCTCCTTAAAGGGATAGGTCTCCCAAAAATAAACGTTTAATTTCCAAACCTGCATAACATACTTTCTTCTGTGGAACGCAATCATTATTTGCAGAATGTCTGAGCTGCTTCCATTCAATGAAAGTAAATAGGGACTAGGTGCAAAACAGCACTATAAAAGCATCATTCTATATGACCTAAGTGCTGGAAATCTTCTCAAGCCATTTTTAGCATTGTGTGAGAAACAGACTGAAAGTCTATATTCATTCACTTAATAGCCTTGGTCACTATTCACTTACATTTCATGGAAAAGAGCACTTCTGTTTGCATTTCACAGAAGAAAGAAAGTCAGGTTTGCGTAGAAATGTTAGAGAGTAAATGATAATCCCTTTTTTTTAAAATCCCCTTAAATATCCCAGTTTGGTGACGTTATTGAATTCTGTTGGCAAAAATGATCAAATTAAATGTTTTTTTTTTTTTGCTAAACATTATACAGCAATTTTTAAATGTTGTTTATGGTGCTCAAATGTATTCTGTCTATTCTGTTAAATATATAATGTGCATCCTTTAGTTATCAAACACATGCAGTTTTTGATTGCAAACCCTTCATTAAGCTCTTGTTTCTTTTTGTTGTCTTATATCACCCAGGTCCAAGTCCAGGTTAAGCATGACCAGGTGCAGGAGAAAAGTCTTCTTGCTTCCTCTCAGCTGATTAGTGGAGCTGCTTCATTGGTGCAAATGAGGAAGCTTTTATCCTGCTTGAGTATAATCTGCTTGCATCTTTATTGGCTAAAATGCTGGCATGACCCAGGCTGGCCCAGGTACTGTCCTCAAAAAGGATACTGACACTAATGTCTTCTGACACACACATCCCCCCATGCCCTTCCTGTTAAAGGTACACATACACACACACACACACACACACACACACACACACGTGCGCTGTAGAAAGAAATCTCCAAAGCCTATGCATGCACTTTTCAATTACACTATTCGTGCAAAAATATCCTAAAAAATATACACCATATTAAAATACACAATCGCAGTGAAGGCGAACGCTTTATAGCTGTCGGTTTTGGTGTAATGGCTGCCTGTTTTCTTCTTATCCTCTTTTGTCCTTAAAAGACGCTGCCTTGCCTAGCTGCACAGATCCTTGGAGCATCTTTCCTATCTGTCCGTCCCTCTCTGTGCTGCAACACAGCCTGTTATTTCAAGGAAAGTGCAACCTTTGCCTTGGGCTTTAATTATGTTCAATTTGCCAAGCCGAGCCTGAAAAATTCAGAGGGTAAAAAAGCTCTATGACCTATTTATTAATGCTGCGTTGGGTCTAAAGCTACACTGAGATCAGCACTGAATCACTCAACAATAACACCCATCTCTAGAGAACAGAATGCATCAATTGCGCTGTACTCCTCTCTTACAGCATGGAAATCATTATTTTATAATAGATCACTGACCAGTTAAATGACTTTATCATTATTAAAATAAATGTAAAATTTAATAGTTGAGCGTGATCTGTCTTTGGCGTATATTATTTAAAAGAAATGATATAAGAACCTTAAATCTTTATATATATATAATTTGTTCTTTATTATTATTATTATTAAAAAATGTTTTTTTTACACATTTTTCTCGAACAAGGCATTCGGTTTGTTTTTTGTGTTCCTTGTACTGTTTGGTTGAGCTCTGCTCTATCTAAAGCGGTGGAAGAGCGAATTTTCTTTGTGTCGATACCGAAGGAAAAGCATGAATGATTTATGGGTCAATCTGAAGGTTTCCCCAGCAGTGCAGTCACTTCTTCAGCCCTACAGCAGGCAGAGACCCCCTTCCACACACTGAAACGCTCCCTTCTGCAGTCATGCAAATGAGAACATTCTCCAGCCAAGGCATTTGACAATTAGTTTTATTTTTAGAGCTTGTCCGATTTAACGATTAAGGCAAGCGTTTGTTATAGTCAGGGAGAATGAAAGCGAGCGAGAGAGCGAATGTGTGCCATTCTGATTTAGGTTAAAAAATATCCGTGGAATATTTTACAAACATTAGATTTATCTGAAGAGGGCATTGGTATTTTATAAATCTGATTTTAGTAAAGAAAAAATATCTGTGCTCCTTGACTGTCATCATTATGTCTATAGAAAATCCCCATAAAAACCCAAACCCAACGTGTGTGTGTGTATGAGAGAGAGAGAGAGAGAGAGAGTGGAGAGTCCCCTGTCATTTCACCTTCCTCTCTCTTCTCCATAGCACACACCTCCATCTTCACAATTCAACTGTGTGGGAAAGATGTTATCAAGATTATATTGACGCTATATATAAAACGCTTTTGTTATTACAGTCACTGTTCATCCACAATACAAAAAGCATCATGTAAATTTACTGATGACATGTTTGTGGTGTTAAAGAGGTCATTTGTAGTTATAATCGCTAGAAAGCAAAATATCTTCTGAGATCTACTGTTGCCATGTTTTTGACACACTGTTACCCTGAAGCCTGCACAGAAATAGAATCCAGATTGCAGTTTTAACTGAAGTGTGTTTGTCCCGCTCACCTTCCACTCTTACCCGGTTTCCTTACTAAAAACAGAGGAACTCAGGAATTTTTCTAAAAGCAATTTTCTTTGGTATCTTTTGGTTTCAAAGTTAGTGTTTGACTCTCAGAATGACCCTGAAAAGAAAATCGAGTATTCCATCTCCCAACCCTATGACCCTTAATTATCAGTTATTTAAGTCTTAATTTTGAAAAGAAGAAAAAAACATTGATTTAGAAATATATTGATTTTAATTATAAACGGGCTGACATATTACACTCAATTATGATCTTATTTTCTCCATTGAGGTGATACACTACCATTCAAAAGTTTGGGGTATTTTTTAAAGAAATTATTACATTTATTGAGTAATAATGCATTAAATAAAAACAGTAAAATGCATTTATAATGTAACAAAATATTTCGATTTCAAATAAATTTTGTTCTTTTGGACTTTCTTTTCATTTAAGAATCCTGTGGGGGAAAGTATCATGGTTTCCTCAAAAATATTAAACAACTGTTTTAAACATTGATAATAATAAGACATATTTCTTGAGCACCAAATCAGCATATTAGACTGATTTCTCATGTGGATCATGTGACACTGATGACTGAATTAATGATGCTGAAAATTCAGCTTTGCCATGACAGGAATAAATGACATTTTACAATATATTAAAATAGAAAACAGTTATTTTAAATTATAATACATTATCATAATATTACAGTTTTTACTGTTTGTTTTTTTAAATCAAACAAATGCACCCTTAATTGGTGAGCATAAAAGATTTCTTTCAAAAACATAAAAAATTCTTACAGACTGTAATATATATTCCCATTTCTGTAGTAAATCTGGATCATGTCTGAATGCAATATAAAGATGATGTAAACTGCAAAATTAACCTCAATAGATCTTGAGTTGTGAATAATAAGATCAGCTTTCATGGATGCAAATAAACAAATGCTAATATCCCCCAATTATTCGTGGCAATAAAGACTCCTTGCATATAAATAATTTGGTCCAAGACTGCTGCAAGAACTAACATTTTGCATATGCATACAGTTTTATAAATTCTAAAGGGTCGCTGAAGATGAAGCTCTTTTAGAAGTTTGTACAATATAATAAATGCATCCGTCATCTAATCGCTCCACCCATAAATGTACGCCACAAGGATGTCTGACCTCCAAAGCCCAGGTGGAGGTACAAAATATCAAAGTTGTTCAATTTCATTCCATATTAACATGTAGCTCGTAACCCTCCAATGGCTTCATTTATGGTTATTTGTTTACTTTCAATTGAGGGATAGAGAGATGCAGCATTGCTATATTTAAGCATCATTACACTGGTGGAGAGTAGCTCCATCTCACTTCACCTACGATTCCAGTTAATCGGTCTGTATTGATCTCCCTGATGACGACGCATTTGATTGTGTTTTGACAGAAAATGTCACAACGCTGTAATCTTTGTTGGTGGTGGCAAAGACTTTCAGAATAGACTCACAACACATTTAAGGCCTATTGTGTCACAATATAAAGACCAAGTGCATCACTAATGCAATTTGACTAGACCGAGCAATTGTGTGGAAGAAGGTAGCGCGTTTTCATGGGAGGGGAGAAGCTTTTAAACTGTCACCTCAGCTGTCTTCCCTTCCAGAGAGGAAACCTTTTAACTGGGAATGTCCTCGTGTTGGCCTAAGTTCTCTAATGGTGGAAAAACGGTGCCTCCTCCTCCTCCCATAATAGGGTGACGATCTTTGTTTTTTCACCCACTAAGCATTTGTCTCATTCTCTTAAAGGAAAGATACTAGATTGAATGGAAGTAAGTAATGGTAAAAATGTATAGTCAGTTGTTGTGGAACACAGAGAGCCCTATCATACACCCGGCGCAATGCAGCGGCAAGCGCGACGCAAGTGTTTTTTGCTAGTTTCAGCCCGACGCAGTTATCATTTTCACGTCCTGTGCCACGTTGTTTAAATAGCAAATGCATTTGCGCCTATCTGTGTCGTTTTCTGGTCTGAAAACGAGGTGTGTTCAGGCGCATTGTTGGCCCGTTGCTATTTTGAGGCAACTTATATAGACTGCGCCATTGACCTACTAAAACATGATCTAAAGTCAATGGCGCAGTATTTTTTTTTGTTATTTAAAGAGCGCGTTAGTAATGTGCGCTTATAGACGTGTCCACAACGCGTGTACACTCAATGCAGCAGCACACAAACATGCCAAATATTAAAAAAAAGGATTACAATGTAAAATATTAATAATGTTTAATATTAAGACACGCCCTAAGTGCGCTTGCGCCCTGCGCTTTAGACCATGTGCTTCTCAGTCTATTCTGAGATTCATATAGCTTACTCATAAAAAAAAATTGTCATTTACTTACCCTCATGTTGTTCCAAACATGCATTTCTTTGTTCTTTTCATGCTCTTTTGCTGTGCAATTACAATAAACGGGGAGCTGTTCAAAGCTTTCAAGCTTCAAAAAGGATGCAAATCACAGTAAGAATGTCACAAAAGTAGTCTATGACTTGCACAGTGTATTTCAAGACTTAAGATAGCTTTGTGTGATGTCAACAAATTATTCTTTGGAGTCTAGGATTTATTTTTAGAAGTTTCTAACAGCAATTATCTTTGGTTTCCAGGTGTCTGACTCTCTGAATGACCCTGAAAAGACATAAATTGGTGGAAAATTGAGTGTTGGAGTTATTTTCAGTGAATAAGTTGATTCAGTTTACAATTCTGTCTGGGATTCATTCACAAATTAGACTGATTCGGCTCTTGAGTTCACCCCGCTGACTCTGGAGGTATATTATCAGTTAATAGCGACTTGATTTCAAATCATATAAACTGCTTTTAATGATACATATGATTCTTTTATGGGGTTTTTGCATCCTTTTTCAAGCATCAGTCTCCATTTATTGTAATTGCATGGAAAAGACTGCTCAAGATGTTCAAAACTTCACCATTTGTGTTCCACAGAAGAAAGATAGCGAGTAAATGATGAAAGAGTTTTCATTTTGGGTGAATGATTCCTTTAAGCCTGAGGGAGATGAGATGTCAGCCATGATTCAGAGTGGCTCCTTTTATCAATTTGTTTATTTCCACTTCTTGTTTCTTGATCTCGCAGGAGAATCGCTTGAAAATATGCAAGTGAAGTCATTCATTTTGATATTTTTTTCCCCCATACTTAGCAACCCACACAGCTCTGTATCATGTAAATAGAAGCTTTTTTGGATTACTCTGTGTGCTGCTGTGAAACTCTCTGTAACTGTGGAATAAAAGTAAATAAATTTGCAAAATGTTCAAAGTTCAAGATTGTTTATTTAAAAAAATGGAATTATCATTAGCCATGACAAAGATGATGCGCCTGCATTTCGCGCACACCAAGCATGAATAATGTATAGTAAGCCTTGGGCTATAGATTGAGTGTGAATATTCATTCATTTGTTTGCCCTTTGGGAGGTTATGCATATTCAAACAAAAGCGTGCTCAAGCCCCATGTTTGCCAACTTGTCTGTCCACAGTTTGTGCGAGTAAATGACGGAATAAGTGCAGATAGCTCGAGTCACTGTGTCTGTCCCTCTTTAGAAGGACATCATGTCAACTTTGCTAGTGGGTAAAGGGTTTAAACTTAGATTACTTATTTCACAGAAGGAACCCAGCTAGCTCTT
This sequence comes from Abramis brama, assembly GCF_963993115.1. Lineage (NCBI taxonomy): Eukaryota > Metazoa > Chordata > Actinopteri > Cypriniformes > Leuciscidae > Abramis > Abramis brama. The sequence continues at coordinate 19,206,699 of NC_139986.1, read as the reverse complement.
TAAGTGCTAAATCACTAAATCCTATTACTTAGCCAGAAAGAATCAGCTCTGATTGCACTGATAGGATGCAGCACTTAACCGTTCAAGACTAATAAGCCTCAGAATAGCCAATTGGCTTCAAACAGGGACTGTCCCAAACAAACAAGTGCAAACTATAGTCCGTCCAACTGATCTTTCTAGTTGCAAACCCTTCCATAACACTTCTAAAGATAGAGAGTATGTTACACCAGCAGGCCAGAAATGGATGGAAAGGTGAGGACCTGAATCAAGGGTTCAGGTTTTGGCTGGTGAACATAACGCCATGAGCCCCTGCTGGTAGGTGTCGTAACTACACCATCTGGACCCCCAAAACACCATTTTTTTCATTGGCACCACTAAAAAAAAAATAGCCCATTTATTTAATTGTGTGTTTGTTTAATAATAAACAATAGTTACTGTCCTTAATTATTACAATTATGAATTATATTAATACATTATTGTTGTTGTTTAATAAATTATAATAATTCACTAGCTACTATTCCTAATTACAATTGAAAATTATTATTATTTTAAATAATGATAATAAAAAATTATAATTCACTAATATTCACTAGCTAATTATTTAACTGCAATTATAAAATAATAATAATAATAATTAAAAATAATTAATTTGTAGTAGTAGTAATAATTATTTTTGTTTGATAATTATAAATAATAATAATTCACTAACTACTAACCATTTATTTATTTATTTATTTGGAGCTGTTAAATGTGTGATGCACATTTTGTCCTTTTTTTATATATTTTTTTTATTTTCTTTGCTTGATGTCAAGGACTTAGTGAAGGACTTGGGACTGTGCACATTCTTATCTGCCATCAGTGAATCATTTTCATTGCGTCATTTTCTTGCGTGTCCAGAGCAATTGGTCACGTTGCATTTACAAATAGCTTTCTTCAGGTATAATAGACCACCTTGATTTGAATGATAGTTGACATGCAGCACTTTGTTTAGAATCATGATGGACATTTGAAGGACAATTATCCAAAACATCCAAAGCATGTTAAATTTCCTTAGGTGAAATAAAAAGATATTACTCTACTTTAATGAAAAGAAAAAAGATTTACCCCCCTCCACCTCATCCTGCTCTGCAAACATTGCATTCACACTGGTTACAGCACCACTCACATACAATGCAGAAATGCTACTGAGGACAAATTGCTTTTGTTTAGATGTTGATTTGCAAAGGGTTCATCAGCGACCTCGAGCTCTGGCTGTCCTCGGAGTGAGGGTGGAGTACTGAATGGACCAAGATGAATGACTCATTAGCTGTAGATTGATCACAGGCTGTAGGCCCACATGGACATTTCAGTCATTAATATTCCAATTTAATTATTCAGCCGGCTCGGCATGCATGTTGACTTTGTAGCCCTAATTGACACGTCACCATGTGATATATGAATTATAATAATGAACGTCATTTTGGTTTTAATAGTTTGTGTGTTATGCGCAACGTGTGTGTGTGCAAGTACGTTCACGCATCGGGGATTCATAAACATTCAGGCATTTATCAATACAGTCCAATCAGTCTGTTATGTCTCTGACCTAAAAGGTCATCAAGTGGCTTTGATAGAACCAAAACTTTAAGCTATGAATGATCTGATTCTGTACGTAGGTAAACGCTCAGTGCGGGATGGCCCAGATAGCCTGTGGGCTTTGGTGGGTTGTGTTCGAGATAAAACCAGTGTGTGTTTTGTCGTTGTTAACACTTCCTGTTCTGACGGCTGTCAGTTCTCTGTCTGTGGAGTCATTTGTCATGGCAGGGTAGGTGAATAGACAGTCTTGTTTCGGCTTCTCTGCTTCTGTTACCTGTGAATTGAAAGGAAAGAGAAACTTAATTCCCTCTTCCAACTTGAGTAACATGACGAATTACACATGCATTTATACCTATGTCAATTTTATTTCACTATTCCTCCAATCTGATCTGGTAAATAGGCTATTTATTAATGCATAGCCGTTGACATCCCGAATAGGGTGCTAGAGCGAGAGGTGAATCAAAACCTGTGCATCAGCATGTCTTAATCTCAAAGGCCATAATCTGGGATTATTTCTCATGCGGAAACGGATCAGTTTTGGTGCAATATTTGGTGCAACTCGCTATGCTTTTGCATAAAAGTGTGTGCATGTTTGTTATTTAATTTTTGTGTGTGTGTGTGTTGAAATGCACTCACGCATGTATATATATATATATATATATATATATATATATATATATATATATATGCACGTGTATGGCACCATACACACTGGGGTGTGGGAGGAGCATGAGTCAGTCGAGTGGACCGTGATTGGTTGGTTTTTGGCTTAAGCCTCTGTGTTGCCGGATCTGAGAAACAGCTCAGATAGGGTATAAATGATTATACATGACAGAGCTCAAGATGCACGTTTTGGCAAAAGACCTTCACGATGTTCAGACCTGGCTAATAAATGAGTCAGTTCTAGGAAATTCTATAAAACAGTGATTTTTCAGTTTGATCAGGGGATTTTTAGAGGAAATATTCCTTTTTAGACGAAATATTTTTAGAGGATTTTTAATAAAATTTTTTAGAGCTTATATAAGCTTATATACTACTTTCGTTAAAAAAAATGTTTTAGTTAAAGACATTAATATAATGTGGATCCGAAAATATATATATTATATATAAAAATGATATATATAAGAATTAGATCATAATATATATATATATATATATATATATATAGTCCATATATATTAACATATATATTAGCTTTAATAATGTATGTCTTATTTCCAGTGGTTGTGTAACTCTCATTTCAAGTGCTGCGGGCTGCATTATCTGTCTTTTTCCTGTTTTTTAGCACCTTGGATTACATTTCCAGCAGTGTTTGTTTTAATAAGTTCCTCTCAGACGGACTCCGAGGTTAATGTAGAGCAGAGGTAGTTCTCGCCTGTAGGCGCATCATAAATGAGATTGAACGCTCACTGTCTGTGTGTAGGACTGTTCCCACAGCTCTTAATTTGGACAGGTTTTGCTCCAGGGACTTTATGTGCCGTGAGACTGCAATTTCCAAACCTGACACAAGCCCCTCGGCTCTTTTGGCCAGTTTCTTTACTGCTGTCATATTTATTTACCAGTGTAGATTATGAGCATAAGTCATACTGAAGTAGTTTATGGATAGTTTTGTATACACCTTGCATGCAAAGGGTATTCCGTGGTATGAAAAATTATGGGATTATTAATCTGCCGTATACAAAAGAAAGGGTTCTGTCAGGCACTTCCCATCATTTGTGGATTTATTTTTAATACATTTTTTACTTTGATTAAAATTTCATGAATTAAACATTTTATCACTTGAAAGTATCATGCGATCATTTCAGACTTCTCCTTTTCAGATTTCTCCTTGTATAGAACCTTTCTGGCATAAAGGGTTCATTAAAATTGAGTTTTCTATATAGAATCCCATTGAACCTTTTTTCTAAGAGCACATATTAGAAATGCAATGTATGAGAATTTACTTTACAAGGACAATAGATTGCATCCATTTTGAGACAGCATTTGCTCTTATTAAGACTTGAAGTACAGATCAACAAACAAAAACATCACATTAAATAACTGATTTAGTTCAGAAAGTGAAAGTACACAAAAGTGTATAATTTTCAATAAATATTCTGCTAAATGCAGCACCACTGCTTTTTTAATTAACCTTGTTTATAATGTATGAATAACTACTTTATTTAATCATGAACATGCCTTTTTTTTAAAATCACTTTTATATAACAATTTGCACACAAAAAAATGCCATTTATGCTACAGTTAATTTCTAATTAGACTAGTAGCTAAACAAATAGTGCCAAATTAATTTGTTTTCACTTGTTTTGTCAACACTCTGTGTAGTAAGACTATTCTTTTTATTTATATGTGTTTTATGAATACATTTTGATTGTGTGCATGTCTAATCTGAAAGGATTGTTCTGCGTTTCACTTTAGATGTACGCTGCATTTATAGCCGTAATCTGGCCGTCCCTTTCCCACACGATAGTGGTATTAAACTAGGCCCATTCAGAAGAATTTAATGCACCATAATCTGCTTTCCAATCCCAGATTAGATATTCACATCAGAACAAATCATCAGGATGACACAGAGTGCACAAGCCGTAGGCTTTGAATATATTATTTTCTCTCAGCATTATTCTGGTTGGTTGCAGGAGAGAGAGGTAATGGGCTCTAGTGCTAGATGTTTTAACTCACACACACACACACACACGCACACAAGATTATTCCGGAGAGCTGTCCGAATGAATATTAAAACATTTTCAGATTGTACACGTCCAATGCCTTATTACTCCCATTCTACGGCGCTAGTCATAAAACTAGCCAAAATGGAAGGTGACATAATACGAGCTGAAATTGAATAAAATAATGAACACACAATTTAATACATCAGCGACATCGCCGGATTAAAATGGAGGCCATGCCATGATTTAGGACATGTGTGCGAAATAAGAACAATTTACTTATTTATGACACCGATTTATGAAGGTGATCCATGGCATCGTTATAATGACATCGTCAGTGGCTGAATATGTGAGTGTTTGTACACAGAGGGGTGTGTGTATGAGTGTGCAGGCAGGGAGCAGGTGAGAACGGTGATGCTGAGGGGAGAGGGTAACGATCAGGATGGTCTGTTTTTCAGTCAGGCCTGTCAGACCTGCAGCTCAGCAGCCTGTCAATGCCAACACAAAGCTGAGAGACTGGAATACATTTCATCCCTGGCCTCCTACAGGTCAGCAATGACAGGCATGTTCTTCAATTACCAAGCATCACTGCTTTCTCTCTCTCTCTCTGTCACACACACAAATACACACACCTGTGCTCATGCGTGTGTCCCAGTAGAGGGGTGTATGTTTGCGGTTTGACTGCATGTATTTTATGTGTGCATATGTGTATATGGGTGTTTCCTGTGAACTTTTCACACACTAACTAGTTTATTTGTCTGTTAACAATATCCAACAGTGCATGACAGAAGAATTCTTTAATTTTTGAAGTATTGTGGGAATTATGTGATGGAAATTACATTTTTGACATTTTTGGGATAAAATACCCAACTCCTTTGTCTTGCCAAGGCTAAATTATGTATGCTACATACAATTAAATAATATTTTCACACATTTTGCATATATTTGACTAAGCTGTAATGGTAACACTTTACAATAAGATTTCATTTGTTAACATTAGTTAATGTATTAACTAACTATGATCAATACATTTGTTACAGTATTTATTCATCTTTGTTAACGTTAGTTAATAAAAATACTGGGCAACGATTAATCATGATTAATCGCATCCAAAATAAAAGTCTGTGATTATGTAATATATATTTGTGTGTACTGTGTATAATTATTTTGTATATATAAATACACACATATGCATGAATATATTTAAGAAATATTTGCATGTATATACTGTATATATATTCATATATAATTTATATTATATATAAATAAATATTATATATATATATATATATATATATATATATATATATATATATATATACATATACATATATATATATATATATACATTAGGGGTGTGAAATGATAAATCGCGATTAATCGCATCCAAAATAAAAGTTTGTGTTCACATAATATGTGTGTGTGTACTGTGCATAATTATTTTGTATATATAAATACACACACATGCATGTATATATTTAAGTTTTTTTTTTATTTATACATAAAATATTTATATTTATATATAATACAAATTATATATACAGTATATTTAAGCAAATATTTCTTAAATATATACATGCATGTGTGTGTATTTATATATACAAAATAATTATGCACAGTACACACTCATATATTATGTGAACACAAACTTTTATTTTGGATGCGATTAATCGCGATTTATCATTTCACACCCCTAATGTATATATATATATATATATATGTATGTATGTATATATATATATATATATATATATATATATATATATATAATGTATGTATATATATATATATATGTATGTATATATATATATATATATATATATATATATATATATATATATATATATATATATATGTATGTATATATATATGTATGTATGTATGTGTATGTATATATATATACAAAATAATTATACACAGTACACACATATATTGTGTAAACACAAACTTTTATTTTGGATGCGATTAATCATTGCCCAGCACTAAAAATTTTCATTGTGTGTTCATGTTAGTTCACGGTGCATTAACTAATGTTAACAAATACAACTTTTGATTTTAATAATGTATTAGTACATTTTACTAAGAAATTAACTAAGATTAATAAATGCTGTAGAAGTGCAGTTCATTATTAGTTCATGTTAAATAATGTAGTTTACTACACTGTAAAAAATTTCTAACCCTCCCAAATCAAAAATTTCAAGTGACCGATAACATCTAAATTTTTCAATTGGTCCAAGTGAAATTCTTGTTGCAATAGTCTGTTAACATTGGCTCAATGAGAAACAATACGTCAGACTAATTGAAAAATTTAGATGTTATCGGTCACTTGAAATTTTTGACTTAGGGATGTATTTTTTTTTTTACAGTGTAATGTTAACTAATAAAACCTTATTGTAAGGTGTTGCCACTATTTTAGTTTTTAGTTGCCACTAAAAAATTTGAAATTATTATTTGAAATGATACACAAAAATATTCTGTTGATATTTATGTTGATTTTTTTCATGCATCATGTCTTATAGCTCTAGCACTTCTGGCACTGTAAGTAAAAAGTGGAGTGAAATCTGTGATTTGTGTAAAAACTGATTATATTATTAAAATATTTCACTCTTTGTTTAAATCAATGTTTGTTTTAAAAATGTAATTGTTATATTTTATAGAGATGAGGGTACAAAATATATTTTTATACATAAAAGACAGTTTAAAAAGTCTAGTTTACTGTAACCTTCCAATAAAAAAATCCAATAAAAAGCTTACAGTTGAAGAAATGCCCTTCTTTGTACGTGTGCATTTGTGAGTATTCATTATGAATCGTTGCAAGTGATGTTAAACCGTTTAGGTGACTATAACTAAATCTCAACAGCATCATCATGCATAATTCTTGACAAAGCATCATCGTCTCGTATAGACAAACTAGCTTCGCATATGTGCCCAAATGAGTGGGTTATCTAATAATCAAAGCTTGAACCGAGGGCCATGCATTTTAATGTGACCTCTAGGAGAACAGACACATGACCTTACAATAGAATAGATTTAGGATAAGTCAATACAATGGCAGATTGACCAGCTTGAGCCTGTACTCTGTGACCCAGGTCAGCAACCATCATAGATCCGATTCCATGCCCTCTCATTTAATTACATGCTCCTTTTTAAACTGGAAACAGCTCATTTTGGAATAATTTTCAGTAATGGTCTATTCACCCTCTTGATTCTTCTAATCAGATCCATTTTGTTCCATTCATTTTCTTTATAATAAAGTAATTTTTAATGCACAAATAGTCCAAATTCAGTGATGCAAATTCACTAAGCAAATAAATAAAACATCATATGAGATAAACAGTGTTTCAAGGCTTAACAATTCAAATTTAAAGGGCCAGTTCACCCGGAAAAATAAAATGATGTCATCATTTACTCTCCTTTATGTCTTTCAAAAGACATGATTTATTGATAAGATAGAAAAATCTTATATTAGCATTGTGTCATGTCATGCGAAGATACTCAAATGCTCAATTGTAAAAGTCATCTTAGTTAGAGTGATTCAACTTGAAGTTGTTAAGTTGTGAAGAGCTTTGTTGACTTAGGAGAGTTTGTAACACCACAATCAACAAACATAATGAGACTTTAGTCACACTTTAGATTAGGGTCCAATTCACTAACTATTAGCTAAGACTTTTGCCTCAATAAACTCCTAATGACTGCTTATTAATAGTTAGGGTTAGTAAGTATAATAGATAAGGTAGTTGTTAAGTTTAGGTATTTAGGGATGTAGAATATGGTCATGCAGAATAATGCATTAATATGTGCTTTATAAGTACTAATAAACAGCCAATATCCTAGTAATATGCATGCTAACAAGCAAGTTAACAGTGAGAATTATCTTCCCCTCTGCTAACTGTACACAATATCATCCATATAGCCTAGTTATATCATCTTTTTGTAAATGTAATTGGTCAAAAGCATAAAAGGTTGGAGGCGAATTGTCAGGTTATACTCTTTTTATATTTTGTCAATGTAACTTTCAGTGTGGTGATTTATGCTTTTGAGATGCTGGCTGAGAAAGTGTTCACTTTGCTCTTTGCTTTCAAACCCCTTTTCAGAGAAACACATGTAGCCTGAAGCTAACAGTGATGTCAGATATAAAGGACCTTCATGTTTCTCTGTGGCTGAAGTAACCAAACAGTTCTGGACTGACGGTAATGCTCACCATTAATAGAGAGATGGACTCAACAAAACACAGGCCTCGGAGGTTTGAATCTGTGGGCATCTATTGTTAGCTGTGAATGCCTGGCTGCCATCCCATAATATCTGGAGAGCTCTTTGTTCGCTCAAGCCTGTCACCAGCCGCTTTTCCTCACATTCTCTATAAGCTGCTTTTGCCTGATAGGCAGTTTGTTGTGGATTTCCCTCTGATATCTTCTTAAACGGACCAATTGGTTGAAAATTCCAAACTAAACTAACCTACATTTTTCAGTAGTGCGACATTAGCACAGCTGTTTTCAAAACCGTTACAATAAATGGTAAGGTACGATAAAACATTGTTTTTATTAGCTATTTGTTCAGTCTATGAATTTAGTATGTTGCTCGGTTAACTTATGTGAAAAAAAATCCTTTTATGATTTTATGATCAAGTTTGTGGTCGGAGAGATTTTTAAAATGTTTTTAAAAGAAGCAAGGCTGCATTTATTTGTTCAAAAATACAGTAAAAAAAATTGTGAAATATTATTGAAATTTAAAGTAACTTTCTATTTTAATACATTTTTAAATGTAATTTTTCCTGTGATGCAATGCAGAATTTTCAGTCTTTAGTGTCACATGATCCTTCAGAAATCATTCTACACTCTCAGAATTTTTTTGTTTGTAAAAATAGTCCCCTTACAGGTACAAAAGCTTGTCGCTGGGGCAGTACTCTTAAAAGTACATCTTTTTACCCCTAAAAGCTGCATATGAGTAGCAATATGTACCATATGGTACTACTATGAACCTTTTAAGGGTAAGTAACAAGTACAAGCTGTTGTACCTCTTAAGGGTACAATACACATTTCTTTCTGAGAGTGTAATATGCTGATTTGCTGCTCATGAAACATGTATTATTATCATAATTTTTATTATTCTACTATTCTGATTTATATTTTTGTGGAAACCATAATACATTTTTGTTCAGGATTCTTTTATAAATAGAAAGGTCAAAAGAACAGCATTTTCTTAAAATAGAAATCTTTTGTAACATTATGAATGTCTTTACTGTCACTTTCGATCAATTTAATGCGTCCTTGACGAATAAACTTTTATTTTATACTATTATTTACTTTTAGAATTTTTGGTCGCAATTGTTCACTAGCTATTTGCTAGCCAAAGAGTTGTATGCAGCTCCCATTTCTCTCAGTATTATGTCCTGTGTCTCAGAGGTTTCAAATCAATAACCGAACTACTGATGGAATTTGCAGCATGACTGCACACGGAACTCAGACCGAGTTCTGGCCGGCCCAGCATGCTTTCTTATTCAACACTTTTTACTTGACTTTTCAATGCAAGAGGGATTGTATTTTTCATTAGGATTATTTTTTTCTTGTTTTTTGCTCGATATAGTTCCCAGAGGCAGAAAGAGACTGATATATTTTGTACAACCATGGCAGACCCTTTTCAAAGAAGGTTTTAAAAGACAGGAACACTGAGCGAAGTGAATTTGAGACCCTCCGTAAGAGTATTGTGCACCTAATTCATACTGATATATCCAGGTTACCTTAGTGAGGCGGCCTGATGGGTCTGTTCCTGATTTAGAAAAATGAAAATTCTGTCATCATTTACTCATCCTCAAGTTGTTTCAAACCTGTATGAATTTCTTTCTTCTGCTGAAACCAAAGGAAGATATTTTGAAGATTGTCGGTAATCAGACAGTTGATGAACACCATTGACTTCCATAGTGGGAAAAAAAAATACTATGGAAGTCAATGGTGTTCATCAACTGTTTGGTTTCAAACATTCTTCAAAATATCTTCCTTTGTGTTCAACAGAAGAAATAAATTGATACAGGTTTGAAACAACTTGAGGGAGAGTAAATGATGACAGAATTTTCATTTTTAAGTGAACTATTCCTTTAAATTCAATTCATATGGGTCATCAATCATAATTTGCTGCCTTCTTTTGCATCAAACTTTATTTCCATAGGAATAATTTGTATTGAATTCAATTTTGCTTGTTGTTTCCATACATTTGCATATCAAATACATGCAGTATATCTTGGTCAGCTCAAACTCATCTCAGTCTCAGTATAACTAAAGGAAAACACATTCTTTTAAAGTAGCAGTAGAAGAACTGAACTATTGGAATCACTCCTGCAAAACAGAATTAATCTAGTCTGAGCATCTCTTTATTTTCCTCTGACTTTCAGCCTGGACTGGGCACCATGTTGGAGAAAGACAGCGAGAGAAACAGTGTTTTAATCAGATTAATCTTGGCTACAGTCCCAAGATGAAGTGCAGTACTTGTGTTTTGGGCATGGCTTATCCTAAGTCTCATCCATGGAAATAATCTGCTTTTAAAAAGCAGGAAACAAATCAGCTACGGTAAGGACATTAGTCAGTGTCATTAGAGAGTGATTATGAGAAAATATTTTGCATGCGTTTTGTTGTACATGTGGTCCATTTGAAGAGAAATGAGACTCATGCTCATGCAACTTCTCTTGAACAGGAGTCAAGGCATGCCGCCTACCTGCCTGTTTTCTATGCAACTATCATACTTACAGGCACAAACATAACACACACTCATAATGCATGCTGTCTCTATGTAATAATATAGAACAGTGGAGCTGCTATGACTCCAAGGGTCTCCATTGTACAATTTATTCAAATCATTTTTGTTATTCTGCAGCCCCCTTGGAAGTCACAGAGTCCTGGACAATAATTCATAATGAGGCCATGGGAAAGGAGTCATCATGATTGCAATATATATTGTCAAATAGTTTTACCTGCAGTAATGAAGGCTAATCTCATCAGTTGCACATGCAAATAAATTGCCAGTAAATAGGCCTAATTTTATATATAGTACTGACATTTTAACCATATTCATGAAATGAAATTGCGAACCAAGCTACCTTTAAAAAAAAAAAATAATAATAAATGAACAGCCAAAATGCATAAAACGCGTTGTGTAAATGGGTGTTACCCCTTGATCTCTGTGTTTGAGTCCTCATCCCTCTAAAAACCTGACACCCCAAACTTTGTACAAAACTGTACATCTGCTTTTAAGATGAAGACTATTTTAGGCGTAATGATCTTAATAGTTTATGGGATAGTTTCATAGGCTTATTAATAGTTTCTTTTGCATGCATTATGCAGAGCTTTAGGAGTTGCAAATGCTTTTATAAATAATGCTGCTATTTAATAAGCCCAAATGCTTTCAGACCATAGCAGTTCACTTACAGTGATGATTCATCGCTTAATAATGAAATTATTTTTCGTTAAAGAGGTCTCCAAATAAGTCCAATGGTCTTGTGAAGTGTGTGTGTGTATGTGTGAGATCAGCTGGTGTGGTTTTGCAAAGAGTCTAAGGGCCATGGGACGAGCAGCAGGGATGTAAATTATTTATCAAAGGCCTCAGAGAAGTCACTGCAGTGGTTCATTTCTCTCGCAGCCTCTCATTCATTTCCCTTTTCCAGTCGAGCGTAAATATCTAACAAGGCAAAGATGAACATCATCCGACCAGATTTTAATGACACAGACCAATGTCTTTCATTAATTACATCCTCTTCAAATACTCCACCGTGCAATACAGTAGGACGGCGTGGTGAAGAACGGATTGATCGGGTCCTGGTTGGGTTTGTCCGTGTCAGCTGTTGCCACACTTACCTTGATTGGATTCCGATACAGCCTCATTATTTCCTTGGAGTTGACTCCATTTCATTTTCATGCTCTTTAGATTAAATGTAAGAAATGCCATAATGCAATTTTCGCTTATTGCGTGCTGGGGCTTTAATTGCATTAGGCCGGAGCGTTTGCACGCAGAGACATGCATGCATCCGCTGTGGAGCAGCAGGTGTTGTTTTCGCAGATTAGCTGCAATCCATCTATGCACGTTAGTGCGCAATAGCTGCTGTTATGTATAGCATATGCCTGATTGTCTGGTCTGCTTCAGGAGTTTTCCATTGAAGGTTTCGTCCTTTATATAGCAGAAAGACATGCCTGCTCTTATACGTCTAACTAAGGACATGATATTTCACCCTCACACATATATAGCATGATTGGAAACTGAAGGATGGAGACCTTGGCAGTGAGGTTGGTTCGGTGATCTAAGGCAGGCTATTGAGACGGGAAGTAATTATAGACAGCAGACATGGAGAGGCATTTTAGATCCCTTGTACATGGTTCTTTAGATTGGAAAACGTTTTTTTTTTTTTTTTTACAATATACTTCCAAAATGTGAGTTTTCACGTGTTAAGGATGTATCAAGGTAATACAACCATTTAGATGTAATTTTGATAAGGTGTGACTCACAGGGTTTGAACATGAAGTGTGTCCTGTGAGGCCATCCGTGAAATCTGAAATGGGCCAATCTCTCTTGGTGTGCGATCTTTCTGCCTTCTTCCTGTGGGACGTGATATTCAGCTATGTGTGCAGCCTACTAATGGAGTTGATTTAGAGCTGTGTACATGTTGAATGTATGTTTGTTAAAGAATTTGTCATTTCGGTTTCTCAACCAGCCTCTCTGGATATATATGAAAACTTCAGATGCAAAAGCCTCTAAGTGCCATCTGAAATTTTCTTCTAAAATGAGTATTTTTATCAAGCTCGTATATTTAAGTTCAGTAATTTCACTTTAATGACAATTAATGGGTAATTTTCATTTCCATAAAAGTGAAATAAGTGAACATAAACATACAAGCTTGATAAAATCATTCTAGAAGGAAATTTCAGATGGCACTTAGAGGCTTTTGCATCTGAACTCTTCATATACACACATACATACATATGTGTACTGTATTGTGTGTGTGTGGCCTGGTAATCCCTACATTATGGGGACAAAATGTCCCTACAAAGATGGCAATATCTGAAATCCTTGACCATGTGGGGACATTTTTAGGTCTCCATGAGGAAAACAACTTATAAATCATATTAAGTGATGTTTTTTGAAAATGTAAAAATGCAAAGTTGTGATGGGTAGGTTTAGGGGTAGGGTTAGTGTAAGGGGATAGAATATACAGTTTGTACAGTATAAAAATCATTACGTCTATGGAAAGTCTAAGATATAAAAACAAGTTTGTTTGTGTGTGTGTATTTGTATCATACAAATATATCATACAAAAAAATACTTTATTATTTTATGAATAATTTTCAGAATATTCTCATAAATATATTATTATTATAAAATAATGTTTTATTTTTTATTTAATATAATATACGTATATTATAATTTGAAATCTGTTGTGGGCTATGGAAAATTATGTGATTTTAGAACATGTCTTGCTTCTAAGCTGATGCCAGTAACTTTCAGTACACACACAGTACAACAAGCGTTTAGGAATTCTGCTGATGAATTAAATCAGTGGAGGTCCAAAACAAAATGTGTTACAAGCCAACTGTGCTGTGACTCTGGAGTGAGTGAGTGAATTTGCTCTATGAGTCATGGCATCCACTACTGCAACGCCATTGAATGGCAGAAAGGCAGACCCCAGTATTATACACGGCTCCACGCCGCAAGAATGGTCCTGTCAGGCTGTCGCCAATTACTGGGACAAGTGCCTAAAAGTAAACCAAACACGCCTGTCCTGCTTCCAGCAGACCCTACAAAGAACCAATTGACTAACTGAGTCTCCATTAATTCTCCAGCCAATTTGTAAACATCACGGGCATTAGCTTTGACACCCACAGGCCACTAACATCTTAAGCCTCAGAGTTGTGAGATTTCGCCCGATTGAGTGGAGGGAACGTGTCTGGCACGTGTGCATTAGGCCAACAGTGCATTCTTAATTAAAGCCAAAGGCCACAAACCCACAGACTCCCATCATGCATCATTCATGCAGATGGTTGAATTGAGATGATTTTTTTTGTTTTGGCCATTAACTGAGTAGAAGGACTTTAGGGATTAAGACAATGCATTATATTTGTAATTATTCTAATCCAGTTTAGTGCATGGATAGCAGTTACTGCCAGTGCAAATGAATCTTACCACATGTCAATGTCTTTAAAGAGATAGTTCACCCAAATATGAAAATTCTGTCTTCATTTACTCACTTTCATGTTGTTCCAAACCTGTATGTGTTTCTTTCTTCTGCAAAGCACAAAAAGGATTTATATATATATATATATATATATATATATATACAAAGTCACTGGGTCCATTGTTCGTTTGGACCCCACTGAGTTTCATTGTGCACAAAAACAGATAAAACATTCTTTAAAATATTTTTGTTTTGTGCTCTGCAGAAGAATGTTCCTTTACAGCTCAGTAAAGCCACGGGAAAAGTTTTGAATAGTGGAATAAAAGATGCCTTAAATAAAGACAACATCAATAATTAGAAACATGAAAGCTTAAATAGATAGGTGGATAAGATCTAAGAAATATAAGAACAAAGTGGAGTATGAATGGAGAGAATGAAAATAGAGTCAATAGGGCAATGCTTTTTAACACTTTTTCCATTTTAAATACAAATCAGGCCATTTTTATTCCTCTCTACTATCTGCAAATGAACAGAATTTCAATAATTGCACAACCTTTAATAAAAAGAAGTAAAATAATACTTAATCAACATGGGTTTAGTTAAACTGACAAAAAAGTCCACTGATAATAAGCCAACCGAATTTTAGAGCAGCTATCAATGTTTAAATAAGGTCCTTTGCCCCTATAATTAATATTTTTGCTCATAATTTGCTCAGAAAATGTGTCTATTGTACAGTATGTGCACTTGTTCTCATTTTTCTCCTCTACATTCATCCTGGTTCTTCTATATCTAATACGAAATTCGTCTTTATTTTACTTCCATAATGTTACGTATTTTACACTGAAACGGAATATTCAACAAGCAAAGTGAAGGCCAGGATTTGACTGGATCTTGAAAAGTGGGTGTTACATTCCAGAATGCATCCAGAACTAATGATAGTTTGCTAAAACGATGTTTAAATAGCTATTTAGCATTTGGTTAACATCGTCCGTTCAAAATAAAAACCAGGAACGTGCAAAAGAAAAAGTAAAAAGTAATCTTTGAACAACTCACTTGTATTCACTTTCTTTTTGGCTCTTACACCCAAACACATTCACACGATCTCTCATGCAGCGTAACTACACCATGCTGCTTGCTGCTAGGTATTATTACATTTTCATATTATTGAGTCTGACTCATAAAGATGTGATCACCTCAGTGTAATGATAAATCTACCTTCTAGCCTTTAAGAGAATATATGTGAGGAAAGGATTTAACACTTTTCCCTCCAACAACCAAGAACCTCCAAGATGCTAATGTATTAAAGATGCAGCTTTACGACTTTACCTTACTATTTTTGCAGCATAGCACGGATAAGATGTGTTAGACACTTTTGTCAATTTTGTGTCCTTGCTGCATTGCAGTTATACTAAACTGTGTTTATAAATTTTTCACTTGATTTTTTTGAATGATTGTAACCTGGAAAGCTGCATTAGTTTTGATGTCTCCTTCTCCAAGGATGTTCTTTGACTCCTTCCCATCACAACCGTGACTTTGCAGCAGGGCCCACGTTAAGCTTAATGCATTAGTTTGCGCATTACACGTTCATTTGCGTGATATGACTTTCCTCACTGAGCGCTGATGACAAACAAAGCTGTTTAATCCACAACAAGCACCTCGGTTTGATAAATAGCGGGATTAAAAGAATATGAAGACATCAGTTGGATGTGAAATCTTCTCGTTATGCTCCCTCTCGTGTGGCATGAGCAGAGGCCCTCATAACAAGTTCATAATTAGTCGCATGCATAACCCACGGTGATTAGCGCAGGCATAAGGTTGTTAACACTACGTTCCCTCATTTCCCTAAAGAGGTTCCATTTAATTAGAAAGCGTATTGTTAGTTTTTCTTCTGCCATCTTTCTCTTTGTGCTAAACGAAAATTGCATCTGTTATAATGTGAACCGAAATGTAAACTGCATAATGTATGTGTCAAATTCACCCATGCACACCGGCAATAGCCTTTCTTTTTTATTTACAGCAAAATAACTATTTTACTTTTTTACAGAGGCATAAACAGCATCTCACGGAAGTCTATTGTTCCTTGAAATTGAATTCTTACAATCCCCTAACCCTGAAAGGAAATAAACAAAACACAAAGCCATAAGATAACAAGAATGGCATGGCTATAAAATTAAATATAATGAAGGTTTCCTCATCAATCCCAGCTCATGTGTTGGTCGTCCTCACACACATGGTCAGAATGTGTTGGTCGTCCTCACACACATGGTCAGAATGTGTTGGTCGTCCTTACACACATGGTCGGAATGTGTTGGTCGTCCTCACACACATGGTCGGAATGTGTTGGTCGTCCTCACACACATGTTCGGAATGTGTTGTCCGTCCTCACTCACATGTTCGGAATGTGTTGTCCGTCCTCACACACATGGTCGGAATGTGTTAATCGTCCTCACACACATGGTCGGAATGTGTTGGTCCAGAATGTGTTGTCCGTCCTCACACACATGGTCGGAATGTGTTGGTCGTCCTCACACACATGGTCGGAATGTGTTGGTCCAGAATGTGTTGTCCGTCCTCACACACATGGTCGGAATGTGTTGGTCGTCCTCACAAACATGGTCAGAATGTGTTGGTCGTCCTCGCACACATGTTCGGAATGTTTTGGCTGTCCTCACACACATGGTCAGAATGTGTTGGTCGTCCTCACACACAGTCGGAATGTGTTGGTCGTCCTCACACACATGGTCAGAATGTGTTGGTCGTCCTCACACACATGGTCGGAATGTGTTGGTCGTCCTCACACACATGGTCAGAATGTGTTGGTCGTCCTCACACACATGGTCGGAATGTGTTGGTCGTCCTCACACACATGTTCGGAATGTGTTGGTCGTCCTCACACACATGGTCGGAATGTGTTGGTCATCCTCACACACATGTTCGGAATGTGTTGGTCGTCCTCACACACGTTCGGAATGTGTTGTCCGTCCTCACACACATGGTCGGAATGTGTTAATCGTCCTCACACACATGGTCAGAATGTGTTGGTCCAGAATGTGTTGTCCGTCCTCATACACATGGTCGGAATGTGTTGGTCGTCCTCACAAACATGGTCGGAATGTGTTGGTCGTCCTCACACACATGGTCAGAATGTGTTAATCGTCCTCACACACATGGTCGGAATGTGTTGGTCCAGAATGTGTTGTCCGTCCTCACACACATGGTCGGAATGTGTTGGTCGTCCTCACACACATGGTCAGAATGTGTTGGTCCAGAATGTTTTGTCCGTCCTCACACACATGTTCGGAATGTTTTGGCCGTCCTCACACACATGGTCAGAATGTGTTAGTCGTCCTCACACACAGTCGGAATGTGTTGGTCGTCCTCACACACATGGTCAGAATGTGTTGGTCGTCCTCACACACATGGTCGGAATGTGTTGGTCGTCCTCACACACATGTTCGGAATGTGTTGGTCGTCCTCACACACATGTTCGGAATGTGTTGGTCGTCCTCACACACGTTCGGAATGTGTTGTCCATCCTCACACACATGGTCGGAATGTGTTAATCGTCCTCACACACATGGTCAGAATGTGTTGGTCCAGAATGTGTTGTCCGTCCTCATACACATGGTCGGAATGTGTTGGTCGTCCTCACAAACATGGTCGGAATGTGTTGGTCGTCCTCACACACATGGTCAGAATGTGTTAATCGTCCTCACACACATGGTCGGAATGTGTTGGTCCAGAATGTGTTGTCCGTCCTCACACACATGGTCGGAATGTGTTGGTCGTCCTCACACACATGGTCAGAATGTGTTGGTCCAGAATGTTTTGTCCGTCCTCACACACATGTTCGGAATGTTTTGGCCGTCCTCACACACATGGTCAGAATGTGTTAGTCGTCCTCACACACAGTCGGAATGTGTTGGTCGTCCTCACACACATGGTCAGAATGTGTTGGTCGTCCTCACACACATGGTCAGAATGTGTTGGCCGTCCTCACACACATGGTCAGAATGTGTTGGTCGTCCTCACACACATGGTCAGAATGTGTTGGTCGTCCTCACACACATGGTCAGAATGTGTTGGCCATCCTCACACACATGGTCGGAATGTGTTGGCCATCCTCACACACATGGTCGGAATGTGTTGGCCGTCCTCACACACATGGTCGGATGTGACCGACACACAGGATCTATTAAAGAGGCCAGAATTTTATCAGCACTGAATATTGATCCATTGCTACGCTAAGCCTACAAAAAATGCATAGAAACCGAAGGAAAGTGCCGCATGAGTTTGCACTATCTCTCCATTCGTCACTCCATCCATCAATCTATCAATCTCTCCGTCCCTCACTCCATCCATCCATCCATCTATCTATCTATCTAGCCTTTGTATTATATTTATTTATTTAAATAATTTCTTTGATTTTTCGTTTATTTATTTTTTTCTTATGTATTATTTTTTTATGTGAATTGTAAATTACAGATATACCATGCACATGTGTATTAGTTGGTGCAAAATTATTTTAACTTCCATAAACCTAACTGGAATTTTTACAAAAACTTCACTCATATTAAAATAATTATTGCTTTTTATGTGATGCGTTACTTCTCCTGTCCACATCGAATTCTAGCCAAATGTATGAAATCTTTTAGAAATTGCAAAACAATGCAACAATTCTGTGAAGTGTGCGCTCTCCCCCTGTGTCACAATTCATTTGCATGTTCTGTCAGCAGTGGTCAGGAGAGCTTTGATTCAGCAGAAAGAGGCATGCTCCGGTCTATAATATTGATGCCAAAAGAGAAAGAGGGGGAGACGTGGGGGGTGTAAAGGATGCAGAAGGGGTAGTGGGGGTGGGGCCTCTGGATTGGTGGGGGGTGGGGCTGAGCCTTAGCTGCAGATTATTCTAGAAATTGCCAGCTGCAGCAGTGTCTGCAATCAGGCTAAAACCGGTTTTGACTGGGGAGGTGGAAGTCACAGTCGATTTTTGTCAAGCCAGCCCGGGTGACTGTTTATCTCCAGGGCTCAATGGGACAACATGCATTACAGCGAATGTGAAAATGTCCCAACACTTCATAGTCAGTTTAATAATTCATTCACCTCCTTCTCCAGCCTGTCACAGATTGGGAGAGAGAGAGAGAGAGAGAGCTGTGATACTTCCGTTCAGCTCTGATAAACCATAACCCATGCATTTACATTCAAATAACAATAATATACCAAACAAAAAGTAAACGGTGTATTTTAGGAGTGCTGAGAGATTAGATACAGTGCAGAGTGTCGGGCCGCAGTCGTTTCTTTTTCTCCCTCAGGACGGTGTTCTCATTTCCACTGCACATCTCTATGGAGCCGACAGATGCCGGAGGTCCTGCAGGATCCAGAGCCCTGGGACAGTGCCTGATTAAAACACACTATTAATAACGAAGAGCCGGCCTGCCAGCGACCGCGCCCACGCGGATTTAATCTTAATCTGCATTACGGAGCCCAGAGCTCTGACCCCCCGTCGCCTCGATTCCCTATGACATCAGCAAAGGCAGGGCGGCCATTTTCCCGCACAGCGCCGAGAATTTGTAATGGAGGGAGAAGAGCTTGGTGAAGAGAGAGAAAGAGCAGAGGCGAGATGCATGGACGGCAATGCAGCAGATCTAATGCATGCAACTCCTAAAAAAAATGTGACTGTAGGGACAATTTAAAAAATTATAGGCTATACTAACGTTAAAAAAAATTGGGGCCAATAAGATTTTTTTATGTTTTTGAAATAAGTATCTTATGCTCATCAAGGCTGCATTTATTTGATGTTATGAAATAAAATAACTGTTATATTTTCAAATGTAATTCATTTCCGGTGATGGTAAAGCTGAATTTTCAGCATCATTACTCCAGTCTTCAGTGTCACATGTCATGCTAATATGCTGATTTGCTGCTAAAGAAACATTTCTTAATGTTATCATTGTTGCAAATAGTTGTGCTGCTTAATATTTTTTGTGGAAACTGTGATACATTTTTTTTCAGGATTCTTTGATGAATAGAAAATTCAAAAGAACAGCATTCATTTGAAAATGAAATCTTTTGTAACTTGATTTTTGATCAGTTTACTGTATCCTTGCTGAATAAAAGTATTAATTAAAAAAAAACAAAAAAACTTTTGAATGGAAGTGTACTCTTTATCAAGTTGAACTTGAGATTAGGTATAAATTGTTAACTATGTTGTTAACTGAAATGAAAAGATAGTCTATTGCACTGCTCCAAAACTAAATGAGATGTAGGCAGCATTTTGGACAAATAACAAGACAGCATCTTCCTGGAGAAGGCAATCCTAAAATGCATTGCAACTGTCTCTGTGGAAAAAAACAACAACAAGATGGTGGACAAGGTGAAAAAAAAAAAAAAACACTGTGTTGACCCATTTCCACAATAATTAACATCAAAACAACATTTTTTTTATGTGTTCATTTTAGTTACAGTAAACACTGGCCTTTATTTTGTGCTCCCATGGAAGTGTGAAAAGGTTAGTAATGCTATTTGGGCTTAGGCCTATTAGAGTATCACTGTTAGCTTAGCAACGTGCTATATCAAGCTATTGAAATTGCTCGTTATTTGTGGTCTGTTCCTTTCTGCCTAAATAGAGCATTCTAAATTAGTCACTTGTAGACACAGAGGAAGCTCACAGAGCTTATATGACAGCAAATACAAGAGGCTCAACATCACTCCTCAGTAAACATATCATGTTGATCACAGTGGGGATTCAGTTCAGATTAAAACTAGCACTGTTGTGCCTTATCACTCCATCTTTAACCTAAAAAACTGGCATTTCATACAGAAATCAGTCCAGAGCAGAAGACTACAAACACTCATAATGAATTCTCACATGCTAAATAGCCTAGCTTACCGGTTTGTGAGTGTGTGTGTTTGTGGAGCTAAGTTGTGATAATATCTCTGGGCAGAGCAGTAGATGCCCTCTGGGAAGGTATAGTTGGCTAGTCAGAGATCAAATGGACAAACTGAACCTCGCTCCATTTGTGTAGAACTGTTTACATGTAAGAGAGACCCTCGTGACAACCTGCCCCTGCTTGCAGGCTATATATTTTTTAAATACAACTTTAAGCAATTTATGCTATCATTGATTTGAACAGATACAGACCTCTTTTATTTAAATAGTTGATGTTGATCACTTTTGTTTTATATTTGAGGAAATGTGGATTTGAATGAGGGTGAAAGCCCAGAAGCAATTCAAGGCAGCACCTGAATTTCAGTCGATAGTTTGGCATCATGTGGAGGCTGATATTTCCTCTGTTGTTCTGCTCGTCGTCCTCTCTCTCTCTCTCTCTCTCTCTCTCTCTCTCTCTCTCTCTCTCTCTCTCTCTCTCTCTCTCTCTCTCTCTCTCTCTCTCTCTCTCTCTCTCTCTCTCTCTCTCTCGGTTTCGCAGAGCCATAATCCCTTGACATTTGATGTTCTCACGTTTACTGTTTGAAGTTCTCTGTGCTTTGCTGCTCGCTCTCTTCCAAGCAAAGACTAGATCCTTCGCCCTGCCTTTGCAGGCACAAAACAGCTTCTTCTACATATTCAGCTGTTGTCACTATCAATCTTTTGATGCATGTGGACAAGAAGCTCAGTATGAACATTAATGATTAAGAGAGTGACTATACAGTACATGCATTAGTTTGGTTTATTTTATCTGATAGGTTATAATATTTATATACAGTTTTTAGATTATATTTATTTGCATACACTGATCCTGACCCATTTATGTTTATAAGACAAAACACAACAAAAATCATGTACTTAACTAGTATGTTTGTCTCATTGTTCAGTAAAATATCAGTACTTTTTGAATCCAAGATACTCAAAATAGTTTAAAATATTAAGAATTGTTTTTGGACAATTTATCCTTAATTAAGTTTGTTTCTTACATTGCATTGCCAAATTGTTTGTAAACTATAAATTGTGTCAGATTAATGCTTAAAGCAAGAAAAATTTTTTGAATAGATGATGCAGCTGTGTGATGCAAAACATAATTGTGTTTCTAATTATAGTTTATTTATACTAAAATATTCCCTAATTACTTTTAGTGATATTTACACTGTAAAAAATGATTTTTTGGTGAAGTAAATACTACTGAAAAAAAACAATGTAATTTACATGAAAAAGTTAGTTCAGGCAATAACTAAAAAAACGAAGTAAATTCCATATCAGTACTTAATTCAAGCGAGTAGAAATGAAAGCGTAAATATCAACTCAATAAAATTAAGTAAAAATTACTCAGCTTTTCTGATACTGGGGTTCCCATCATGCACTGGACCTTGAATAATTAATGAGGTTAATTTTTCACTGGTTTCCAGCTGTATTTACACTGTTTTATCATTGCTTTTGTTGTCAGGATTAGTAACTTGCCATTTTGTGACATTTCGAGTAAATTTTCTGCTCAAAATGACACATTCAAACACAAAAACGATCCATCAAATGTTACCGTCATTGTGTATTGTCTACCAAGTATTGAGGTCTTTGCATTCACATGATGCTTAACATCTGACATGCTGTAGTATAAATTACTTAGATAATCTAAGTAAAGCACATACTATAAATGACTGGTATAATTCAATATTATTGTTTGAGTGAAATGTAATGCAAAGGAAATTTCAACTAAATTGATATTAATCAACCTTTTACTAGCCAAGTTAAAATTACTTATTTTCTGTGTTACTTTCACTTAACTAGGTTAAGTAAAGTTTATTTAATTCCATATTCCAAGTAAATTTAACTTAAAGATTTCTATTAAAGCTACTGATGAATATGTTTAGGTTTTTACTTGGCAAATCTTTGTAAATTTACTAGCATTTTCTGAGTGAAAAACGTTGCCTAGCTTTTTTCAAGTAAATCCTACTCCAAATTTTTTTCAGTGATATACTTTTCTGAGAAATTGGAGGTTAAGAAACTGGCAAAAATAAATAATAATAAATAATAACAATAATTCAACAGACTTGCATTTATAGACCATCATACAGTATGTGACTTAAGGCTGGGTTCTTTTGATGTTTTTCTGTTTTCTTCCTTCCAAACATCTGTCCCATGCACAGCAGTATGAAGAACCATAGGTTAAGATATAATTATACAAAGAAAAAAAGAAAAGCAGTTGTTTGTATTTCAGCGACACTTGAACAGGTGAAATCACTTGGAGTTGTGGTGAAGTGTCTCAAAAGTTTAAAAAAAGTCATCGTTCTGAAAGAAATTAGCCTGAAGAACCGAGCTAATCAGACACATCAAGTGGAACCTGGTCAAAAAAGCCACATGTGGTAATTAGATTGATCATTAGATGGCACATCTGCCAATTTGACTACAATTGTGAATTGAGGATCAATTGCATTTCATGACGTGAAACCTGTGTTTTTATTTTTATTGTATGTCAAATGTTCTCTGGAAAACTTAACATATGCAGTGCCTATTTGTTTGAACTGAAACAATCAATCTCCTTATCTAAATTTAAATCTTAAATACTCCACACATTCATTTGCAAATTGAACAATGGGAACGTATGTGAGATGGACCCCTGTGTCATCACAGCTGTAATTTAAAGCAGTGATCCCCCTGTTCCTGCTTCAATTTGCAATCACTCAGGGGGGTGTATGATGTACTCAGTTCAAATTAGACTATTTGAATATGAATAACACAAGGTGTGGTGCATTATGATAATAGCTTTCAATTAACCACAGATATCTACATATACTCCTTAAAGAAGCTGGAGTGGAATATTAGCCTGATAACGACACTTTGCACAATAGGAAAAGCTGGCTCTCATAACAACATGATATGATGATTCGCAATTTCATTATATCCTTGTATTTGTATTTGAATCTGTTGCCATTAATGTTAATGGATTATCTTGTTTCTCAAGCCCTCCTGAATTTAAAATCGCCTGGTGGCTGTCAATTGTGTAAGTCAATTTTCCAATAGTCACAAAACCATTTTGTTTTTCCAAATGGCTGGAGAAATTGGTCCTTTTGAGTGTCTCTTTTCACATTTTATGTGAATAGAGTATTGATCAGTACTTCAGAGTGTTGGCTTAAAATAACCTTTGATTAGTGCCAGAAATAAGAAGAAAATTAAACCCAGACATTTTGCAGAGTTCGCCTTTGTAAGAGAACAGAAATAGTTATTGTAGAAACACCATTCTTTTTACACCAAACAATTTTTACAATTTGTATTATTACTTGCGAACCATTTTACATAATTTTCATGTGGTATCCTTGGAGGTAAATTGAATAATAA
Organism: Abramis brama; assembly: GCF_963993115.1. Taxonomy (NCBI): domain Eukaryota; kingdom Metazoa; phylum Chordata; class Actinopteri; order Cypriniformes; family Leuciscidae; genus Abramis; species Abramis brama. The sequence goes on along the minus strand of NC_139986.1, from coordinate 19,182,053 downwards.
TATTGTGGGAACCTTTCTGGAAAAATGGAAAGAAAATGGACAATTAGGTTTAGATTTCAATTCAATTCAAGTTCATTTGTAGCGCTCTCACAATGTAGTTTAAAAGCAGCTTTAAAGAAAATGCTTGTTTCACTGATTACAATATGGGAAGTATTCTTTTATCAATCAGAGATGAGTGTGTCAAAGTAATGCCAACTTGATTTTTGTTTTAACGACAAGCTCCTAAACTTTTCACAGGTGGCTCAGACCACTGTTTCATGAATTTAAAGGATCAGCCCCAAACTGTTTAAATTGAAAACAGGAAAGATATTGCTTTTTCACTTAAAGAATTGGTTGTCAGTTTACTTCAGGACCCAGATTTTATATTAGACATCAAATGACGACCCAAAAATTGTATTTTTATATCTTTAAATTCAAACCATGTAATTTATTAATATTACCAAGAACTGCAACGCATACAGCTAGTGAGTGTGTGAGTGTGTATGTGTGTGTGTGTGTGTGTACAGTGTATATATATATATATATATATATATATATATATATATATATATATATATATATATATATATATATATCTTTATCTGTACATATATACATATATAAACAAACTTTTGTTAGAATTGATTAATAGCGATTAATCGATTTGACAGCACTAATATATATATATGTATATATATATATGTGTGTATATATATATATATATATATATATATATATATATATATATATATATGATTAAAAAATTAAATTGGGATATATATATATATATATATCCCAATTTAACAAAATTTGTTATCATTCGTCATGCTTGAAGAAACAAAGTTGTGCTATGTACTCATTCATCATGTTGATACAAAAAAAACTTTTTCATTAAATTGCCTTTTTTCCTTTCTTTTTTTTTTTAGATGATGTTGTTTAGACAATCAGTGTAGGTCCTGAATAATGTATTACTCGTGATTGGGAGCGTTTATGATTTGGAGAGGTCAGAACTGTAGACTTTTACTGAGAAAAAAAAGATTTATGGCAGTATAATGACATGGTTGCATGAATATTCATGAGAGAAAAATTAGAGTAGGCTATGATAATTCTAGGGTCCTTTGTTCTTATAATGGCTGAAAGCAGAAGAGCTTGTGTCTATCAGACAGATTCCATAAACAGGTGAAGCTTCAAGTGTACACTGAAAACGTCAAAGAGGATTGTTCTTCTTTATCTGTGTTTGTCTGCATATTTACCTAATTCAGATAAATTCAACATTCATGGCTGCCTAATTATCATAATTATACATGTTTCTATGGAAACCTACTTGTCCTTTATTTTTGATTCATTAAGTTTTACCTTCCGGCAGATTTTAATTATTATGTTTTGATGTACAAGAGAATGTTACAATTGTGTTTTAAAAAGGCTGGATTAGAGCGGAATTTCAGCTGACTTTAAAGTGTGTCCTTCAAGGGCATTTCACTGTTTCAGGGTGAAGAGAGCATTTTAATGTATACGGGCAGCATTTGAATATTGGCTTATACTGTTGGATGAACAAAGCCGACCTCTTTCATTACCACATCTTTTCATAAATGTCCTCAGGTGACATTACTTTGGATTTGACTTGTCCTATCTGTATTGAATTACCAACACAGGAAAGGAAGTTTTTGCATTTCCTTTACAAACAAGAATACTGGAAGAACTGTTTGGTGCCAATTAACTGCTCTTCTGGGGAAGATGTATTGCTTTCTATGCTTTTTATAGAAAAGACGATCTTATTTTCAAAATGCTTCGACATCACCAAATAGTTTGCAGTTTCTGCTCATAATTGGGGGATATATTTATATATATTAGCTAAACATTTTCTGCATTTTTATTGCATTTTATTTTTGCTGCATCTTCATTCTGCCTGTGGTCTTGTTAAAATAAGTTGTATTCAGCAGAGAAAGTTGCAAATGTGTAATATTCTCATTAAGGATGAATTGACTTAGCTTAGCTAGAAATAATGAAATTAACGAGGGTTTGTAAAAGTTTCTGTCCCTGTTGATGCATTTTATACTGTAGATCTAAGTGATCATCTCTTTTTTGTAGCCTATTTGTTTATTTATTTAGTGCTTGTTTTATTATTTATATCATAATTTATGTGAGTGTTATTTGTAGAAGTGGTCTCCAAAGGCCCACCAAAGGAAGATGCCAGTCATAAACCAGGATAACCATCTTTTATGTCTGGATATCTCTCTACTGCAGCAATGGGAGATCACTTCATTTCAGAGAGACACCCAGATAGCTCTAAACGGATTAGATAGGATCCATTCAGGATCATGCACTTATAAAAGGAGCCGTGAAGGCCTGTTTCTTTTTGGGGCTGTCTTAATCATACATCAAGGAATTATGTCATAGCTTTTGACATTTTTGCAAAAGGTACACCAATTTTTTTTTTTGTTTAAAATGATCCGAATTTAAATAATGAGTCAATACATCATTAATCCTTCCTCTAAAACATGTTTTGTCAAGCCTGTTATAAGTGTTTATATTTAAGACCTGATGGGATTTCGCAGGAAATTGCGTACACACGTCACTCACCCGTGCATGTCTCGTCATTTCCATAAATAAAGAAAAGTTGCTTCGGCTTGTTTGACGCCTTTATGGTGTGGCATTGGTTAGTTGTCACAACGAGCGAGAAAGGTTGTCAAGGAGCACGCAGACTTTTTTTACGCGAACGCACAGCCTTGCAAAGTATACTTCTTTTGACTCGTACACGTACACAGGCGTTCGACGCATGCGCAGTTTGAGCAATCTCTTGCCACGAGTTACAACCAGGGGGGCAATGTTCCGGAAAACATTGAAGCTTCCCCGGGGGCCGCCATTGATTAGCAGACCATCGCCTGCTGTTAGCATTCCACTGACTCCCATTCATTTTGGCGTCACTTTGACAGCGAATAACTTTACATCTGAGGCGTTTAAAGACTCCATTTGTCTATGATTTATTTCTAAAGAAACACGAAAATGTATAAAAGGCTCCATTACCTTGTATCTTACGTTATGGCCCGTAGAAGCAGTTTTTGTAAATATAGGCTAACGATTGCGTCATAACCACGCGACTCTCTGTCGCACAGTAGAGAAATTACCGTATGGACAGGAGGAGAAGCTCGCGGGCAATCGGGGGGACGTGGAGGCAAAATGACAAAATAATTAATCAGAATACTTAGCAAAAGTTGCTCCTGCTCCTAGCTCATGGACACCTCCTACTCACACTCTCAGTCTTTGCAAGTTTCAGAAGGGAATGATTCAGATTTCTCTTGGCACAGTTACTAGAAGACAGACGGGTTGCTCACGTCACATCTACGTCGTCAAGCTCAGTCTGAGTCTGCGCAGTACGCTCGACCATCAGCAAGTGAGTGCTTCTAATTGACTTCACTTTTCTCCGTTGAATCCAATGGGGTCGCTGTGTTCATTTCTTATACTGTCTATGGTTACAACCCATGTAAATTTCTTTGTATTCTTTCATGCTATAGTTGTTCAAATAGGGTACTTTCTAACCTCTTCGCACAATCTCTCGTCTATGTAGGCCTCCAGTGTCGCTGTAGCTCGCATGCGTTCCGGTCTATTCTGTTTATGCAGTTTTTCATCAAATACCTTGTGAATCGACGCCCACAGATCACAGTTGCCACCTTGTGGATAAACTAATTACTGCCAAAAAAATTAATAAATGCATGTGCGATCTGCAACGAAATTTGCGTCTCGCGCACTGTATCCTGACCCTAGCCTACGCTTAAAAGTGAAGTATACTTTGGCCTTAAATCTCAAACTTCCAGGGAATCACTCTTAAAAAATATTTAACAGAGGAGAGTCTGCTGGCAAAAAGAGAACAGGACAGAGCTCATAATAAAACATGAATCAACATTGGCTTGGCTTTTCGGAGATGGAGAGAACTGAGAGATTGAAATGTTGAAAAAATGACACAGAGATGGCTTCTCTTTATTACTCAGCATGTGTAAGCTATTTATTTTACAGATAAATTGCCATATGTAGCTCTATAACAGAGTGCATTGTGAAGCATTATTGTGAATTGTGAATTGGTCATTTCATTGTGGTTGTTTAGCGCTGTGCTGGAATTTATTTTCAAGGAAGTACCGTGTCTATTAATGGATGTAGCTACAGTAACGTCTTCAGCTAGTCAGCTTGAGATCCTTTCCATTACAGACCGCAACATTGTGTCGGCCCAGATTCCACATGTACCAGATGTGGCCCGGATCTGGGCCAGCACTATGTGACAAGATCTTTATTGAATTGTATATTGTATGAAATGAGACGAATGATACAAGAAACAGAAATGTAGTTTAGATTTCAGTTACCCAGATGAACGAACCAATATACAACTTTGCCTTTGCAAATATCAGAGTGCAGCGACTGACCTATCAGAATCAAGAATTACAGAGAGACATGTATTAAGACATATTACTCTGACATTTTATCGTCATTTAAAGGTTGATGCACTGTCTTTAAATGAGTTGGCTTTTAAAATTAAATTGAGAGAGATTTGACAAACACTATTAAACTTTGATAATGGAGTACAGTAGAAGAGCTACAGCAGCTGTGTGGACAGATGTCCGAACCTGGGAGAAATACACATCGTTATCCATCAAAGCAACTAGCGAACACACACACACATGCCATTTTCACTACATTAACAAATTTGCATCTGTTGTGTGTGTGTGTGTGTGTGTGTGTGTGTGTGTGTGTGTGTGTGTGTGTGTGTGTGTGTGTGTGTGTGTGTGTGTGTGTGAATGAGAGAGATGTGCCTATAATAACACTAGTAAGGGGGAGGGAGCTGTCCACCAGCAGGTGCTGAAATCCACAGATGCACAGAAAAATATACACAGCCTTCCTCTCCTCGCATACGATTTAAAGGCAAATTCTCATAAATGTGTAAATGTTAAATATTTATTCACTAAATATCATATACTGTACCATACTATCTAGGTTCATTTTAGAAACCCTGTCTCCCCTTTCCTCCTCCCCAGACATGAGTGTATTGATGTGACACAGAAGCAGAGACACTGTTATTCTCCTCTTTCTGCTTTCATTCATTTTACTTGAGATGCAGGGGTCAGGCCACTGCACTGAAACATTAGCCCATCTATTTCTGGGCTTCCCCAGTAGTGCTCTTTCCTTTCTGGCTACATGTTTGCAAAGCATTTTCCTCTCTCGCTATCCCTCTCCAACCTTCTCCACCTTTATTTGTTCTCCTCTTTTCATCCATTTCTGTCTTGTGTCAGGGAAACAGTGGTCGCATGTCGCCCATTCTGCACTGTCCTCCTTGCGACCTTGGAAATGAGGCATGCGCCGCGCTGTCACTGTATTCGGCACAGGGCTCCTGTGGATCGTTGGGGCCAAGGCCTCTGCGGGGATCCATCCAGCATGAAGGCTACAGTGTTGGTTGCAGGAGTTAACTGAGCGTGGCGTTATCACGTGAAAGGCTAGGACTCTGTCTTTGGGGAAAAATGAGGGCGAGCACGACATTCTACACAAGACATACAGTATTTCATCGGGCTGATGATTTTTGAACTGCAATAGCGTGCTCAAAATGTTTAGGTAAATATATATATATGTGTGTGTGTGTTGTTTTGTGGTGCAATAAGTGTTTTTGTTCCTGTACTGAAGCAGTGTGTGGGAAATCCTAGTCTAGTCAGGTTAGATAAAACAGCGCCATCACCCGGTACCAGAAGGACATGCATCCAGCAAATCTCTAAATTCTGACCCCAAAAAAATCATCCCAGTCCCAAAATACACATAATTTGAATTCAGACTAACAACAATCACTGGTTCTTCTAATCAAATGCTTTGTTTGTTTTGAGTCGTAAAGGGAAAAATGAAAGGCTGAGTGTTACCTATTATCATTATCAAAATTACTAGAAGTCCTCATTTAATTCTTATTAGCATTTCATAAACACTCTGCCTATTTTCCTTTTCTATTTTCCTTTTTCTGTACCTGTTTATTGAATCCACCCACACATTCTGACACACAAATGAACCCATTAGAACACTGGCATTAAAAGCATTAAAATCAGTTTAATTCATAATGAAGTGCTTCATTTTAGAGCAATTCTTTTCACTCTAATGTTGCCACAATAATGCTGATGCTTCAGTGATATTTGTGGCAGGCTATTTTCCATTATTACCATGCTCAAGTCAAACTAAATGAATGCATTAGTAAGACCGTACCAAATTCTTTTGAGGAACGATGTGACCCAGAGGGGAGCCTTGATATTGTTTGGAATTTCTCCATGGTGACGCCTATAAACTTAAAAGAATAGACTTTAAAGTTGAAGTTAAATTATGTTAAGCCTGGTATTTTTTGCATAATTAATCGTACACTTTCATTTTACAGTCCAGCTTTTTAAGCATCCTTTTGAAATCAAACACACAGAGAGACCCTAACAGTCCAATATTCAGACACAAATGATTCACACAAATGCACACAAGCCTGTCTTTGAGTCGATAACAGGCCTGCAAAGAGAATATACTGTAGCTGTCTGGTAGTTGCTTGTGTAATTTTAGGTTCACACACTCTTTTTGTTTATGTTTATACTGTTCATTTTAAACGCCACAGACTGTGATTTACCTTTCACTACATAATTGAAAAAGAAAATCAATAGAACTCACTTGAGATTGCTGTCTCTCAGGAACTCTGACTCTTGGCTAATGAATCGATCCATTTTTTTCTCTCTCCAGGTTTTGTTCTCAGCTGAAAGAGCAACCCACCTCTTGCATTCATATCCACATATCTTGAGCTGTCAATCAAACTGCCAGACTCCTGACATTACATATTCATTTCGACACATACCATCACCACATCTCACGTGATTGCAACATGACTTGTTAGCACTGCTATCACAAATCGATGGCAGGTGGAATTTGTTTCTGACATACATGGGCGTTTCTGAGTCCTGCTGTAATCTGTCCACTGGCTGAGGGAGGTGGAATCCTTTGTGCATCTCCGATATATGCTGCAATGCTGAAACAATCCAGCCTGCTTCCTCCAGATTTGGTGAGCACACATGACTGGGCGGATCAATAGTGCTGGCATGGGAAGCCTATTGATTTGAGTATAATCACAGGAGCAATTGCTGCTTCAAAAATTCACAATCCACAATCAAGGCTTATAGAGGGAGATTTATATCACTTCTGACTCAAGACATTGGCTGTGTTGGAATGACTCTGGAATAAGAGTGTACTGCAGTGCATACTTTTAAAAATAGTTTGGGGAAAAATAGGTATTATGTTTCAAATAGTATATGCTATATTTTTTGTCATATGACCTCATCGTGTGCATGTTTGAAGTCAACATGAATGGTTGTTTGCAGCCCGTATTATTTTCGGAATTTCACATATTTCTAAGTGAAACAGAATTAACAGAATTTTTTTTTTTTAAGCGGCAGTTTGGGTTAAAAATTATCCAAAATAAATTTTACAAGTACATGACCAGCCAGTGTTCAAAACTGTCTACTTGCCTTAGCTCGATTCAAAACGGTAAGCCTGTAATAATGTTTCTAATTCCAGTGGTACTGGTGGATTTCCGCGGGAAATTCAAGCATGTCTTTGCGTCATTACGTCACATCTGTACACATAAAGAAGGTGTCCCGGCTAGTAGGCTATACTGCGTATGAGGATGTTGGAGGTGGAGATTTATAGCCTTTTCTCACAGCACTTGATATAATTAAACTTATCAATTTGATGGCGGATCCAGAAAGGTTCAAACGACAATCACCAGTGACAACTGGAGATTCACCCGTTGTAAAATGTAAAAGACTTCAGAGTGGCTACAGAAAAAAAGAGACTGCAACCGGGCCCATGCGAAAACAAGGATAAATATCGGAAGGGCTTTTTAAGGGGTTCAAAAACGGACGCAGAGACGACTTTTTTTCTGCTGGACAGGTAAGAACCAGTTCTAAGGAACATTAATTTGTTGGTATGAAAATTAGAAATTAGATTGCACAGAAATGGAAACTGAACTACAGGTAGCCCTAATACACATTAAATGTAGTCACGCAATGCTGATGTTGTTAACATTAACAATTTGAGAACAAAGTATAATTTGCATGGTTTGACGTGATATGATAAGCGATCGTTAGATTTAATCAGCGCGACTTACTGCATTGCTTTTTTTTCCTTAGTTGGTCAGATGACATTTTCCGGTGAAAATTCTTATGTTGGTCATACTTCCAAAAAGTAGAATCTGTGATTCCGAATGCCAGTATCCACACCGGCGCAGTGACTGACAGCCGCACATTCTCCTCAAAACATTGGATTCATCCGTGCTGTGCCGTGCCGAAGCACAACCCACGTAAAGTCGATAATTCCGCGAATAACTGCAATTGCAGATTTCGAACAGAGATGGCGACATATAGGAAAAACTACGGACTGCAGCTTTAAGAAAAATTAATGTTCTTATTCAGCAAGGATGCATTAAATTGATCAAAATGCTGTTCTTTTGAACTTTATATTAATCAAAAAATCCTGAAATGATACATGGTTTCAAGAACAATTTTAAGCAGCAAAACTGCTTTCATCATTGATAATAATAAGAAATGTTTCTTAAACCAAAACAGCATATTAGAATGATTTCTGATGGATCATGTGACACTGATATCAGGGAGTAATTGCTACTGAAAATTCAGCTTTACAATCACAGGAATAAATTACATTTGAAAATATATTAAAATAGAAAATAGATATTTTAGATTGTAATGATATTTTAAAATATTACTGTTTTTAAAATGTTTTTTAAAATGTATTTTGAATGGTAGTGTATGCTAGAATTGAGCCTGACCAAATGCAAGTTTGAAAAAAAAAAAGTTGTTTGATGATTGATTAACATTATCCAATAATCTGTGCATCTTAAGTGACAAAAATGGAAAAGGATTTTTGTTTTAAAGGAAGAGCAAGTTGATTAAATGTTTAAAAAAAACCTGATTTTTTTCTTTGGAGTATGTGCATTCAGTTAGCATCCTGGAAATAGAGTTATGTTATTTTTTAATCCAGTTTGTGTCAAAATGTTATAGAGAAAAATGTGATGATGGCTAATATTTCCTCTGGATTATTCTTCACAAATGGAAGGCCAAGTGAATCACATTGCATTTTGGGATATAGTATTCTGTGCTATAGTTACAACATGCAGATTCAACCTGAATTCATATTGCATGTTTTTGACCACTTTGAATAACTGCAGAAAACTGAGGCTCATAATATTCATAAAATCAAGTAAAAATAACAGAAATCATTGTGACAAGATAAATGGATAAATGTTATTTTTTGTAAGTATTAGTTTTGCTCCTCAGTTAGATGAAATGTGAAGAGACTGGTTCACTAGAAATAATAGAAATTCTTCAGAATGTTAGAGTAAAAATTTGGAAAATAACAAAATTAGAGGTTTGATAATAACATTACCAGTATAGAAAAAGTATTTATTTTCTAAATAAAATTAAAATTAGGCACCAGCACATGGTTGCATATTTTCTAATTTAGAAGTAAATTTGTGATCAATTTCTGACCAATTACATGCATCGAGATGTTAGATGTTTGTTTCTGCCTGAACTGCAAGTCGCAGACAGAATGAGAGCAGCTCTCTTGCTTAATCCTGACTCTGCATGCTTGGAGTGTGTGAACGGCAGCTGACTGAAAGAGCTGTGCCATTTTTGAAGGTCAGCGCTGGGGGTGGCCTTTATCTCTCTCTAACTTCCCTTATCTCTTAATCACAGCTATTACCACAAAAATGCTGTTTGTTTGTTTGGGCTGTCGTATTACAATGTTTGTTTCTTTCTCTGTGGCCCTCACAGCGGGAGCTAAGACTGTGGCACACATTCATGCTGACTGCTAACCCGCAACTTATTACACACAAACACACACACACAAGAAAACCTGCAGTGTTGCACAAGCTGATTGGCCTCGGCTGATCCTGCAGCCAATGAGGTTGCTTGCTCAACATTTAAATAGTCTGGTTCATTGTTAGATGTAAGATAATCCATGCTATTAGAGTTCACCTGAAACCCTCCACCTCCCCCAGCTCCACCTGCCTAAATCTGCTACGGGTTTTATGTATATCTTTGTCTATTCATGCAGCAGCAGCATCTCTTACATGCTCACAGAAGCGTGTCTGTGTATCTATTAGCAGTGGCATGGACTGAATAATCATCAGCAGCAGCAGTAAAGCAGATATTATATATAGATTAATGGGCCATCTATGATTCTTCAGCATCTCTGGGCAGGTAATTTCCTCCATCAGCCTTTCCGTAGATGTGACCTCCTTTTATATGGCAGATCTCCTCTCGCCAACCCATGTCACAGAGTGTGTTATTAGACAGCAAACAGGCTGTGTGGTGAATCAGAGAGGGCACCTCTATGAAGACGGTTAATCTAGTGAAATCCTCTCACCTTTGCCTCGGGGAGAGACATCTACACTGTATAATTACCACATAAAACTTGCAGGAAACACCTCCAGCATGCTTAGAAAAATATAGAGTCTCTCTCTCTCTCTCGCGCTCTCTCTTACTCTGCCTTTGCTGATTGTATCCCACTGTGAATGAGAGAAGCTAATCATACAGCATTAGTGGTGGGGATTTTTCAGTGACTCCATATGCAGGTTACATCATTACACCAGTAGGTGGCGAAAAGTTATAAGTGCGTGAACTCAAAATTTGCTCAAAACACTGATTTATTCAGGAACGAAACAAGCGACCGTCAAGCGTGAACTCATGAGTACAAACTTTTTTGTTCAAAACACTATTTCATTAAACGAAACAAATGACTGTCTTTATGAGTGAGTCATTGTATCTTTCAACCAACCGATTCGTTCACAAACAGTTGGCGCGTTTCCATTACAGATTTGCACAAAACTTTTGCGATTTTTTCTAAATGTCGACAAAAAACTATTGCGAAATGACGGCGTTTCCATTAACCGATGTTATGCGACTAAAACTTCATTTTTTCCTCTCGCGATAAAATCATTCCAAAAATCATGGCAACGGACATTGGTAGGTTTATGTACTATAGCCCAGCCACTGCACTAGCCATTATTATTAATTGAAGGAGATATGTGTGTTTTCAAAGCATTAATGGTAAGGAAAGACCCTTATTATACTTGTGAGCGGCACATATGAGGTGTTTCTGGGTGTTTCTCACTCATATCTGCTTCGAGGTCTTGATTGTGGCATTTATTTGAGGTTTAGAATCCATTATTCCTGTAATTATTTTGTCTTATATGAATTTAATAAAGAACTCTGTCTCGTATTCTGTCCAAACACACCGCGTTATGTACGTCAGGTGACCTGTAAATGCGCAAAAACTGTTTCCATTGCAGTTTTGCGAAATATTTCTTTTTCGAATTGCGTGAAATACCACCTCACGCGAGCGTAAAAACTTTTTTGCGAAAAATGTGAGTTTTTGTGAAATTGACGTGTTTCCATTGGGCGTATTTTCAATTCGCAATTTCAATTCGTGCAATTTGAAGGGTAATGGAAACATGGCTACTGATTCATTCAGGAATGAAATAAGCAACTGTTTTTATGAGCGAGTCATTAAATTTAAAGTAAGTAAAGTAAGCTAATGAGTCTTTGAATCATTTACTCGACTGACTCGTTTTAAAACATTGATTGTTTCAGGAATGCATCTAATGTATGTTGCACAAAGATTCATTCTACTTTTTGCTGGCAAACAGCACTCTTGATTGTGTGGTACTGCTTAATTATAACTACTTTTTCATTTTATATCATTTTTTATTTATGAATAGATTTTACATTTGAGGATTTCACATGTCAGATTCAACTCATATTTGGGATAATAATTTTTTAGCTTTATCTATATTTACTGTAAGTATTGTAGTCACACACACTGCAGACGTGATACGTATATGTCATAATATTTATTTGTTTACATCTTCCCGAAATCCTAAAACTTTCTGTTTATTTCCAGGTTTATAGACTGACAGATATGTGACTTTTGGACCCCGTTGTATCTCGCATCATTTTCTCTCCCATGTCTCTCCATCATTCCATCTTGCTTGTTATCTCACCCTCATATATTCTCTGAAAAATGTCCATACATGTCAACCAAACAGTGAGAGGAGAGACAAAGCCACTGAGTTAATTGCCCATCATTTACAGCAGATGGCTGCTGACAATATGTAAATGGTAGTATTTGTTTTGTGTGTTCATGTGCTGTTAAGGCATGTATAAGTGTATTATATGGTCCAGAGGAGATTTGGTCAATGATTTTATTTCTCTTGATTGATAGTTAATGACTATGAGCTGATAACAGCTGCAATTACTGGTTCTATTTCTTTTTTACTTGCTTTATGCTTAAATATTTAAGCATGTAAAAACATAATCACTGGTTATAAAGTAGGATGTTTTTTGTATTATAGGAACACCCCAAAATCAAAATACTGTTATCATGTTGTCAAATCCACACGTCATTTCTAATGAAAGTGAATGGTGACCGTCAAGCAAGGATTTTAGTACATGAAGACATTTTAGTGATTTTTACACAAAGCTATCATGTGATTTCAGAAGACTTAGATCATGGGTCACCAAACTAAGGCCTGCGGACCGCTACCCCCCTTTGACTGGCCCCCCAGCCCCTCTGCCCCCCACTACTTGAACCGGCCCTATGAGGCAAAAGTCGTCATGGACGGTACGTCATGGTACGGGCGTCACGGTTTGGTGCATACATTTACACGGAGAATACACGGTATAAAAATAAATAAAACTCGCGTGCAATTTAATTAATGTAATGCGGAACTACTGTTAGATACGCTGATTCTTTAGGGACACCTAATCTGTAGCTCCGCTTTAGCTCTGAAGCAGACTGCGATGGTAAGATTGCTATGCTGGAATATGTTGAGAGAGAGGTGTGGGCGCGATCGAAAAGTCGTAAAGTGTTTACTTATATTTGTGCGTGTGTGTGTGTGTGTGTGTGTGTGAGTGTGTGAGGCGCGGCCGCGATCGAACAGTGGAAACATAAAAACATACTCGGTCATTTAGTTTATGCAGGACATCATTCAAAGTGCAAAGTGTTTGTTACTGTTAATTACATTTTTAAGGAAAACAAATATATTAATCTGAAATGTAGCAGATTCATTTTCAATTCATTCAGGTACAATTACCAAACATATCAAGGTATTTTTATGAATTGAATTAATGAACTAATTATATAAAACTATTGTCAGTGCACTACAAATAAACTGGTTCTATGCCTTTACTTTACTTTATTAATAAAACTTATTTTAAAAAAAAATACAAGGCTTAAGACATTTATTTTTCTTTTGGTGGACCAGCCTGAGACATGCACAACCCTTCTGCATTTTTGTTTTGCTTTTCCCTCCATTGTACCGAACTCGTACCGAACCGTGATGTCTGAACCAAGGTATGAACCGAACCGTGATTTCTGTGTACCGTTCCACCCCTAAAAGAGAGTGCAGAGTTTTCAAAGAATAGTGGACCAACGATTATTTGTGAAGAATAACTTTAATTAAAACAAGTGTGAAGACTCGATTACAACTTTTGCAAACCACTAGATGAACAAATATGTGCCAGGAATCAAGTGTTGATATAGTAGTGTGGATATAGTAGTGGGGATGGCTGTGCCAGGCTAGTAATCTCTACTAAACAATGAGGCCTGCTGGTGGTCATTTTGGTCTGGGTCATACAATTCTATGTTATATAGCTGACCCAGCCCCCCATCACAGTCAGGAACGATAATGTGGCCCCCAGAGAAAAAAATTTGGTGACCCCTGACTTAGATTATTGCGCACAAGTCAAATGGACAACTTTTATGGTGCTTTTTTGTCCTTTTTTGAGCTCTTTCACTATATTGAAGAGAGCAGCTCGGACATTCTGCTAATCTTGTGTTCCACAGAAGAAAATCATACAGATATGAAACAACATGAGAGTAAATGATGACAGAATTTTCATTTTGGGTTGAATTATTGTACTGTATAAACTCACATATTCGTATTCTCCCCTAAAATATCACACAGATGTACAAACATCACTAACTATTTATCCATCCAGCAAAGCTCTCAAATGTTTATGTAATATTTGTCCTTTTTAGTTTTATTTAAGGCCCTTGAGGGTCTGCCTTTTGATTCAAGCACTCTATATAAAGAGCTTGGACTGTGTTGGTAATTTAAGACGGGTGGTTTTAATACTTGAATTGCTGATGAATGAATTGAATACGAGGCTGGGATCAATGGACCAGGCAGAAGCTCAGTCCACAGAGCGTGATCTATGTTCCAGTGGGCAGCGCACAGGAAGCTGTGAAACCACAGCCGTGCAGAATCTTCCTGTCGCTGGATCGATATGGCTTCTGTAAACACTCACTCTCTGACTCTCTTGCCGTGGCTATATATCAAGACTAAGCGTATAGTGCTTCCACAACAAGCTGAGAGAGTGTGTATGTAAATATGAGGGTAGCTCCTTGGATATTAATAGTTGTATTCCCACATTGGTGATCCAAAAATCTTTTGAATGGCTTTGGGCAATAGTAGAGAATTAAATATTGGGCATTAGTGAAGAATGCATTCCTAGAGGACAGTTTTATTGTTTGGAGCTTTGGAGACTTAATGAAGCTCTCAGTTATGCTTCAGTGAAATATCAACTTTGACTCAGAGATGTTTCTGAATAGCACAGCACAGAATTTGACGAGAAATGTTCGAGTTCATACTTTAATGTCTTACTTCTGACTTCAAATTATTATCATGTCAAATGTGAGCACAGATTGAGACATTGTTGAGATTTCTGGGGTCATTTTCAGGAGAAAAATGTGAGAAGCAAAAGTCTTAAATTGCCCTTAATTTAATCTAATTGCTGTCTAGAAGAAACCATTTCATTGTAATAATAATAATTATAATAATTTTAATAAGATAATATTAAAACAAATGATCCTTTTGCCCAATTTCTTTCATGATAATACTGTTCCAGTCTTATTATTTTGTGTAAGATTTCATTTAGTCATTTGTTTCTAAGCTGTATCTCAAAGGGTCCTTCCATGATAAAAAAAATAATAAAAAATTACCTTTATTAATGAGCCAAAAAGCAGATGTGGTCATGAAGAACATCAAATCTTGTGTGAAAATATGAAACGAGCAGTCTGTTAAAACATGTCCCTCTCTCACGCTGCATATTTTGATTAGATTAAACATTTGCTATTAAGTGTTATTGGAGCCAGATGGAGTCTTGTTCATTTTACAGTAATTAGGACAAGACGAATCACTAATGAAACACACACACTATGTTCTGCTTCTGATGCGTCCCTTCATCTGCTCACACACACAATGCAATTTGATCACTGCAATGGGTCTGGATGAAACGACATTTTGGTTAAACAGTATTAAAATGTTGTCTGCCTTGATTTACTGTAAATAGAACTGTGCTTTAATGGATTAAAATGGCAGATTTGTATTTTGAAATTCTCTAGTAAAGAGGATATACCAGTCTCAGTGCTGACCAGTGTTAATTTTGGCAGCCATTTTTGATTTAGTCTTAGTCTTCATCTTCAGACGAAAATGCTTATTGGTCTTAGTCACATTTTAGTCATTTTGTCTTTCATAGTTTTAGTCTAGTTTTAGTTGACGAAAAGTCATTGCATTTTTTGTCAACTTTTAGTCAAACTGCAGTTACCGACATTAATTTTGGTAGCTATTTATATGTAGTCTTTAGACAAAAAATGTCATAATTTTTCTCTCTAGGCCAATTCAATTAAGCTTATGAGAAATTTAAATGAAGGTAACAGGCTGTATTGACATTGCACTCTTTAGCAGTAGCACTTGTGCATTTCTACATACCCATTTTCCTTAGTTCAGTGGTTTTTAGAGTGCCGTACCCCTCTCTTCCACTTAGACTACAGTCACACCTTTTCTATTAAGGGACAGTATTTGCCCCCTTTAATCGATTTTTCCAGTTCAGTTTTTACCTTTATAAGTAGCCTACCTTTATGAAATAAATAATGCTTTAAATTAAACAATGTTCAATAAATATGCAATGATGGTAAAAACGAAGTGATATGGAGTCATTCATTCATTCAGTAACAAAGCAAGGTTGCTATATTTATGAACGGGTCACTGAATCTCACGATTCATTCAAAGCCACAGATTCGTTCATGCATCACCGCTGTGTGCTGCAGTTCTGCTATGGCTTTAGTTGTAAAATAGAGCAATAAGCCAACTGACAATACTGTTTTAAATGTAGTAGGCTACATCACTTAATACCCTTCTGTTTGTTGAACTGTTGTATAAAATCAATGTCACATTTGAAATCGTGTGGATATTCAGGAAACATTGCATTCTTGTTCAAAAACACTGTTGGATGTCAGCCTGCATTTTGATCGCGGATTTCAGTCGTACAAACAGCGCGGCTCGTGGCAGAACACAGACGGACTAAATGAGAAATTACACTTTAATTTAAGTAGAAAATCTCAAATGAAGATCGCTAAACTCTAGCTTACATGTCTGTGTTTTCAGATCATCGGCGGATTCCGCGCTACTTCATCAGCAGTGTACATGGGGAGCGCGCGCGCGCATGGTTGCCAGATACTATTGAAAAGACCGGGTAGAAAACGTGTTCTTTTAACAGAAAAGCTCTGACTGGGGATTTAAATTATTAAAATCTGGCAACCATATGCCTGAACGCTCGTAAAAACAATCAATGTGTTGTATTTGACTCAAACAAGTGGTTTTGGTCAATTTTAAAATTGTTTTAAACACATTTCAGTCTCGTCTTTTTTCGTCAACGATAATGCATGTGTTGATATAGTCACAGTTATCGTTTAGTGACGTGGGTGTCGTCTCTCATCGTCTCGTCTTAGTCAGGGAAAAAAAGGTCGTCAACGAACATTTTTCGTCATAGTTTTCGTTAACGAAATTAACACTGGTGCTGACAGACAATAGTGTTGCCTCGAAATCCAGGATAAACCTCTAGTGATTGAGCCGGTGCATCACAGCTGGCCTGGAGTGCTTATTGGAGAGCAGAAACAGTCCTCAGAAACCGGCTTCAAAGCAAGGAGGACCTCTGTTGGTCAAGATCCAGCACTTCCACCACAACTGCAGAGGGAGGAATAAACTCGCACTCATCTGTCAATATTCATTTGAATTGCAAATTCTGAGCACCATGGAAACAAATTGACAAATTCTGATTTGTCAGTGTTTAATAATTAGAAAGATAATACAAACACATTAATTTTCCAAGTTAAGAATGATTCCGCCAAAGCAATGAATTAAAAAGGCCTTGATTCACATTGGCACTCTCAAAAATAAGGGTTCTTTATTTGCATCTGTGGTTCCATGAAGAACCTTTAACATTCCTTTTCATTGCGCAAAAGGTTTTTATAGTGCATTATTAAAATGTACTTTAAATTAAGCAACAACAACAAAAAAGTTTAAGAACTGTTCACTGAAAGGTTCAGTTCTATAGCATTGTTGCAAAACCCCATTTTTGGAACCTTTATTTTGAAGAGAGTAGCCATTTAATTTAGTTCAATTTAGCAGCAGGTAAGCTAATAAAACCATGCAGCATATCATCATTAAATACATACTCAACTTAGCTACACATCTTGCATTTACTTTGCTCAATACATGCCAGTAACACCCCCCTCCCCCTCTCTTTTCATACAACCCTCCACCTCCTCATCCCCATCACTTGCATCACTTTCTGCTTGCTAGCGGTGTGTGTGTGTAGCTCTTTGATCCTTCCCGATCGGGGGATAAACACGGGTCCCGTCCTGAAGCAGAAAGCCATTATATGCACTCTGTGTCTGCAGCCGCCCGTCATGCATCGGGAAGCTCAGATCCCGGCGAATCAAAGGTGTCCATTCTACCTCCAGCCCTGGCATGAATATTTATGAGTGCTGTGCCGGCTGCCCTCCTCTGTGATGTAATTGCAGTGCTGAGTGCCTCCGTGGCACAGAGTTCATCCAATACAAAATAAAACAACCACACCCCTCTGTGTACTAGCTTGTTTTTGACAAAAGAAAGTGAAATGCACTTTTTCAGTGCTAAAAAAACTCCTGAGATTAGCACATGCTCCGCAATTTGGGAAAGATGGTTATATAACGCTTCAGGCTGTGGCTTCGACACACGTGTTAGTATTCAGGACAGAACTGCTTCTTTCCTTCTCTTGTTATGACTTTCTTTGTCTTTGTGACCATCTGCTCACAACACACATTCACATACTGATAAGCTCTTTATCTATATATTTATGATGGACTGTCATTCATTCGTGCAAGATACAATTTTAGTTAGCACAGTGATGAGATCAATTGTAGCGCTTAAACTAATTTACACATAGACATTACACTGTCCCAAATGGCTTTGCAGAATATATTCAGTAAATATATGCATGCTTAATTTACTTAAAGTCATCATGAATTCAAAATGGACAATTCTTAATTTTCATGGATTATAGCAGTATTTATTATAAATGATTAATCTGCACAACATTAATCAAAAACTGGACCACAACCATCCACCAATCCAATCAGTTCCCGATGGACAAAATCAAGTCCCGCCCTACATTCGACCAGCCATTTTACTTGGACATACATCACAGGAAGGAACTTGGCAACTTCCGTTTCATGCAGACTTTAATATCTAAATGTAGCCTACATGATGATTATTTTCGTGAACGATTTTTGCACGTGCTTTCATCTACCGATGTTATAGCCTACAAAAATGCTGTTGTATTTTGTATTACTGAGTGGTTGTTCATAAGACAACGTGTAGTTAAAGATGCACATTATGAGATTTGTCATTATTTTATGTCTATGGAATCGTTAAGAGGAATCTGAATTGGAAACGCTAAATAACGCAACACCGTGGCTCTGACCTTCATTTTTAACCTTCACACATTTTCTAAGCATCATTGAGTCTCTGTTTCTAATAAATGAAATAAATCCTATTGTGGTGAGACTTGGGAAGGGACCCTCTGTGGTAAATTCTCTTTTTCTACCACTGTTGAGGATCATGGAACTTAACAAGTTCTGAGAACTTTATGAGGTTTTTTTTCCTCAATCTTTTGGGTTTATTTGGCACGTTGTTTGTTTGTCCTGGATCTGTCAATCATGTGTTATGTGACAGATTAGAGTATAAAAACCAAAAGGATGGGAGAGACAGAGTGCGGTAATAACCAGCACCATCCACTCTGTGGGATAAGACCCAGTTCTGTCACGCTTTTCCTCAGAAAGGCTTATATGAGCACTATAGAGACTGCTAGAATGAGATCCAACATTCAGGTCCAGACAGAGAGCAGTCTGTAATTCTACCCCTGATGACTGGATAGGAAACATGCACACATTAGGTTACGTTAACTATTAAGATTAAGTATTTTAGTGGTGCTTGGCTGCTAAGGTTAGGGATTTCAACAAACCCTTAACCCAAAGTATTAAACTTTGGCATGTAACTTAAAACGTTCTATTTTTGCCACACTTATATAGTTTTGAATATCTGATTCATTCTAGAGAATCGGTCCATCCTGAACGGTCTTCTCTCTCATATCTAGTTAAGAATGTCCATGTCCAGATCATTCCAGTGAATCGGTTCATCCTGAACGGTCCTCTATCTCATATCTAGTTAAAAATGTCCATTTCCAATTCATTCTAGTGACTCGTTTTTGTCCTGAACGGTCCTCTTTCTCATATCTAGTTAAGAATGTCCAATTCATTCCAATAAATCGGTTCATCCTGAACAGTCCTAGTTCCAGCAAGTACATAGAAGAAACAAAACACTTATGAACAGACTCTTTGCAAGAACAAAACAACCAAGCTAATACGCAGTGACAACAGATAACTGAACAGGACAAAACACAGGGCTTAAATAGACAGAGAACTGAGGAGCTAATTAACAAGTCACACCTGAACAGAACTAACAATCAATTAGAAACCACAGTGACAATTAGGGAGAGAATGGAGGAGAACTGAACTAATTAACAGACTGACAGTAAAACACTAGAACTGAAATACAAACATGAATCAAAACACATGACAGATTCTAGTGAATAATTAAAAAAAAAAGTATGATTAATTTAAACGAACAGATTTACAAAAATGATTCACCAAGAATCCCAGGACTATGTACTTTTTGACTCAATTATGTAAATTAGGTTGTTTTTCTTGTGTTTAGTCTAAATATACTCATTCAGATTTGATACTGTCAGCCTAATTGAGCTCATTCATTCAAAACCCCACATTGTTTTTAAATTAGCAAAATACAGCTTTCACTCTCAGAAAATAAAGTACATAATAGCTTATCACTGGGGCTGTACCCTCAAGGTTACAATATTGTACCTTAACCTTTAAAAGAAACGGTACATATATATGTACATTTTAATGCTTTTTCATCCTCAAAAAGGTACATATATGCACCTTGAGGTCCAATAATAAGCCCTATGGGGTACATTAGTGTAGATTGTACCATGGGGGACAGAAATGGGGGACAGAAATGTACCCCTATTTCTGACAGTGTTTTTTAAATGATCTCATTGTAGGGCAGTTCTTTTTTTAATTGTAAAACATATTGTCCCTTTAATTATTGTAAAGTATTCTTTATATTGTGACTTTTAAGAAAGAGACAGAGAATCATAGAGAACTCTGATACCCGTGGGACACTGTGTAAATTAAAATCCAAACAGATTAATGAGAAGTTATGTCGATATTAATAACTGCAACGATTTGAAAGCGCTGCCCCTCGGGCTGGTCTTTCGATCCAGCAGTCCTGTCGAACTTCACTTCGTCTGGGCCATTCTCACACATCCTCAGCAATCAAGGCTGTCTGATTGCTGGACCTTGTAACCCAGACCTGTCATCTAGTTTGGCACAGCTGCAGTCCGGCCCACTTGGCCTGCCTCGGTCTAGGTATGGAGCTTTAGGAAATGCACATGTCAGCATATGGTTCTATGGCACAACAGAGAACTTTAGCAGGGGACAGAAGGAAGAGGGCCAGGGGAGGGGTGACAACAGTTGTAATCGGATCATTGGCTAAAACAAGCTGAGTCGATGGGATCAATAGAAACTGCACATGCAGCACAGAGCCTTTAATGGCCTTTAATCTCCATTAGGTCTTAGAGGGGAAGTCAGAGGAAAGAAGGTTCAAGCCCCTCCAAGTGTCTGCTTTTATGAGGAAGATTCTTTCTTTATAAATTTCAGGATGATTATTTACTGTTATTACTATAGTAAGTACATGTAGGCTAATATATGACACAAGGACACTGAAAAAGTGTTACCCATTTTTTTAAAAAAGAAAATAATAGCCTACTTTCAGCAAGGATGCATTAAATTGATCAAAATTAACAGTACATATTTATAATGTCACAAAAGATTTATATTGCAAATAAATTCTTTCTGTTCATCAAAGAATCATTAAAACTGTTTATATGTTAAAAATATTTTAAGCAATACTAAGAAACTATTTTAACATTGATAATAAGAAATGTTTCTTGAGCACCAAATCAGGATTTTTTATCATGAAATATATTATATTATTATTTTAAAATGTAATATTTCACAATATTACTGTTTTTCTGTATTTTTGTTCAAATAAATGCAACCTTTAGCATAAGAGACTTCTTATAAAATAATTAAACCAACTCCTATCTTATATTATTTGTATATATTATTTTTATTTATATAAGAACTATATTATTAACCAAAAAAATTGGTTACACTTTATTTGGTAACACTTTATTTTACAGCATCCTTGTTACACGTTATATGTAGCTACTATAGTAATAACTATAAATTATGCATAATTACATGCAACTAACCCTAAACCAAACCTTAGGCCTAACCCTATTGTAAGTACATGTAGTTAATATTACTTACTACTTAAATGTATAATTACAGTGTAACAAAAACACCTTAAAATAAACTGTAACCCTTTATTTTAAGGTGTCCGTGTTACAGTGTAATAATAATTAACTATGTGTACTTACTATAGGGTTGGGATTAGGGTTTGGTTTGGGGTTAGTTGCATGTAATTATGCATAATTTATTACTACAGTAACTAACTACATGTAACATGTAACAAGGACACTGTAAAATAAAGTGTTACCAAAATTCTATCCCAGAAAACAGCATTGCCTGTGGAGAGAGTTCTCCATGGATTCAAATGAAATGCTTTTTAGACCACACTAAACACCGTTATTTGTTTTTTTTGCAAAGCCGTATCAGAGGGATAAGTAAAATAATTTTTCAACAGGCACCCATCTTTATAAAGCTTCAGCGTAACCTTGCTCGCAGCCATTTCTCTGCAGTTAAATACGACAGTTGCTTCAAAGAGAGCAGAATCAAAGGCCTTTGGCTGTGGCTCTCATCTCTTCCTAATTGGCTATGCTGAGCATTCGAAAGGAACATCTGTAGAATAACAGAACACCATTCAAACCGCATAAGAATGAATCAGCTTCTTCTGATAAAAAAAAAAAGATTAAAATCTCTCACTCAGTTTGTCCATCTTGATAAAATACTAAAGTCTTGACTGCAGCTTTACCCTTTAGGATGCATGATACAATTACACCACATGATACAATTAAGTATGTTGCAGTACCACTCATTGTTTCACCGTCAAAGATAAGCCGATGCACATTACGGCTGTTTAAATGTGTTAAACATACTTTAATAAGAATCTACATGTTGGAAATCCTATGAAAAGTTGAGCACTCTTTGAAAGTTCACTGGCAATCATTTGCAAAGCTAAGATCAAGATGCACTCATGAAAATGCCCTTTACAAACTGTTCTAGAGGTGCATTTACATTTTCACAGTGGTTGTTATAAAAACAACTTCATACGTACATAGCACAGTTCTGCAGGTCTATTGATTTGCTGTGATTAATCTGAAATGTATGTTTAGTTCTAGAGGCCTGCTGTGATCTGCTCCGACTTCTCAAAAACAAGGGCCAGGAAACCCCAAGCCAGCACAAAGGCTGAAATAAAAACCATCATTTGCATATTCAGCCTTTGTTCTTTTCATGCCTGTGAGCCAAACTGGCAATTAGAGGGAGTGAAGCAAAGGTTATTAATAGCTCTGTGTTGTACAAACTCACCTAAAAAAAAAAAACAGTAAAAGAAAGCATTTAGCAGTTCTAGCCAGATGGGTGTACTGATACATATGCGGTGAACATGGTAAAGTCTTAATTCAAAGCCTTCATCTTAGTAATTACAACTTTTTATACAGCAGCACCACACAAAAAGAAATTTACCCTGTCACGCAAAGGGATTCTCTTGGCAAGCCACCATTAATTGACTTTACCCAAGGTGCAGATTGGACAACAAGTGCTATGTTCATGTTGTAATTGCCTGATTAAAGATGAAGGGGCTCTGGGCGAGAGACGAGAGAGAGCTCTGTCGTTTCACCTAAATGACATAAGGGCTTGTCATTGTGTTCATGTAGCCGCACATTCTCTCTCTCTCTCCCTTCCCGAAACACCAAGAACATAGACTCTTTTACAGGTAGTGGAACAGAATTCTTTTTAATGTAATTTTCTTTTCACTGGCATCGGTCTTATGTAACATACAGGTGTGCAAAAGATAACCAGGAGATATGATGTTAGTCACCCTCGCAGATCCCTGTAATAAGGGAATCTAGGACCACTGGCTTTAATTAAAGCACATTTTGTTGAATAAATAGTCTCTAAATAACATATAAAGAAGCATAAACTGGGATATATATTAATTGATATATGAATGAACTATAATAATAAAAAATCCAAAACTTTTAAGAACTGTATATTTTAAAAAATATTAAAGGAGAAAAATAAAAAGTTTACATCAACAAAATGATTTCAGTTTACATCTTGATTGTGTTTTTAAGCATTTTAATTAAGTTAGAATATTTTATTATATTAATAAAAACATTAACTGTTTTAAATTACCATTGTAACATTATACTGTTTATTAAAAAATAACTACAATTAATTAAATAACTACAATTTTTAGAATTTTCAAATCCCTGGTTAATTACTGACCCTGGCATAGACATTTGATTATATCTATTATAGCACAATAGCGGTTCAGCCACTAGAACTGAAATGGAATGGGCAATAGCGCCACCTAATGTGTGATCTATTAAACAACAACTCCAGGCAAAATATAATCAGCCTGTTACAAATGTTTACATTTAATCTCAAACGAATCCACGTGAAAATGTTGCATTCAGACTTGTGTGTGAAATCTGTATGAGATAAAGAGTAATATTACAGCACATTTACATAGTTTTGTTTTCCCTAAAATTAAAGTGATGGCACGAAAAAAACAACAGTGACGTATTCAATTAAATAAGTTAATTTCACTCGAATATTACTGTAAGTTATTTGCAAAAAAAAAAGTTGTGTGAACTCAATAACTGATTATATTAAGCAGAACTCAGCATCAGTATGGATCAGTTTCAGCATATTTATTTCAAGTTCCCAGCATGCTTTGCTTAAACTCTGTAAGGAGAGTAAATGTTGAAATTAAACGTTATGTTAGGCTATATGTTTTTGCACTATATTGATATTGGGAGAGATGTTAGTGTTTAATGTTATGTCGGGATTTAAAAGGGTTTATGCTATGTCTGCGTTATTAGGCTACCTGTGCTGAAGAGTATAAAGCCTGTGGTTATGTCGATTTATATTTATACTGCTTTGAATAACAGTAGTAAATGCTCTTTCCGATATGGTGATATTATGTTTTAATATAGCACATGTGCGCTATAGCCTGCTAGCTAGTAAGTAAATATAGCAGAGTTCATGTTACTGACGTGTCAGCAACTCAAACCCCCGGTTTTACAGACGAATCACTGTAAAAAATAATTCCGACTATAGTCCCATAAAATACACGTTTGAGCTGTTTTAACTGAAAGCAACTTGCATTGACATATCTTAAAATATGTCACTGCCATTGTTTCGTCTCAAACCAGTAATGTTTTTTTTGTTTTTTTTTAAAGGTACACTTATTAAAAGTTTATTATTACCCTGTCTTAATCTAAGCCCTGTTTGTGAAACCAGGCCAAAGTGTTTGAATGGAGTTTATAGTTTTGTATTAGGAAATAATCTTGTAGCGAACTCAAGAGAAATAAAATTCACATTACTCATTGCTGTTGGTTTCTAAACTTAAAAGAATTGAGACAATCAGTTCACTCAACCGAAATGAGTTATCATAACTCGGGTTTAGTTTGTCATTTAAGATTAGATCTGGTGTGCTGCCATGCGATACATAAAACCAAACCTGCTGCAGTCAAGACAATTTTCAAAATGTTTTCATAAATCTATATTTATTTTTCAAATCAGATTAATCAATCACATCATACCTGTTAGCATCAGCATCATTAAGAAGCATTGATTTACAGTAACCTATACAAGCATGGCCTTAAACCAAAGCACACAGAGGAGGGGCGCGGAAGGTGTCTCTTTTTGCAGCAGTGTCATCATCCCGCAACAGTAGAACGTGAACCCAGATGTGATGCCTGGTTCATCACTGGGACCAGTTCTTCTTACCCACATCATCCTGAAGCAAGAACAGCCTAAAGTGGCCTGTGGAGAAGGCAGCTTCCAGTGAACAAACAGGAAATGGCAGAGACTGTAATTACTTTGCATTACTCACAGATGTTTGAGAAGATCATGTCTTATGGTGGGAGTGTGATCTCAAGACACCGGCAGCCTGCGCAGCTGGACCCCATTCGGGGGGAAACATTCGGACTGTAACGTCAGTCCATAACAACAATATTACTTTATCATTCAATCAATCAATAGACTCAAGACCTAAATAGATTGTTTCATTTGCATGGCCTCTGAATAATGCTCAGTATATAGTTGCAAACAGCAAAAAACAAAAGTTCTCATGCAATACAAATCTGGACGATATCTTGCGCCCGTTAATTAAAGGAGTAAACAGCACATTCTGAAATGAAAAACTCAAAACGTGGCTTCGCTAAACATGTATAATGTTTATTTTAGCTAGCGAGTCACCTATAGGAGAAAACTGTCACATTCTCGCTGAGCTTCGGCAATTCGGACTAAATCCTGATTAGCAGCAGATCAGAATCCTGATCAGTCCAAAAAAAGCGTTAAAGAGGCTATCCTGAACACCAGGCCTGGTTACGTCTGAGGATGATGGACTTCAGAGGAACTTATGGCATTTTTGAGCAGGTTTCTCCTAAGACAAATGCACTTTTGAATTACAAGATTGCAAGAAAAAGAAACAAACAAAAATACAACAAAAAAAACATGTGCATTGGCTGGTGTCATTTTGCACCAAGCTGCAAAATTATCTTTTGGTACACAGAAATAGATGCTGATACACAAAGGTGAAAGGGCTACTGTGGAGTCAGTCTATAATATCGGATGTGATTATTCTGACTTGAGATTCAGTCAGGTGGGACGCAAGCTTCTGCCCCTCAATTACGTTTGTTACAGCTTCACGTAGATTCAAGTAAAGATTTGTCTTTCCTTGGATACATAATTCTAGTCTCCTCTGAGGGTGCTCAAATGTATAGAGTGCTAAAATTTTAATGATTTACAAAAACAAACAAAAAACACTAAACAATAAGCCTACAAATACATTTGAAATCCTCAGGACCAGCTACACTGGTTAGTCAGTTAATACCAAACAGATGTCCGATGACAGTTAAGGGTACTGGTAGAAGCTTTTTAGAAGGTCTGAAAGTGCTTTAAGATACAGTTTACGTGAGTGATTTTCTATCCGTTTCGTGCGAGACTTGAGCGTAAGAGCAGATCCATCAGAAGTTGACTCAGAAAAGTCCACTGTCTTGATTAGGTGTTCGTACATCGTTCTTCCTCTGAGGTTACACAATATTTAAGGTACTACATCATTAGTGTTGATGTTCTACCAAGGAGATCTCTGTAAACCTACTGTTTATTTCTATTTCGCTCCTGTAAAGAAATACAAAAAGAGAAAAGACAAAATTAGATTAAATGCAACATGAAGCCATCAAGAAGATCTTTGTCTTTTACTAAGCCAGTTTGTGCAAACTCAGGTGATAAAACGGAAGTGTATTTAAAAACACTTGTGGTATTTCACTTGCTCAGGAAGTCAATAGAATCTTTTCAACGCTGCAAGATGCTCTAGAATCGTTTCTGCTTGTTGTGATTTGGCTCGTGCTTCTTGAGATCACAATTCAATCCAATTTTTAAACTGATATTTAAATTCAAGCCGCTTCAAATTAGTTGAGAATTATTTTCATTTAAATTGGCGGATATAAATTCTATAATATTTTGTCAAAATTAATTTAATTTTGAAATCTGACAAATATTAAATTAAAAAAGAAACATGCATGTTGTGGGTCATGAAGTGAGCAATTTTGAGAAAATTCCTAAGCTAAAATGAAAGTTTACTAAAGCTGCAGGTCCAACAAATGCTTGCTTGTGTTGATACATGTAACAGAAAACAGTAGAGTATCTGGACTGCTGACACAGCCAGTGGTTTCCAAACAGTTAGGTAGATTAGATCTCTCTGACTTGCAGAGTAAAACTTTTCACCCTTAAAAGTGTAGTAAGCGATTGAAACGCTTTGAAAATTGAAATCAACACCCAAACAAACAATTTAATGAATATTTACTAGATATCTGTTCTTTGTGTGTGCAAAAAGATTGTGTCTGTACATAATCCTGGCTGTGTAAATAGGAGAAAAAACATTTGGACCGATCCACCAAGCACCAAAACACCATTGTAGCCAATCAGTGATTGGGGGCATATATAATTTTCAGCGCTGGAAAGGCGTTAGAGAGTGGGAAGGCCTGAAAACGGAAGCTTTGGACTTCAGAGGTTGCTTTGTTTCTGCTCAATACGTGAGTAAAGGCCCCAATATAGCCTACTGCTAAGAGTGGCTTTTAGATGAATATGTAAATGAATATGTAATTATGCGCTGTGCGCTTTCCTCTCAAATAATAAAATAAACAAATAAAATGACAGCGGTGAGAAAACAGCAGCTAAGAAAAGCATCTGATCCTAGTGATGTGGATGTTTGCACAAGCTCTGCAATTCGGCACTTTCACGTTCAGCACTTTATACAATAGATTGTTTAAAAGCAAGCAGCTTTACAGTATTGAAAAAAGCATCAGTGTCTCTTTCAATTAGAATAACTACAATTTCAACTACAAAGCAGCTCTCCAGTGTATTCATGTTTTTACTTGCATCTGACCTCGACGGACTGAATAGAAGAAATGAGCCAGAAAAGATTTCTATGTCAGAGAAGGCGGAGCCTCAGCAAACACCTACCTATTACTTAATCACCACGGACCAATGGTAGTTTGAAACGAACGAAACAAAACCAATGGTAGAGTTCCCGAAACAAACACAAAATGAGCTTAGTTTTGGCCTGATTTTGAACGAAATGACATCACACCAGTTTGTTCTGTTGTTGAATCACAGCTGATAATAAAAGTAGGGGTGTTCCTTTTGGGTGTCGATTTCAAATATTAACAGTGTTTCTCAGAAATTGCTTACTGCACCTTTAAAGCAATTCTTAAAGAAGCAAGTAAATGTTCACAGCAGTTGGAAGACCTGTCATATAAAAAGCCATTTTATTCTATATCGGGGTGGTTACCTCACATGATGGCTGCTATATGAACAGCTGAATACTACTCACTTACTTAGTAACCGCTTTTGGACATTTTATTCAAGAATAAATTAATCATGGGTGACAAATATGCTTGTGAACAGGGTATTTCTACAATGTCATCAAGTAACTGAAAA
The DNA here is from genome assembly GCF_963993115.1 of Abramis brama. Taxonomy (NCBI): domain Eukaryota; kingdom Metazoa; phylum Chordata; class Actinopteri; order Cypriniformes; family Leuciscidae; genus Abramis; species Abramis brama. The sequence continues at coordinate 19,153,349 of NC_139986.1, read as the reverse complement.
CTTGCTTTTGAATGATGCTGCAACCACATCAATAGGTGTTAGTATAAATGAGGCAAATTCCATCAAATGTTCATGTTATTATCTTGAAGAGCTGAGAAACAACTTAACATATATTTCATAAGCCAGTTAAATTTACAACAATGTGCTTACCACTGCTTTGCCAGTGAACATGAATGAATGTGAGGGAACGTTAGCTAAATCAGGAGACTATGAATACATGCTGAATATGTCTGAATACAGCTAGAGTCATTAGTATCTCCAAACATGAAGACGTGCCACTACAAGGCTTTAGTCCTCTTAGCTGGAGCTACTGATAATATTATAAACAGCACTTTTACAACACAATGCTATGTTTGGGGAAATAAAATTAACAGTTGGTGAGTGGATCAGATGTCAAATTGATGAGCTAATGACTTAAAATCTTTATTTAATAAACGGATGACATTTCTAATGATAATTAAAAAATAAAAATAAAAAATAAAAAAATAAAATCACACAGCTCTATATAATATATATATATATATATATATATATATATATATATATATATATATATATATATATATATATGCATTAGATTTCACAATTTAAACCACAAGCCTTGGAGACCGTTTTAATTTAAATAGTTGATTTTATTATGGCTTTGGCAATCTAAACATGATTGGCAAGATAATGAAATAGACAGAAAATTAGGTTGGGAGAAAAACTAAATATGAGGTTTTGATAAATCTCTCACGAAAAGAAGTTAAATTAGTCCAAGTGCAGCAAGACACTTTGATAAAGCCATTTTGATTGCAATTTTTTCCCATTTATGTTCTTTACCAACAATCCTGTAGTGGCTTACGTAAAGATGCACAATATATTGAATAAGTGACAAATACTCAATCAGCTGAATACAACTGACATCCTGATGTAATAAGGCCAATAGAGTTGCAGTTCTGCATACAGGCCATATGCATGTAGCAGCTAAATTCAGTCAGTTCACTATTTGGTTATTTACAGGAACAAAAGCAGCAGCTAAACGTGCATAAATCACAGAACTCTGTTGAGTGGGAGTTTCTTAACAATTGCCAGACAATTCAAACATTTCTGGTAGCTTTGGTCAAAATACCTAAAAATAAAAGTTAGACTGCTGGTTTTATTTTTTTTTTCTTTACAGGCATGTGATGGTAAAACGTTGCTATTGTTATTACCAAGTCAGCCATCACATGTTTGGGAGTCACTCCCAAAACTTTGAAGTGAGTACATGACCACAGTAGCACAAAGTCATGCCAATGAGTCATGTAGGTTTTAAACCTATTGCCAAACATTTTCCAACAACTTCCAAACAAATTTAAGCTCTATATTAAATGACTCCATTGGTTCAAATGCAAGACATTCATCCTTAAGGGTCTGACCTGATAAACCCCCAAAATAGTGTGAAATCTGATCTAAATGCTGTAACTCATAACTCACATACAAGGATAAAATGCAGCTGGTGCCAAGGTAATGGGCACAGACATCAATTATTTGTGTTGGTTAGGCAGGAAATGATGTAAGTCCAATCTATTAATGGGACATCTGCCTGCTGTTTGAGCAGAGATACTGATTGGCGTCACCGCTCGACACCAGCCTTTTTTTCAATAGATGGGCAGAGACTTCTTAGTTGTTGTTTTTTAACACCATTTATTTCACAATACCTAGTATACGCTGAGACTTTAGCAGTTTGGTTAATAGAAATATAGGGGAAATGGGTTATGAGCAAGCCATGTTGAGCAATAAAACACAAACAACAAATTACATAACCTCCAGTAATTATGTACCGAGTTACCAGATCAGACATTTCATTTCTAATTATGACTGACTGTTCGGTTTTGTCTGGTTTTTCAGAAATAGGCAGTAGAAAGAGAAACAAAGACTAATCTGGCTTAGATAGGAGTTGCTATTAAAAAACCTACCTTTGGAAATAGATGGACATGCTGACAGCACTAAAACATAACAATGATTACGAGATCTAAAGGTGCAGTGCTTGCCTTCTGCTATTGTGAAGAGTGGCAGAAAGCTGCGCTTACCCTTCGCATTGCTTCCTCTTCCTCCTGCCGCTTTTCGTAATGTGCAAAATCGTCAAAGATTGAGGTGGTATGCTTGAAAGTTGCAATAATTTTAAGCACTTGCTTTGCCTTCTCTAGGGGCACTTCTTGAGTGTCCCTGGAGTTGGTGACAGGCTTGTTGTCATTGTTTTCTAAGCGAATGTGCCTCAGTTGGTTATTGGGCACATCCTTAACAAAGATCCATTTTACCTCAAACTTGCCCTTCCACTTATCCTGGGACCAGACGCCGGCATAGGCGTTATAGTCCACGGTGGACTTCATCTCAGCCACACCGCAGAAGTGTCCGCTACCATTGACACTAAAGAGCAGGTAGAGTGGACCTTTGGCACCGAGCGAGCGGTAGGCGCCGTCCAGGCGCTTGTTTCCATGCTCTGTGCTGCACCAGATAGAGTACTTGATGGAGCGGTGGATGTCGTCCTCAGAGTAGCTCTTGATGATGAAGACCCGTCCGTTTTTCAAGTTCCAGTCAAAGTCTTTGGGGTTGTAATTGTTGAGGGCTTTGAGCTTCTCCAGCACGGGGTGAACCTCGCCGGAAGAAGGTGACGAGCTCATGGGGACTCCCGTCCCAAGGCCAAAGTTCTCCATGCCGCAGTTCTGGTTAAACGTGGTTCCTCGGTTCCGAGGGGCCACCCAGCGATTTTGGGGTGGGGGATTCTGCACCTGAGATGGGTGCAGGGGCTGTGGAGGACCTGGTTGCGAGTGATGGTGAGGGTGGGGAGGACCTGGAGGCAGCTGGTGAGGGTGCTGAGGAGATTGTAGATGGAGCTGCTGGTGTTGGGGTTGAGGAGGCAATGGACTCTGCATCATGGGTTGAGGTTGGGCCATGAGCTGCTGCTGCACCAACGGCTGAGGGGGAAGCATCTGTTGCGCAAGAGGGGGTTTGGTGATGGAGCCTTTGTCCTCCCAGGTACCAATGTTCATGTTATGCTTTATCGGCGGAGGGGGGATCGTTGGGCCACTTCCCAAACCCATGTTGGGCTTTGGCTTCAGCTTGGGCTGTGGTTTCGCGGGTTTTCTCGCGATGGCCGCCCAAGACGTGGGTTTTGGTGCGGAGGAGCTGACAGGCGGCATGCTGTTGGCAGCCATGCTACTCATACCCGGTGTCCCTCCTAAAGGAGACCCGACCGTTTTCGTAACGGCCGACATGTCGGAGCCAAGCTTGAGCCCGGCCATTCCCTGATCGATACTACTGAGCCCTGGAACTTTACTAAGTTGCGTGTCACTGCCGAATCCAGCCTGTCCATCAGCAATGGCCCGGCCCAAAGAGCTCGGGGGATATCCGTAACTGCTGCTGTACGCTGAGCTCTGTGTAGACTGTCCCTGAGAACCACTGGTGCCCCAGGTGGAAAAGTCTGCATTTCCAGGAAAGAAGTTAAATCCGTGTTGGCTGAGAAAAGGGGGCGTGTTCCCTAAAGCACCAGGCTGGCTGAAGACTCCGTCAGGAATGAAGTGATGCTCACCATTGCTCATCTGTCCATATGTGGTCAGGTACGGCATAGGCGGGTCTCCTGCGGTGGACCATGCAGCCTCTCCCAAGGAGTAAGGGAATCCGATAGAGGGAGCATAATAGCTGGGCATGTAGGGATCAGACATTTGTGGGTAGCTATTACTCTGTAGGGTGTAATTAAAGATAAGTCAGTAATGATTATGTAACAAACAAATGGCTAAATAAAGATGTGACAAAAACATAATAGGTGAAAAAAGTGTGATAAACACTTTTAAACACTGTTTAAAGAAACATACTTTTATTCAGCAAGGACACAAATATTTCGAAAGTGACAGTAAATGCATTTGTAATGTTACAACAGATTTAAATTTCAAATAAATGCTTTTCTTTTGAAATTTCTATTCTTCAAAGAATCCTGAAAAAATAAATGCATCACAGTTTCCACACAAAAAAATGTAGCAGTACAACTGATTTCAAAATAGATAAGAAATGTTTCTTGAGCAACAAATCAGAATGTTTTTGGAGGATCATGTGACACTGAAGACTGGAGTAATGATGCTGAAAATGTAGCTTTTCCATGACAGCAATAAATTACATTATAAAATATATAAAAATAGAAAACTTTTAATTGTAATAATATTTCACAATAATACTATTTTTACTGTATTTTTGTTCAAATAAATGCAACCTTGGTGAGCATATGAGACTTCTTTCAGAATCACTTTTGAAAAATCTTCCCATCCCCAAACTTTTGAACTGTAACGTAAAATCATTTTATAGGTATCAACAAAAAATAAAAAAATATGAAAGAGGTCAGGGATTTCTTACAGATTTATTTTAGACATTTGTACAAAGATAAACTATAGTTTAATGTAATGTAACACTGAAAAGGAAGGAAAAAAATTACTAATAATATTTTCAGAATGCAGACAACTAATATGACAGCATAATGACAGAAACTCACCTGATTTGTCTGGCTGCTCAGATAATTGTCAAAGTCATCATCGTTTACAGCATCCTTCTGATGCATCGAACCGTTTTGCACTGAACAAAATTATATTAAAAAAAAAGACAGAGAGTGTCAGTTAATTTGACTTCAATACACCATGACGTTGATATGAAATAATGAGACAGCAATTGCACACAAGTAGGCCTAAATTAAATTTTTAAATGATTATCTAAAAATCTCTATAATACAGTAAATTGCTTGCTTGTCAGGACTACGGATTCACAAAGAGAGCTAGATTAACATTAAGACCGGTCTACTACATAAAATATGATTCACAGAAGGAGTGACTATTTATAAATCCACACAAGCAAGACAGTGAGAAACACATCAGTAAACTAAACACCCTTAAAGGGACAGTTCATCTTCCACATGATCATATGACTTTCTTTGGCTGAATGACATTCACAAGCACTTTCATTGAAAGGAAAAGGATGTAACACTGTGGATAATATTCTGTTCCATAGAAAATAGAAACAAAGTTTGTGAAAGGCTCATTTTAAGGTCCCTTTGGACATTCCTGAAGAAAACGAGTGTTTTGCACCACTTACCTTTGTTTCCTTGTCCTTTAGGTCTCTGATTTTGGGTTCAAGGTGTGTGGACAGTGACAAAGAGAGAAAAAAAAACACCATGAACACCAGTTTATCAGGAACAGAACATGTACACAATAATTTGGCCTAGCAGGAACAGGTATCAAATATCAAGGGCTCTCAGTTTGTGGAGAAGCGACTTGACTATGATTGATGTTGGCTTTCTTTCTTTCTTTTTTTTACCAAATGAAGTACCTTCCTGTGCGTTCGTTTGTTTTGAAGCGTTCATTCGTTCAAAGCGCGCCAATAAAACCCAAAAATGCTGTCTAGGTAGGCAGCTCGCTATGGTTTGAGACACAGCCACTAACGTTACCTGAGCAGCACCATCATGTTTATATAGTTTTATAGATGGAAACGCGTCCGTCTCGCGTACGTTACCTGATCGACAGTTGTCGCAGACATCCTCCGGGAGCCCGAACTGATCGCTGTTATGACTGTCCACGGTCTCTCCTGCCACCGCTGCGGGTTCGCGTTATTTTTCCTCTCTCCGGGTTGCCCTATAATCACAGCGTATTCCTCAGGCGTTGATCTCCTCGCCCGGTCTCAAACGGTCGGCAGCGGTCCTCTCGGGCGGTAGTGACGGCGAATGTCAAACGGTTGGGGGAGCTTGGCGGCTGTGTGGTGTGTTTTAGTTATTCTGAAACATTCACACACTGTGTTAACGTCTGGAGAGAATATTACCCCTGCTCTGCTCCACAATGGCGGATGGGATCTGACTCTCACTTCCGTTTGAGCGCTGACCTTCCGCCGCTGACGTCAAAGAGGAGACATGCGCCTGCTTTTCATACAGTACAAAATACTACCCATCTTTTATTGGGGAAAATTGAGACTACAGCGGGTGATATTGGGTGATATTATATGAAAGTGATCTTTACATTTTACACAATTATTATTTTACTTATGGCATGTCTTTTCATAGGGACATAACGTTACACATTTTGGGGGAAATAAGCCTTTGTTTTTCATTTTAAAGGCAGAAGTTTCACAATACCTAAAAACATTATGTTTGGGGAAAAAAGAAAGCTGTGAAATGTGTTAATATTTGTAAAAAAAAAACAAATAAAATAATAATTATTATAATTATAAAAAACTTTTTTAATCTATTATTTTATCGATTTTTTTTCCTGTTTATCCTAATGTACCCAGCTTATTTGTAATTGTATTATACCAATAATAAAACAAATCTGTACACAGAGGGAAAAATGTATACAGTTCAAAAACACTTGCAGTTCAAACACTTCAACTAACAGATAATTTCTCTCAAAATATAGTTTTATAACTGCTTGGAAGTTATATAATTTTATATTTCAATGACCATGGGACATAAAAATAAAAAAAATGCACATTTTTAATTATTAATATTATGCAGAAATTCCAAATGGCCTACATTAAAAACCTTTTATTCATTTTATACGTGACTTCATATATTGATCGCTATATATGACAATATAATGTTTTATACAACTGTTAAAGCAAAAATAAAACAATTAGAGTAAGAAATAATAATATAAAAACCTTTTTAATTGTAATTTCAGCAGTTATACTCTGTAAATGTTGTTCATTATTTTAATCATTACAAACATTTTACACAATAATTAAGAAAGCACTTCTATACATTTTAATATATCTAGGGTGCATAACCAAATAGAGGTGGGTGAGACTGAGAAATAAAAATATCCCCATGAAAAGACAACATTCTGCTATAACTGTTCTTGACCGCTTGGTGACACTATTCTATTTCACGAAAATAACATGACCGTGAATGACGAGCTTTACAAGTCTTCAAAATAAAAGTCCTATTACTGCTTATAACTCAGAACAATCAGAAATATAGGCCTAGTAACTACATTTGCATTCATCAAGAAAACGGAGTCTATCTTTTAATTTATGTGTCATAAATAATTTCTCACAAGTATTTACAAAATAAAAGTGTAACTCAGTCATTCTGCCAGACTATTCATTTTTCTTGCTTACCTAATGAGTTGCTTATCTATCTATCTATCTATCTATCTATCTATCTATCTATCTATCTATCTATCTATCTATCTATCTATCTATCTATCTATCTATCTATAATAAATATCTATTTAACATTATTTGATTATTCTTTGATTTTGAGCTAACATACAAATGAGCCTTAATTTTAAAAATGTTTTGCCTTAGGGAACCCCACAAAGATTTGCTGTGTCCATCATATTATTACAAATATGCTTAATATGACTTACTATCGTTATATTAAATTAATATTTATTGTTTACATTTTACAACTTTATTGTTGATGTTGCTGTGCAAAGTTAAGTTGAACTTTAATTCTTGAAACAGAGTGTAGTCAAATCCTCAGCCATACTGAGAGAGTGTGTGTGTATGTTTCTGGCTTCAGCTCACTGTGTGGTGTTGATCCTCATGAAACACTCCTGTTCACTCAGCCTGGGGTTTGGAGCATGCAGAACATGCTGACAGTAATTGCAAACGCATTCAAGGGCGGTGCCAAAATAAATGTAGGTATCATAAGTGTCTGTTTGCTTATCTGTTTGCTATTGAAGAGAGAGAGGCATTGAAAGATTCAAGCTCTGTTTAGCTTAGGGGCATTAAAAGATTTACAAGAGGCTAAACTAGATCTCTGTAGTCTCATCGACCTTGTAGATGGTGTTCAGTAAATACAAATTCATGCTTACTGTAAATGAAATGGACACTGAACTGATTGTATTTGATTAAAAGGCAGAGTCTGCTCTGGTTTGGTCCCTCTATTGTTTGTTATCTTATCATAATAGTTTGTTTTAGCCATTCAGAGGCTGTGGTACAGTCCAATTGTAATATACTGAAATGAGAATTGATGTTTGTTCTGACATGGACATCATTACGAACCATATTGTGGTCTTTTTCCTGATATATAGTCTTTTAGCTATTTATATGATTTTCTTTATACTTTCTTTATAATATAGTTAGTTCAGTAATGTACAAAATGTATACAGTGCAGTTAGCCCCATTAATTATTTCTATCTTTTTGGTTGTTTTATAGGGTGCCCAGACAGTGTCCGAGGTAAGATTTGGACTCTACACTGACTTAACTTCTCCATGTGATCCAGCAACACCAGCTCATCCACCCTATATTAGTGTTCAATCAGTTGGATTATATTTAATCATTCATGCCAGATCTAAAACGTTTTGTTTACTTTTAATCTTGAGTAATTTCAAAGACTACATATGTGACCCTGGATCACAAAACCAGTCACATCGGTCAATTTTTTTAAATTGAATAAATAAGCTTTCCATTGACGTATGGTTTGTTAGGATAGGACAATATTTGGTCGAGATACAACTATATGAAAATCTGGAATCTGAGGGTGCAAAAAAATCGAAACATTGAGAAAACCTCCTTTAAAGTTGTTCATTTATGTTGGCGATTGTGCAGCATTCACTCACAAAAATACATGTTTTATAAATTTACGGTAGGAAATTTACACAATATCTTCATGGAACATGATCTTCACTTAATATCCTCATGATTTTTGGCATAAAAGAAAAATCGATAATTTTGACCCATACAATGTATTGTTGGCTATTACCACAAATATACCCGTGCGACATGTGACTGGTTTTGTGATCCAGGGTCACATATACACATTATGGAATGTCTGTGTTATTATATTGTTGACCAACTGTAACACTACTGTTCAAAAGCTTGGGTTCAGTTAGGCTCTGCAATATTTTTTATGTTTTTGAAAGAGGTATCTTATGCTCACCAAGGCTGCATATATTTGATGAACTAAAATAGTGGGTCAAATATTATTACAATTTAAAATAACTGTATTTTAAATTGTACATTATTCCTGTGATGTCAAAGCTGAATTTTCAGCATCAGTCCTCAGTGTCACATGATCCTTCAGAAATCATCCTAAAATGCTGATTTGCGGCTTCAAGAAACATTCCTTACTATTATCAATGTTGAAAACAGTTGTGCTGCTTAAGATTTTTGTGGAAACAGTGATATATTATTTTTAGGAATCTTTGATGAATGAAAGTACTGAAAGAACAGCATTTATTTGAATTTATTTAACAATGTAAAATTCTTTACTGACACTTTTGATCAATTTAATGCATCCTTGCTGAATAAAAATATTAATTTCTTTGAAAAAAGCTCTTACTGACCTCAAACTTTTGAACAGTAGTGTGTTTATTTTAGGTATTGAATGGCCTTCAATATCTCATATGATGATTCTTGTCAAATTAAAATTAAATGCATCTTCTCCAGGGCTCCAGAGCGGTGCTATCAGCACGTTCTTTTGCAGACTTCACACCTCAGGCCAGCTTTGACATCAAGGTAAAGTTCTCATATTAGCTTAAAGCATGCACACAAAACTTTCAAGTTTTCATTCAAGAAAAAGTAGAACATGGTTCAATTTTAGAGATGTGACCTTCATCGCTTGGACGAAGGCCCTTCGGTGCAGACGGTGCTCACCAGAGAGGATGGACTCAGGTACTACCGCACTATGCAGACCATGAGACGCATGGAGCTGAAGGCAGATCAGCTCTACAAGCAAAAGATCATACGAGGCTTCTGTCACTTGTATGATGGCCAGGTAATACAAAACTGAATACCTTGTAGTCTATAACAGCTGTTTACACACATAACACAGGTCTTCTGGTTACCTCTCAGGAAGCCTGTGCTGTAGGCATTGAGGCTGGTATCAATCCCAAGGATCATGTGATCACGGCATATAGGGCTCATGGTTACACCTACACCAGAGGTGTGCCTGTGAAAGAGATCATGGCAGAGCTCACAGGTTGGGACGTCCTCCATAAAACTGCATTAAAGGGATAGTTCACCCAAAAATTTAAATTATGTCATCATTTACTTACCCTTAAGTTGTTCCAAACCTGTATGAGTTTCTTTCTTCTATTGAACACAAAAGAGATTTTTTTTTCCTACTATGGATGTCATTGTCATATTTGGATGAACAATCCCTTTAAAATAGAAATCCTGCTGGGCTATGCAGTATCTGCATAGATACTGTATATACAACAATAACTCGATTCAGGATCATGTGAAAAAATTCAGCTTTGCCATCACAGGAATAAATTGCATTTTAAGACATATTAAATGAAAACAGTTAATAATTTCACAACATTATTGTCTTTAATGAATTTTTGATCAAATAAATATAGCCTTGGTGAGCAATGAGCATAAGAGACTTCTTTCAAAAACATTAAAAAAACATACTGACTCCAAACTTTTGAAGTTGTGTTTTGATAGTGTAAATAGCAGTTGAACTGTTATTAAATTAAAGATTTTCATAATTTAAAGAGAATTTCTTACTGAAGTAAAATGGACTGAAACTACCCAACTGACTCAAATCAGATTTAGAGGTTATGAATTGGAATCAAATCAAGAAATGTGTAATAACCAGCCCGAATCTGAACATGTTCATGATCTATTTCAGGCCGAAGGGGTGGTGTTGCCAAAGGGAAGGGCGGCTCTATGCACATGTATGCCAAGAATTTCTATGGCGGGAATGGTATTGTTGGTGCCCAGGTGAGATGCACGCCACACATCATATCTTACTACAATATTATCAAACATTTCTTAATCTAAATCTCACTTTGGAAGGTTCCTCTTGGGGCAGGTGTGGCCTTGGCATGCCAGTATCAGGGTAAAAATGAGGTTTGTGTTACTCTGTATGGGGACGGAGCTGCTAATCAGGTGAGAGCAACTTCCTCCATACATGCGCTCACAGGTTTGTGTGCAGTCTGCTGTTGCAAAATAGCGCTTTATCTGTTTTGTCCTTATCAGGGCCAGATATTTGAGTCATTTAACATGGCAGCTTTGTGGAAACTCCCCTGCATTTTCATATGTGAGAATAATAAATATGGCATGGGGACATCAGTGGAACGCGCCTCAGCCAGTACAGACTATTATAAGAGAGGAGACTACATTCCTGGCCTGAGGGTGACTGTCTTTCTTTCTTTTTCTAGATGCCTCACCATATTATTATATTCACCAGTGAATGCAATTTTTTACAGATGTACATAAAAGGTCACAATAAGTCAGGCCCTTTTCTTTGTTTTCTCCAGGTGGATGGTATGGATGTTCTTGGTGTGAGAGAGGCAACCAGGTTTGCAGCAGATTTTTGCAGATCTGGAAAGGTAAAAGAAAAAAATGACATATTTTACTAACTTAAAGGAGCAGTTCACTTTAAAATGAAAATTACCCCATCATTTATTCACCCTCAAGCCATGCTAGGTGTATATGACTTTCCTCCTTCAGACGATTACAATCGGAGTTATATTAATAAACACCCTAACGCTTCCGTGCTTCATAATGGCAGTGAATTTCAATCATCAGTATGAACTTTAAAAAAGTGCATCCATCCATCATAAAAGAACTCCACACGGCTCCGGGGGGTTAATAAAGGCCTTCTGACGACAAGCGATGAGTTTGTGTAAGAAAAATCATTCTTCATATAATTCATATTTATAGCATGAGCCGAGCATGAGTAAATCATGGGCTAATTTTCATTTTTATGTGAACTATCCCTTTAACAAGTCAAGAAGGGCTTATAGATTTAAGCAAGGGCTAGGTTGTTACTGGTGGGCAAATGTTTGGCCTGTGCTCTCTATAGGGTCCCATACTAATGGAGCTCCAGACATATCGTTACCATGGCCACAGCATGAGCGATCCTGGGGTCAGGTGAGGTTGACCTTCAACCTTTCCCCCCGTGGCAGGCGCTCACCCTTCCTCGTCCTGTTTAAAACCATGTCCTCATCTTCTAACCTCCATAATCACATTCTTTCCTTAGTTTTAGCTAGTTTTGCACATCATTTCAGCGAGCTTACTATTCGCTGTACCTTCAATCAGTGCTTTTCTGCCCTTAGTTATCGCACACGTGAAGAAATACAGGAAGTTCGCAGTAAGAATGACCCCATCTCTATGCTGAAGGACCGCATGATTAGTAGCAACATGGTTAGGGTGGAGGAGATCAAGGTACTTCATTTTTACATGATTCATTTTTTTGTCTGTCTATTGCACTCTTTATTTTATCAAGAGATGAACAGGCCTTAATCCTTTGATTTATGTTTTTAATTTTTTTAAATGTGATTGTGTACGGTCAAAAAAGGAACATTATAGGAAATGAATGGGAAATACGAAAAATGAGAAAATATAGAACAATTTTATGGGGTCTCTGATACTGTCTAAATCCAAATTCCAAATGCAAAACCTAATAAAAGTAAGTAATTATATCTAAAAATATAAGCGACTGGGGAATAAACAGCATTATGCTTTTCTTTATTTCTCCAATTATATAGCACCAATCTGACTTTTTTACTTAAATTGTAATAACTGAAAACAATATGAAATTATATATTTTTTTACTAATATTTGATTTTATATAGAAATAAATGGTGCATAATTTAGATGTGAATATTGTTTTGTACCATTAAATCCTCTCAAAATATAAAATATTAAAGAATAAATATTATTGAAACAAAAAATATAGTACATTAATTTCATTTAAAAACTGATTCACTTATTGTGTGCATCTCAATCAGCTCCCTAGTTCACTAGTCAAGGCACTGGTCAGGGAGTTGGCTATTTTAAGGGCTGAACACTGAAATGTGCATGCCCTAAAAATTCCCACAATGCACTATGAAAACCAGGGAGCATTGATGCTCACTATGTTCCCTTAACGGAAGTTCAAAAGCGAGAAACATAAATGATATGAGCTCACTACACATAATGACACGCAATAAAAAAATAAATAAAAAAAAGTATACAAACCCTTATTTAATTAAATGTCAGCATAAACATACATCACCAGACAGGTAATGAACATAATCTAGCTAACATTTATAAAGTATTTATGGCTGAAATTTTGTAATTTCTGCAGTTGTTCATAAATAAGTGATAACAGTAGTGATGTTGTACAAAGAGGACGTTGCCATGTCACTGGAAATAGAGTCATCAGTGTCCCAATGTGTAGTGAGCCAGGGTCCTTACTGTCCTTTCCTTACCAGTGCCCAAATTCATGTACACGATATACTGGTTCACAACCTAGGAAGCTAGGGAGTTTATTGAGATGCACCCATTGTCTTAACTCTTTTTTAACTGCTGAGGATCACAAGAGTGACCCCTATGTGAGGAATACCTCACCCTATCACCATATTATGTTGTTGTAATCACAACAGGACATTGATGCAGAGATTCGTAAGGAGATAGAAGAAGCAGCTCAGTTTGCTACTTCTGATCCAGAACCCCCACTGGAGGATTTATGCAACCACATCTTCTACAATGATGCACCCTTAGAGGTCAGAGGCACCAACCCCTGGACGAGGTTGAAATCCATGAGCTAAAGAACCTGCTGAGGATTCAGCACTTCAGTCCTAATAGTACAGGAGCTATGTTCCTAAACCTATACGCACAAAAAGATGGATGAAACTTGTGTTATCCATGTATTCATAGATACATTCCATAACAGCTGTTACTTAGCAAATAGTTTTGCAGACTGTTAATTCGTTTATATATTTAACTGAGAATGGAATTAATAAATATGTAATAATCTGACTGATATTTGCGTCAGTTGTTAATTCAAATGCAAAGTCCTGAGTCACTGAATCACGCATGAGAAGTGATCATAATAGACTCACCCAGCAGGTGTCGCACTCTCCACTTACGTGAATAAAGTGTCAAATCAGTGACACAAGGTACAGTAGATGCCAATTCATTGGAGGTACATTCTTACGTACATTACAGTGTCATATGATGCCATCAAAAGAATATGATGGCTGATGATGAATCACACTGATGAGCAACACTTATTAAAGAAATTGTGTCTATAGTGGATTTCAATATAAGCAAAATAGATATATTGTCCATTGGAATAAATATTAGAAATAACTTTTAAACTGATGATAAACTTATTTTCATTTGGGCTTTATGTAGAGAAGAAATAAAGCTTTTTGTGTCTATAATTCGAGTCTGAATAGGTAATTATCCTATTTACAGATCATATTTCTGAGTGACCGTACTAATTTACTACCTTCCATACAGTAAAAGTATGATATTAAATAAATGTATTTATTATAAAAATACGTCTTTACTCGGATCACAGGTTGGGGCATCAAATGCACTGCACTCTCACCTGTTCGTCTACGATGAGCCGCACAGATTTAGCCCCTCCTCTCTATCATTGATTGACAAGCACATCAACCAATCCGATGCGTCATACAGGAAGAAGCGGAAGTGAATATAGCGCGTAAACGTGTTTTTTTCTGTCAAACGGGAAAGCGAAGAGAGAGAGCGAGAGAGAGAGGGCACTGGCTCGAGATCAGGGCACGGTCATTCTATTTCTATGGAAACGCTGCACTGACTGACAGAAGTGAGTGGAGGAAAAGGTGGCGGCGCTTTTGGATACGTTACGCACGTAACGGATTCCCAGCTTTCTCTATCAGTGTCAAGAGCGTGGAAACAAGCAGGCATAATCTCTTCAAAGTAGCTCAGAATTGTTCTGTTGAATCTGATTCATAAAACAAGGAACCTCCAAAAAGTGAAGATGCCCCTGGCACAACTAGTTGACCCTTGGCGAAAGATGGCAATCGGCAGTGCGGCGAGTGAGGTGAGTCTCCAACGCATATGAAGGTTAATATCACTGACATGTTAGTTATAAAAGCATTACTTCTCTCTTTTTTTTTTTCTTTTTTTTTTTGAGGCCGTTTCTCTGTGCCGTTGTTGTACAACCTGTTCCAGATCTTTATCCGATGTTGGAGGATTAGCGGTTATAAAGTATGACCCGTGTAATGTCTGTGCGAAATGCTTTTTAAACGATCCGTTTGCCAAAGGCCCTTTGCATTTTTTTGTGCATTTTTTGACTTGTAGTTAACTTACTTTGTACATAGCATATGAGTTCACCTTGTTCACCGTGTTTTGTCAATAGAGACTTAAGTTTTATGAATGAGACGACGTAATGTTCATGAATCCATGTCTGATTCATGCCGGTGCAGTGATGATGATGATGATGATGATGAATCGGTTCATCTGTGGGAATATTTGCCTTATCACTGAGAAATGTAATCAGTTTAGTAACCTGTGTGTGTAAGTTATATGTATTAGTTGCAGTGTTGGGAAGATCAAATGGACACATTTGATTACTTTTCTAAATTTCTATCTCTATCATTTTCAAACATTTAAACCAGGCAGGGTTAACTTTACAGTAGTAGATTACTGTCAGACTTTCAAAATCCTTCATCACTTGAATTAAGATTATAATTTAATTTTGAAGCACAGCCACCACATAATCAGACTTTAGCACCTTTTTACTTTGAGGTCCTTCTGGGGTTAAATACTGACTTAAAATCATAACAAGAAAATCAAATCAAATTGTTTTTGAAATCAAATCTTTGCATAGCTATGACAGGAAACACTGACATCAAACAATACCTCGAAGAAAAGAAACAGTTAATCTTAAAAAAAAGCAGTTAATCTTAAAAGAAAAGCATTTACATAAACCCAAATAGGAAATAAAACAGTTACCAAATAAGCTATTCTGTGTGTGGTTATTATGCTATTATTAATGCTGAAATAACTCATATTAGATCTAGCATGGTTACCAACCTTATTCAAGGAGAAATTTTGTTTTATATATTTTTTGTCAAAGTATTCATAAATACCAAGCAATACAGAGCTAAAATACATCTAGAATACACATTAGTAGTATGGTGTGGAAGGCGGGAGTAGGCAATACCTTTTCTACTTTATTTAATGACTGCTTACAGTCAACTGTAGGCTAAGCTTCATACCTGCGGATACTTCCTCAGGTTCAACATTGAAATCTTCGACGTCGATAGCATTTTAATAGTTGGCAAACATATTTTGCACTGAATTGTTATATTTGCAACCTTTTCTAATTTCTGGATAAATGATTTTTAAATTTCCAGCACTCGCCATAATGGCAACTCTCTGAAAGGTTGTAGCCTAAAGCTTTCAGCGGAAATGTGGATTGATGCAATTGTCAGATGTGGTGAGCTGCAAATTCAAACAAGAGAACCAATCAAAAGTATCAGAATCGCATCGCATTACTAAACGGCCTCTAAATGGCAGCAGGAATCGTGAACATCAAAAACAGGCAAAGCAACAAATTAATATTGTTCATCATATCCTAGCTTTTTATAGAAAATATTCTGATGTAACCCCCTTTGTAATCGTTAACATTTTCATAAGTAACTGTAATTTAATTACACGTTTTTTCTCAGTAATAACAGATTACAGTTACATTTATTTTGTAATTATATTAAAACTCTGTTACATGTAACTAGTTACATCATGTAACCAACATTGATAGTTGTATAAGGCAGATAAAGTAAAGTAGATAGTAGATGAGGCAGATAAAAAAAAAAAACATACAATTATTTTACATTTTTAAGATCATTCCAGATAAATAAGAGAAATTCTACCTAACCCAAACATGAAAATGAAAATTATGACATAATTTACTTGCCATCATGTTGTCCCAAACCTGTTTGACTTTTTATTAAATGTTTTCATTTGTGGAGCGCAAAAGATGTTGAGCAAAATGACAATGTTTGTTGACTGAGGCTATTCTGCCTAATATTGCCTTTTCATGTTTCGTGACATTTTTTTATTTTTGATCTTTTAGTATTGTTGGGTGAACTGTCCCTTTAAAGCAGGGATAGGCAACTCCGGTCCTGGAGGGCCACTGTCCTGCAGAGTTTAGCTCCAACCCTAATTAAACACACCTGAACAAGGCAATCAGTGTTTTCAGGATTACTAGATAGATACAGGCAGGTGAGTTTTTATCAGGGCTGAATCTAAACTCTGCAGGACAGTGGCCCTCCAGGACCGGAGTTGCCTATCCCTGCTTTAAAGGGTTAGTTCACCACATGGACTATTTTAAAGACATGAGGGTGAGTAATTAATAAAATAATTTTCATTTTTGGGTGAACTAACCCTTTAAGGGGCAATATTTCCCCCTTGGAATTGCATTTTTAAGTACAACCAACTTTTGATATTTAAGTAATTTCAACTTAAATCACATTAAACTGACTTAAAAAAATTAGTTGAATCTTTTTATAACAAATAAAAGTTTACTTATTTTGAGTTAAAGCAATGTAACAACATATGTTGTCATAACTTATTTATCTTCTTTTTTTTTTTTTTTTACAGTGAGTGTCTAAACCCATTACTAGATAGGCCTAGAATATAATATAATGAGATGTATCAAATGTTGGAAAACAAATTTTAAATCTTATGAATTTTAGACAAAATTTGTGTGGCTAAAGATACATTGGAAGGATTCCAAGGGTTACTTTACCCATAACAAAGTTTAAACATTTATGTACTGTAGTCACAAACCCTCATCGCTTTTTTTACTCTCTGTTTCATTGCTGCAGATTTCCTGAGAATTCAATACCCCTGACTGTTTTTTATGATGATTTGCAAAAGATAAGGGTTTGCATGAAGTCATGCATGCAAATTACTGCAGGTTTATTAGAAAAACTCATATTCAATCCAGCCTGCTCTGTCATCTACTCTGGAATGGCACGTCAATGTTCAGAAATTACAGCTACAACCCATTTGATCCACATGTAATAGAGTCTGCCGTAAAGCTGCCGAGATGGTATTGTAAAAGAGAAAGAGAAAAGAGTGGCAGGTAACACACTGTTCCCTTCCAGCTAGCAGATGATCACAAGCCATCCCTCAGTTTCACTCTCGCGTGACAGATCGGCCCGTCTGAGGTGCCACCCTGACTAATTAACCCTAAACAGTCAATGACAGCATGTAGTCTAACGAGACGTTCCTCCACTATCATTTGGTGCAGAGGAACAGACGTTCATATTGGCACAAGTGTGTGTCTGCTGTAGTAATCAAGGCTTTGTATCGCTCTTAGAAACTGATCCACACTGCGATTGTTCAATGTAGTCTCAGCCTCAGACGGACTGCCTACAGACCGCCCACAATCAGTTCGATGACTGTCTGATGATTCATATTTCACGAAAAGAAAAGCACTTGTGAAATTCACAAGCCTCAATCAGATATCTGACAGCAGCACAACATCCGGGAGTGTTGGGAAACAAAATAATTTTTAGGTACCTGAATGATGAAATGGCTATTTGATAAAGTTAGTCAGGTCAGTGACTAATGGTGCATTTGTAATTGACTGATATTAAAGATTTTGCGATTTATCAGTAATGGTTGATATTGGATATTTCATTTTTTATGCTCATTTAAACTATTTTTACATTTCGATCAGTATTGCTGTGAAGCCCATCTCAATCATACTTTAGTATGTCGTAATTATAACATAGAAGTTGAAATTATGATATACTAAGTCATAATTATGAGATAAAACAAATTATGACATAAAATTTCAGAATTATGAAATAAAACACTGACATAAAATATGTCATTAAAAAGTGACTTGTATCATAATTAGGATGTCTTTATCATAATTTAGACTGTGATAATTTAACTTTTTATGTCATAATTTTGACTTTTAACTTCATAATTATGAATTAGTATTTCATATTTATGATTTGCCAAAACATGATTTATTTCTTATGTTGCGGAAATAGGCTTTCATAGTCATCTAACACTGACTCAAACTTAATCTTTAAAAATTCTGATAATTATGTAACGTACTAAACATTATAATATTTTGATGCCTAAGTCATTTATTTAGACAAAATAATAAATAGTATAACATTTTAATATTGCCTGTTTATTGGGTTTTGAGCATAACATGAAAATAGTTATAAAAAAGATAAATTACATTATAGGAATTAAACTAAAAAATATAATTTATATATATATATATATATATAAATTTTTTTTATTATATATATATATATTTTTTTTTAATATATTTTTTATCTGAGGCACACAAACTATATATTCTGTTTTGAGTTATGAAATTAAATAATAAGAGCTTATTACTTTTGGACAAACGGAAAATCTGACCTAAAGTTCATGAATATTGTTTATTATGGTTCATAAAATTATGGTTTATTATGGTTTATTATCTGGCACATAAAAATCCAGAACTTTGGTTGTTTTGTGCTGGTCAGGTGGTCTCTTCCTGTCTAAGTCGGCAGTTCTTAGCCAGAATAAGCAGCAATGTGGACCAAGCATTATGCTGTTAGTGAAAGGTCTGACTATGCGCTACTGTGTTCGGTGCAGTTCAGACCTTTAACACATTATACATATTTTATTTTCTACTCGCAATGGTTCGTGAGACACTGATTTTCCATATTCACATTTCTCTCACATGACAGACGGAGCCCCATCATGTCTTGGAAGACTCGACAGGAGAAGATGAAAATCTATCATGTCAAGTGAGTGTCATGCCTCCCCCTGCTTCTACTCTCTTCTTATGTCTCTCTCTCTTTTTAGTCTTCTCAAGCTGCCTATTTCTCAAACTCTTTCTACCTTTTTTAATCCGCGTCCTTCTCATCTTTTCATGACATGTCCCCTCATGGGCTTTGATCTTCTTATTTTTTAGCTGTTCAGTGTTTTGTAGCACTTGACATTTCTCAAGGAGCTTTTTTTTCAAGGATGTAGCATAGAGAAGTGGCTCTTCTATGAAGGTCCCTCCGTGTACATGTGTATCTGTAAGGGGAGCTGGTGCTAAATGATAACTATTGATCATGTGTTCCCCATAGAAGGCAATTGTATCGATTAGTCCTTTGACTGCCGTATGCGTATTGGAGAAGCTGGAAATCCGGCTTGTTACATGGACACAGTTTTACAGTCAAATTGAGTGACACTGTACTGTACTGTACCATACTGGTTGTGGTGGGCCCAGAATTCCTGTGTCCCAGCTGAAAAGATACCAATCTAGACAACAAAGTACTCATTGTTTTTGTTTGTGGGAGCGTTTCTATTCAAGCCGTAACGGTTGTTCTAGTTCAGGAAGGATTCTTCCTACACTCAGAGGCCATTAATGAGTTTCCATAACACGCATGTAACGAGTCCATTATGACATCATGCAGTCTGACCTCATACAGGAAACGACGAAGACTTTTTAGGTCTCCTCTCCCACTAAAACACTCCTCCGGTCTTCCTCCCTAGCTTGTGCTGAGAATCATTGATTTTTAAATGCAGGGCAGATGGACCTATGGATCTTGTTTGCTAAGAAAGCTGTTCCATCAAAAACATTCTCTAGAGTATTTGCTTTTCCCCCTGAACGTCCCCACACATAAGCACGCACTTAAACGAATAGTATCTGAAAGCTGCTCCTTCACAAATGTTGTGATAGAAGTAGGTTAAATGCACATGGTTTCTTTCATCGCTCCTTTTGTCTGCACACTTGTGTTTGGCCTTGTATTGGAAAATGTCATGAAAACACATCACAGTCACAGTAATTTACATTTTAAAAAAACGGGAAGCACCGTTTCTCTCTACATATTTTAAATTATATCTTTTTCATACATTACAGCGTGTCCTAATCAGATTCGATGCGATAAGATTCCAACGACAAGCAATTTGTTTGTCTACACCAGACTTGACACGATCAATCAAAAAACACAGCCAATCAGAAGAGTGTGTGGGCGGAGTCTCTCTGCAAGCGTACTGCATTCGTAACACTTTCAGTATGGCTATAAAGGTCATGCAAAATGATATTCAGTTCGCATTAAATTCTTTTAACATAATCAGTACCTGACATTTGTAGTGACAGTTGTAGTTCCAGCCACAACGTCGCAGAAATAGAAGTATTTATTTATTTTTTGTCTATTTAGTAGACTGCTGTAGTTGTTTTTTGTCTTTGCGTACGTGTGTTCAACCTGGACATGTTCCGATCCCTGTGTTTAATGGGGCGTATGATGGTAAACAGTATTTCAGTAGCATAATGAGAGCTAATGAGTTGGAGAGTGTGTGAATGCATTAGTCATGTGCTCTGTTAAATGGGCTTTAAGCAGCGCTCTTTCTCAGAACGGCAAATAAAACAGGAAGGAAGGAGTGAAAATGTGCTTGTTATATTTAGTTTGCAATCAGCCATTTAACTTTATCTGGAAGCCATTTGAGAGTTTATAAACGGGATCATATTTAATTTCAATCCCAAAACACAGATGCAAAACAGTGAATCAATCCAATTAGCAGCTCACTGGCTCCCCCTGGTGAATAAATATAGCTCATGTTAAATTCATTTAAATATAGATGTTAAGCATTTAGCAGACACACTTCCAAAGTGATTAAGAAAAGTAGTAGTAGTAGACTTTTTAAATAGTTTTTTTTAATCCAATGCTTACCAGTATCCAGTACATTTCCCTGGAGTGACCTAGGATTATGTGTACACAGTAATGATGACTCACGAGTCTCCATAGTTCAGACTTTTTGGTGGCAAGCTGAGATTTTTATCCATCCACTGCACCACCCCTTGGTATATGCTAGAGAAAATCTACTAGAGAAATGCTGGTGAAAAATGACCAACACATTTTGTACGACCAATGCAACTCCATCAGAGAAGAGGAGACAATACATTTTTTTCTCCCATAATTCAAAATGAGTTGAAACGCTCGCTCACAGTCTTTACAACTATCCCCATATTGGGTAACTATGACTGTCCGTCATCTTCCCAGGTGCCGTGATCAGACCCTGACACTGATGTACTGTATGTGTGCAGCATCATCCATGTCTATGTGCGGGGTGTGTGTGGTGTGTCGCTTGTTTGTGCTAATGTTTGGCTATGTCTCCAGATCTCTCTGGCAGATGGTATTTAATCTTCTCTGGCCATCTGGACTGACTTTTTCTCGCTTTGCGGACACCCACTCTTGCCTCTTTTTACCTCTCTCTCTCTCTCTCTCTCTCTCTCTTTTTCTGCAGTCATTTGTGTGAGAGAGTGCCGAGACATCATGCTGTCTTGTATCTACTCTGACTCACTCTTCCAGCATGGCCCTGCACACCTGATTCACAGAACTTGCCTGACTGTGGTTAAATAACAACCTCAGCTTAAAAATGACTCAGAGAGCATTTTAATTTGCTACAGATTCAGTTATTAGCAAGGACCACTATTACTATCGCTTGTAGTTAAAGTTGGAATATTGTACTAAACAGACTTTGAATGATACCTCATGCAGTTGCAGAGAAGTGTTATTAAAGGGTTAGTTCACACAAAAACCCTTCCAAACCCTTAAGACTTTTATTCATCTTTGATACAAAATCTGAGAGGTAAAATCGTTATTTTAGTTTTTTTGCGCACAAAAAGTATTCTCGTCGCTTGATAAACTTATGGTTGAGCCACTGTAGTCACTTGGACTATTTTAACGATGTATTTACGATGTAACGATGTAACTTTTCTGGGCTGGCAGATATTGATTACCTTGCAGCCCATCAAAAATATCTTAATTTGTGTTCTGAAGATGAACGAAAGTCTTACGGGGTTGGAACAACATGAGGGTGAGTAATTACTGACAGAATTTTCATTTTTGGGAGAACTAACCCTTTAAGGTGACTGGACATACAATTTCACTTGGCAAATCATGCAAACTACTTGACTTTTTGCTATTTTGAGGTGAAATTTGTGTTTGTTTTAATGTTGTTGTTTTTTGTTTTTTTTTCCCCCTTTTCATTATTCCCTTAAATCCATTTTTAAATTCTTTAAATTATATAATTTAAGACCATTACATTAAAAACCAAAAATTGGTACTGCCAATGTTCAAGACATGGTTACAGCCTTGCCCACAACACATTCTTCAGAAAATAAATATAATTTTTATTGACAGTGATAGCAAAGAGGGTAAAATGGGACATTACTCGGACCAGGCTTATACTCATGACGTGCACACGAGCACCATTGTTTTATGTGTTTTGTCGCATTTTCAGTAAACGCACAAGCTCTGCTAACCGTTTTTACCATTTTTAAAGTAGACCATTTTTTTTTACTTCTGTTTGACTATTGATGTAAATATAGAATGTATTTTTTCTTTCAAGACAAATTAGATCCCATTAGAGAGTCTGTTGAGTGCACTGTATATACCCATATACAAACACAGTAAACACTTTCACATTAAGATATTTATGTAAACCTTTTTTTTTTTTTTTTTTCAGGTTTACATTTTATTCCATTGCTGTGTTTCTTCCTGTTTCCCACCGAAATCAGTCCATCTATTTTCAGTAATAGGCCATATTATCTTGCAGCAATTGGTATAAAATACCCGTAATGCCCTTTGAATTGATTAACAACACAGTCCTGTTTACTGACAGATCTATTAAGACCCGTTTGCACATGATGCTGATGGCGTGACCAGGCGATGATTCAGTCACAATCCCTCCCCACCCCATCCTCCATTACAGCGGCATCGTGATGGGTCACAGCTGGTGACTTACAGTCCTCTAATGCTTGAGGATCAATAGAGCGTGCTGGGAGTGATGGCCCTTTCTGCCTGTTCACTGGGTCTGTGGATCTATGTGCGTTACATGCGCGTACACACACACACACACACACACACACACACACAGAGGTTATGTTGGGTAATGCCATTAATTCTCACTAAAGGTTTCCTGTGGTTCTCTCATTGTGATCACTCTTTCCTCTAACGTCCCACATAACCTGGACACAAAAGCGGTGTGACGACACTTTGTATGTGTGAGAGAGCAAGAGTGGGTGTGTGTCAGAGACGTGGCGTGTGACTGCGCAGAGATTCGAGACCCTCGGAATCTGTGTTAAACTCTGCTCTTTGTTTCGGGCTGAATAAGTGTGGGAGAGTTGATTCATCTTCATTCCTTAAGGACAGGCTCTCATTATCATGGCAGACTCAGAACCTTACAAGTGGGGAGGGGGTTCGGTCAGGACCCGGAAGGTCTTCTGTATCTCAGGTGATGATGAGGGGGCACCAACAATGATTTGCCCTACCTTTGCCGCTTGACCGTATACATTTTTAGCAAAAAATATTTATGTGTGAAGGGAAAAATATAATTTTTATATATATATATATATATAGCTAATATACACTACCGTTCAAAACTTTGGGCTCACTAAGATTTTTTGGGGGGGAGAAGAAATTCATAATGCTGTAGGATACAATAAATTGATCGGTAAAGACATTTAAAATAGTTATTGCAAAGAAGGATTCCTAAAGTAATTTAATCCTGTTCTTTTGAGGTTTTCGATTCATGTCGATTTCGATTTCATTCGGATCATGTGACAGTGAAGATGTAATGGCTGCTGAAAATTCAGTTTTGCTATCACAGGAATACATTAATTTAAAAAATATATTAAAATAGAAAAGTTATTGTAAAAATGTATGATATTTCCCTATATTTCTGTTTTTACTGAACTTTTGAGACTTGTTTCAAAGGCTGAAATCTTACCCCAAACATTTAAACACATAATATAATATAATATTATATTATATATAAAAAAAAATTACTAACACTGTATGCATCAGGTAAAAAGAAATGAACTCCTGTAATAATATTATTTTATTGCAGTAATAGTTGGACAGCTCTGATGTAAAAAAATTATGGCATATTGTGCAAACGTCTTTTTAACCCCGCTATATAGATCACGTTACATGGATGTAATCAAACAAATGTAAGATAGCTAGTACGCTAGTACTATTTCAGACGGGCAATGATAGCTTTGTCAAGTGGTCTAAAACTCTCTGACATTGACTTTGGTCAATTGGGCCATTCTTATCATTAAGCCCTGGTCTGCACTGCCAAGATGAACACATAACAGAGGAATGTGAAAAAACAAGGAAAGTAAAGTGGCAGCCAGAGAGGAAATTGAAGGCATAGGAAGAGAAGCTGTTTTACTAGAGAGATTGTGGAGGGGGGGGTGGTTGTTGAAATGTTATTGAGATCTAGAAAGAGGGATCCATTAATCTTGTCTCTGTTGGCTTTAGTGCAAATGTCTCCTTCACCGGCACTCACTCTGCAGTTAAAACGCCCTCCATCTCCTATACATCAGTGGCCCAGTGCCACAAAGACAATAATTGTGTATGACTCCAGTGAGTGTTTTGATAAGACGGACACGTCTGAGAAGCAGCAGAAGAGAATCGCTGAGAAAATGCTGCTATTTTCTGCAGTGTGCAGTCTGTGCTGCTGTGTCAGGATGAGTAAGTGCTGTCCATTGCGCTGGATGAAGGACACAAGTTCATTAGGCATGTCAAAGGCAAGTAAGGCTATGAAATATACCGTTCAAAAGGTTTAGGTCTGTAAGATTTCAAAAATATATATTTATTCTTCTATTTATCTTTTTTTCTTCTATTCAGCAAATATGCATTAAATTGCTCAAAAGTGACAATAAAGACATTTTTGCTAAATATTTCAAATAAAATCTTTTGCACTTTCTATTCATCAAAGAATCCTGAAAATGTATCAGTTTCCACAAAAATATGAAGCTGCAGTGCTGCACAACCCTTTGCAACAATGATAATAATAAGAAATGTTACTTGAGCAGCAAATCAGCATATTAGAATGATTTCTGAAGGATCATGTGACACTGAAAATTCAGCTTTGCCATCACAGTAATACATTTATATATATAAATGTATATAACGTATATATGACATTTTATATATATATATAACTTTTTTATATACAAATATTGCAGAATGTAGTTTATTGGCCAGTAATTCAGCCACCATTGGTAGGTTTGGAAAAACTTACATTTTGGACCCTGTTCTTACATTATTTCGTCTTTGGAGCGCTAAACCTTTCAGTTAGGCTCTCTGTGCTGTTTATCATTCTCTAACTCAGAGAAACAGTAGAGTTGATGTCACATTTCCCTCTGAGAAAAGGAGACGAGGATGATGTTTTTCCACATCTGAACTGAAGGCGTGTTGGGAGGCAGTCTTGGCGCGGTTCCACGCGTGAGAGGAGGATTTTACATCTGAGGTCAGGATCTGAAGGTGATGTAATGTCCTCGTCAGGGTGTCTAACTTCCTGAGAGCTTTCCAAGAACAGGGAGCAGACGGGAGGGTTCCTGCTCTGTCATTCAGCACGGGAAGTCGGGTGAAGCAGATGAAAAAATAATACACAACTTTGAACTTGATCCGGCGCCACGTGACCTGGTTCAGCCCAGGATGATCTGACGTAGACTCGATCTCAGCTGGAACAGATCTGTTATTTAAGATCTTTCTTTCGATGTCTCGCTCATTTTAAATGCTCTTTGTCATTTTAACAACACGTTTGTGTTTAAAAGAGCCCCACACATAATTTTTTTTTGTCCCAGACATGAATTTTAACAACGGCCATCCAAAGCATTATTTTACTGTGAAGGATGTGCACCAGACCCAGCGACAGGAAATGAGGCTCATATTTCATCCTAAAATCCAAATTCATATATTTATATGTAATGTATTACTATGCTGTTGCTTTTTTGGACACATTCATAACACTACTGTTTTAATATTATTAAAAGAAGTATCTTATGCTCACCAAGGCTGAATTTATTTGATTAAAAACAGAAATATTAAAATATTATTACTATTTAAAATGACAGTTTTCTTTTTGAATATATATATATATATATTAAAATGTAATTTATTCCTGTGATGGCAAAGCTTAATTTTCAGCATCATTACTCCTTTCTTAAGTGTCACATGATCTTTCAGAAATCATTCAACTTTCATTCAATGTCTCACACATTTTAAATGCTCTTTGACATTTTAACAGTATCTTTTTGTTTTTGGGCACCACACATCATTTTGTCCCAAACATGATTTTTAGCGACTTTCCTAGCCATTATCATGTGGAGGATGTGTGCCAGACCTAGCAACAGGAAACTGAGACTCTTTTTGCATATATAGAGTAGAGTATACACACTCTTATACAGCCCCACTTGAGTGTATGAGCATGTATGTTTAAGGCTGATGTATTATTGATGCTCTCTTTGGACACATGTGCCTCTTCCTGTGCAGGTGTTGCCTAGGAAACCAGGGCAGGACATGCTCTAATCTCAGTGCTGACCTGCAGCTCTAGGCCCTTCCTGGGCAGGCGTTTCCTTTTGCCTGTCTTTTGTATGCATGTATGATCCCACCACGGTCAGACCGCCTAAGTGACCACTCTTGCCACGCTGGAAAAGGGTTCTGGTTTATCCGTCCACAGCGTGGAGGGACTGACATGCGGACAGGACCATGCTGAAAATGTTCCCCCTGCGGATTAGACCGAGAAACACGCGGGTAGGAGCCCTTCGGTATTGTCAGTTTGAAATATTAGCAAGATTAAGGTAAAAGTTGTAGTATTTCTGCGAATATTGCAGCATGTGCAGATATTCAGCTCACACATGCTTTCTAAAGGTTAAGCAGGTCTGATATGAAAGCGTTAGCTTATTTTTAAGGGAGAGACTTTATGGGAAGAGGGCTGAAAGGAGGAAACTGATGATCTACTAAGGATGTATTGTGTAGATGGAACAATGTAGTTTGAGTCTTTGTGGGGGATTCTTTGCTCATTGGTGTTCTGAGCAGGAAGAACCACATCAAGGGCTGATGCATTAATTTTTCCAAAGAATGCTTTTGGAGTCTATGGCAATAAATAGTTAGGAATCTCCCTCGGTTTCGCTCTGTTTAAGCATTGGCCACACTTTCTCGGATTCTATTTTGGATTTTGTGTTGCTGTGCATGTGTTCTTTTGTTGCGTTTTTCTCTAATGAGCAAAGGCTTTGTGCCCTAGAGACTGAGAGTTCAGCATGGTCTGAACTTTGCAATTAGTGGACTTGGCTCCAGAAAAAGCCCCCAGAGAAGCAAAATTAATAGGGACATTGTCAATGACTTTATTCAGACCAGCCCTAGTAAATAAAACCATCTATTTAAAATACATTTATTTCATACTAAATATACTTCAAATCCATTAACATATTTATTGACATATCACTTAAGACTTACTGATATAAAATTATATGTAAACTTTGTTTGGAGTATTTCTTTATTGCACAATGCACATTTCTTAATATTATGCCTAAAATGTGTTATAATTTCTATATTAATATTGATATTATAACACATTTTATGCATAATATTAAGAAATGTGCATTGTGCAATAAAGAAATACTCCAAACTTTTTGTATGATTTTGTATGATTTCTGTATGTCATTAAATGAAGGATATTTAAAGTGTACCTAAAGTATACTTGCAATAGTTCCACTTTAGCACAATCAAATACACTTAAGTATCTTTAGTTGGACCTCCACACAATTAAAGTGCATTAAGTAAAGTATTTGTATACCAGTTTAGTATACCAAAAATACAATTGCAAGTTATTTTTATTATTTTATTATTTATTTGTAGTATACTTGGCACAGAAAAAGTATTTCAAATACATTTTAGTATACTTTTTTTTCACTAGGGAAGACGTGTGTATGTGTTTGAGGCATGGTTTTGAGTGTTTGTATGTTGCACAGTGTGTATATGGGTTTAATGGAACCTGTCAAGAACACATCCGGCTTGTATTTCACCTTAAAATCTAAAGAAAATTTAATTGAATTAATGTTTAAAAAATGATACATTACATTTAATATGTATAGCCATAATACATTAAAACAGTTTATTTGATGTATTTAATATGATTATATATATAATTTAAAGTTATTTACTTCTAACATTACTTTAAATGTTGTATCAAATAAAAATGTATTAGTATACACTACTGTTCAAAAGATTGGGGCAGAAATACAGTAAAACAGTAATATTGTGAAATATTATTACAATTTAAAATATGTTTTCTTTTTGAATATATATTAAAATTATTTATTCCTGTGATGGCAAAGCTGATTTTTTAGCAGTTTTTTTTTTTTAGCAGACATGTTTCATTCAATGTTGACTGTCTGTTTGGTGTTGTGTGTTGTGCGTCTGTTCTTTCTGACATCTGTCAAAATCAGATGAATCAGATTGACATTTTGCATTCTCTGTCTCGTCTAGGAGGACAGAGCCTTCATTTCTTTTTTTCTTTCTTTCTTTTTGTCCTTTTTTTATCTCTTTTATGTTTTCTTTGCTCGAGTTCACAGGGAGCACAGAAATCGTCAGGAAGTTGAGATTGAGTTGGACGCAAAGCACAAAGGAAACATTTAAAATAATATTACTCAGTTTGAACACAGTCGATGTTCCACCCAGAGGATCCTGGAAACCAGATAATCAGTTTTTTTGTTTTTGACTTGTCATGACTCAATTCAAACCTCTGACCTTTAAAAACCGCAGAAACCCAGAATACATGCTTTGATTTTTGTGGGTCCTTAGCCTAGTTATCTTCAGACATCTTTTTGGATTAGTCAGCTAGTAAGTGTTTCTGTCAGTTGAAATATTACAGAATGTTCAGTGCTGTGGGCCAAAGCTTTGAGTTGGACCATGTCGAGGACACTAGCTCACTTATAATTGATTAGCTCTATTGATCTTCCTGTCCCCCTCTCGGAAATGTATGAATAAATTATGCCTCCATCTCCATTCCATTTGCTTCATGTAGAAATCTTTTTTTGTCTCTTAAAAAATGCACACACTTCATTTTTCTTAAGAATATAGATTGATATTGGATATGTTATTGAAGGAATTTGTTGATGCACTAGATTAGAAGAAAATACTTTTTCAGAATTATGTTATTAAATATTAATATATATCAATGCATATTGTGTTTAATCTTTATTTACTTTAGAAACTTTTTAAAATTATTTTTATTTTACAGCCTTTTGACATTTTTATTAAAAATAGTGGCAAAATTAGAAATTAATGAAGGCAAAAGGAATCAGGAAATGTTGCAAGTTTTATTCAAACTTCTGTCACCCACATGAGCTTCACAGCTCAATATTTTTATTTAACATTAACATTAGGCTGTCATGCTTTGATTTATTTAGGTGCTTATGTTTTATATCTTATATATTAGTCTATTCTGAGTTCCCACGGTGCACCTGTCTCTGACGTCTTTTGAGTTTTAAGATGTTTTATCTCATGTTCTAGAATGGAGCGTCAAACTCTCACTTGTGTCTTTCACTACGTCTGACCTTGAGATTCATCAGTACAATGAGAGAAACTGGATCCTCAAAGATTTCACAGCTGCTCTCTGAGGTCAGAAACCTCCTTCCGTTGAGTTGCATAACCCATTGTGCTCACACTCACGCAAAACCCAAACCCAGAGTGCAGTTCAAATCGGAGTTTGCCACGGTCTGCTTCTGTTTGTTGGCACCTGACTTATCGTAATAGGAAACTCTTCTCGTACTATGATAATGTACTCTTTTCAGAGCTGTTGGATGAGCTTGTGTCATCCGAGTGGAAAATGGGGAGTGTTGCGTCCTGTTTATGGAGCATAGAGTTTGCCTTTCTGACTTCAAGGTCCTCAAAGCCAGGCCAGCCGAGCTGTTAATTGTGTTGCGCAAGCGGCTTTAGTGAAACTGACTCCCAGAATTCCATACGTGCAGCTGACAGGATCTACGAGCATGGAGAGGTGGAAAATAGAGTTTGAGTGGATTGTATGTTCCTCTTTGGAGATCCCCATAAGCTGGTATTGTCCCTCTGCAATGTCCTCTTTGGTAGCCAATGGTGTAAAGGAAATTTACTTTTTGTATCAGTCATGGTGATTATTCAGACAATATTTAGTCAATTTTCTGTTGGTTCCAAAATGTACCAAACTTGCCAATGGATAATACTCATTACAATGTAACTCCACAAATTCATAAACACTTTTTGCTGGAAAAAGATGGCATGATGCAAAACCATTACTTGTCATTTTCAACTAAATACACTGCCTGGCCAAAAAAAAAAAATTGGTTCTAGCATGTTATATGTTTTGGCAACAGTTCTTCTAACCCTACTTGATGGAGTTTATAGCTTTTCATTTCTTAAACAACCATGTAGGAAGACACATCATGGCCATATTCCATGATGACAGTGTCAAGATTTATCAGGCTCAAATTGTGAAAGAATGGTTGGGAGGGAGCATGAAGAATAATTTTCACACATGAATCACACAAGATCTTGACCAAAAGTTGAAATAACATTACAACATTTATTTCCATCAAGATGTGCGTCAATGTTTGGTCAAGATCTTGTATTGACGGTGCAAAAGTCCAGCACTCTGTAAAGTCTCCTCCAGCACATCCCAAAGACTTTGAATGATTTTAAGGTCTGGACTCTGAGGTGCCTATTCATGTGTGAAAATGATTCTTCATGCTCCCTCCCAACCATTCTTTTACATTCTTTCTTTAACATGCTAAAACATAATAATTACTGCAATAATGATCCAATCATAGACTCTTAAGCATTTGCCTATTTAAATCCAAGCAGCGACTTTTTATTTTTTTTGGCCGGGCAGATATGAACGTTTATATATCCGTTTATATTGCTATGGTTTGTGTGTATATATCAAACACCGCAGTGATTATTATATATTATACTTAGTATTATTAAAACGGCCATAAACCACAATAGTCTATAGATATCAACATTGATTACTTTTGTAACCAGCTGTGGGGTTTTTTAGGTGTTTGTGGAGCTAATTGAAAGTTCACTGTGTGTTCTGCACACCTATGGTCTCTGTTTGAAGGGGATAGTTCTTGTATTGCACCACTGGACTTTACAACAGGTGTTGCTAATCTCAGCTGTAGCCCAACATCCTGAAACAAGGCAGAGCGTGTGTGTATGTGTCTCTGTGTGAATGGTCAGCTGAGAAAGTGTGTGGGGATCTCCTGGACTATGTACCGGAGGGATTGGTGGCTTCGCAGAGGGGAATCTCCCAGTTTGGCTTTAACACTCCCTCCTTCAGGACTGGGCTTTCCCCCCTGTGAGTCAGTGATTGTCATCCAGGCTCTCACTCCTTACAACTTCTTGCATATCTTGGCACACATACTCACTCACTTGGACCGGGTTCCTCCAGACCAGAGGCAGAAGCAGGGCACTAGCGGTATGGCGGCCACTAAGCCCTGGACACTTGTTTTTGGTGAGGCAGTGATCCGCATGCTTCAGTGCAGGCTGAAGGCTCTACGGAGGATGTTTCAGAGACCGCCTGAAAGATTCCCCAGCAGAACAGTGAGTACTACTACCGTATTGTGGACAGTGATCGGGTTTCTGTTTTGCCCCAGAGCTGACGTGTACCTCCGGAAGGCATGACACTCAAAACAAACTTTATGATGATGTATTTAATTATATAGTATTCTTTTTTTTTTTTAAATGTTTTGATCTGAGTTTGAGGGTGTTTTTCCTCTTAGATACAATTTGTAGGCATTTTGTAAAATTAAAAATTTCTAAATATATATTTAAAAAAACAAGGAACTCCTGTACACTATCAATACTTGCAAATGAGTATAAAATTTTTATTAGCAACATTTCATTGCCAAAATATATATTTAAAATAAAAAAAGAAGATTAAATATAAATGAATGAATCTTATTTTTATATATATCTTTATACATACAAAATTCACCAGCCACTCTGTATGTTTTTATTTCTTTTCAAAACATAATAAAAAGTGCGTACATTTGTCGCTAGGGCAGTGCTAAACTCTAAACTCCTACAAGTAAAGGAATAAAGTCCTAGTATAAGAAGAATGTTTTTTACTCATTTCAAATCTACTGAAGGTATGATCAAGTTGTTTTTACTAAATGCCGTTTTGCATGAAGAAACCAATATTTGGTCTGTAGTGTGCAGCTTGTTAAAAACAGTCTGTAATGTTTTGTCTTCTCTTTTATTTGATGAAAACAAAACTTGACCAAAATCACTCTATTTTTTAACTACATTTTAGTCTCGTCTTTTTTCGTCAATGATATTTCATGTTGATATAATCACAGTTATCGTTTAATGGCGTTGGTGTCACCTTGTCATCGTCTCATCTTGGTCATGGAAAAAAAAGGTTGTCAACGAACATTTTTCGTCATAGATTTCGTTAAACGAAATTAACACTAATGAACATCCTGTATTGTCACCATCTGTACTCTGAATCACAGTCTTTAAATTACCACCACAAGCACACAACACTTCCACCACAATCCACACACATACACACTGCACAACAGTTCTGGAAACAAACGCACTTTAAAGCATGCTGGAGTCAAGCCTCATGCCTTTAACACTTTTTCGTATACCTTTGATCTTTGTAGTACACATGGCTCTGATTTTAAATGCCTCCTTTTGTATTTCTATCAACTTTCATTTGGACTCTAAAGCGTTAGCGACTCATTCTCATTCTGAAGTATCAGTTTCCATTCTTGGCGACATTGAGATGAGGTGTGAATTCTGCTCAGCGAGAGCCGAGGAGAGAGGCGGGGAGGTGCTGCTGGTTGGATGCTTGTATGTGCTTAACATGGTGCAGGTGATCCTGCCTCCCTCCATTTGCTTTTCCTTTACTCCATCGATTGGTTCGATGATTTTCTCTGTCATATATCACGAAAACGGAACTTGCATTGATGCTTTGTAGACTTCTGGATGCTTCCAAGGAAGATTACAAGTTCCTTCCCACCCTTTCCCATGCTTTTCAGCAAGAACTTGCGAAGGCATCTGAAGTGGAGTGCAACTGGTTTAATTCTTTTTCTGACTATCTAAACAGACCTTGTTTCAGGGGAACACGTGGTTTAAATGCTAGAGACAAACTCTCCAGACTGGACTAGACTAAGACGGCTACACCATTATACCACAGACTTGCCCACGGGGCTTCAGGAAGTGACTGAAAGGTTAGGAACGCTGTCAGGGCTGGACGGAGATCCGGCACCTCATGGCAGGATGCTGGCTGCTCTGAGGGATCCCAGGCTGACACGATGCCGGAGTGATTTGGGCTGGAACAGGATGGAGGATTCAC
The DNA here is from genome assembly GCF_963993115.1 of Abramis brama. Taxonomy (NCBI): domain Eukaryota; kingdom Metazoa; phylum Chordata; class Actinopteri; order Cypriniformes; family Leuciscidae; genus Abramis; species Abramis brama. The sequence continues at coordinate 19,119,496 of NC_139986.1, read as the reverse complement.
TGGCTTCGCTTCCACATCGCTCTCCGTGGGACTCTGAGGTATTTATGGTTCCATGCGCTTTAGTGATAACACTGGAGATGGGAGGAAGAGGGAATTTGGGGATCTTCGTGGAAGTAGACTTTACATAACTCTTGTGAGCTTTACACAAGGGATTGTAGGAAATCTTAGGGTGTGTTTGGAATGGAATGCAAACATGCTGCATACTGCTCAGCCTTTTTTCCAAAATCGTATTGAGAAGAGAATGCAGTAGTGTGCAACAGTATATGCTAATTTTGAACACATTCTGTGTGAAAATGTCCTGACTTTTGAAAGTTCAATCAAATTACTCATTATGTAGATAACCTCGCTTCACCTCCATTCATAAATCTCCTCCTGTGGCCTCATGGGATAGTAAAGTGTCCATCGAATGCGCATTTCAGAATCTCGGCGGAAGTAGTAGGCAATCCGGGGACTTTTCGCCTACAGTTTTTGGAATACTATGTATTCTGACATAGTTCTACTCTTTTGGCATACTTTTTTGGGAAGTATTCGATTTCGGACGCAGCTTTACTGTTTTTATCTAACAGTATAAATGTGTCTTAGCTTTTACATTTTAGTTTTAGGGCGCTTTCACACTAGCACTTTTGGTGCGCACCCGAGTTCGAATGACGTCAGAGTTCGGTTCGTTTGGATGATGTGAATGCTGTCTTCCGAACTCGGGTGTGCACCCGCAAACCGTACTCGAGTCCGCTTAAAAAGGGTGGTCTGGGGTACGGTGAACTCCAGTACGGTTCGTTGCTGATATGAACGCAATCGTACCAAATCGCGGAAGTGAACCGCTTTTGATGACGTATAATGTGGTCGACAGGACAGTCGTCAGTCGCACACACGTCACTTTCATGATGAGCGGAAAGGGTTTACTTTGGTCATCAGATTCAACAAATTGAAACCTTGGAAACCTTTCCAACTGGAAAACACATAAAAATGCTGACATTTTCATTCATAGCGGTTACCAAGCAACACGATTACGCGCCAGCTGCAGCTTGATGACGCAAGCGTACCGCGGTTCGTTTACAAATAATATAATGTGAACACAGTCCATCGGGGGCAGGGGGCAGGGGGAGGGGGGAAGCAATCGAATTCGGATTCGGAACAGGCAATCGAACCAAGTGTGAAAGTGCCCTTAAAGTTTTAGTAATACGTACTTCATTTATTCAACTAACTTATTTCAGTTAGTTGAAAAAGCAACGTTTCTAATTCTTTGTTGTTTAAGGTAAGTTCAGGTTTTTCCATCTAATATTTTTTTATTTTTTTATTTTTTTGTTCAGCTATGTTTTATATACCAAAAAAAAAACGTTTTTAGTAGTTTTAGTTAACAGTAACAACACTGGTTCTAAGCTACCAGATTTAAAAAATTTAATATCTAGTGACCAGAATATCTTGATAGAGACTTATCGTGCTCTAGCAACCACCTAGCATACCTTAGCAACCACATAGCCCCACCCACAGCACCCTGATGGCGAGTTTTGCACTGTCAAGCACCCAAAATATAGCTGTGATGCGTTTAAAATTTTAGTTAAACGTTGTCTAAGCTACTACTGTATCTGAATGCATCATAGTGAAGGTTTTGTTATTGTTTGGGTCTCAGTATATCGAGTGATTGAGGGCCGTCTGTGCCCATAAACTTTCATCACTTTCATGAAAGACACTGTGCTGGTACGCCAACGTAGGATGACATCATCTCACCATGTGGAGATTGAAGGCAGATGGATTTAGAGGGGGAGACAAAGAGAAATGGATGGAAAGAGAGAGAGAGAGAGAGTGGGAGGAAGAGAGTGAGGGAAGAAGAGCTTGAACGTTGTGTCTTTAGTCACCCTTCTCCACGCCCACCGGTACTGTGATGAAGCAGGAGGATTGGGGGCGGTGTCATGGCAACCGTGTGGGAAGCTGTCCGTCACACAAGCTTTCAACTGAGTGTGGTCTTGCTCTCTCTGAGCATCAGAAGCCCAGCAGCAGGCACACGCTGCAGGGGGATTGACGGGGCTCAACCCCCTCCTCCCTCGAGTATGGAGCAGGGTGCCGAGCCCCAGGTCGGGCTCGGGAACACGTGGGACACCATGGGGCACTGCTGTGATGTGCGTGGCGTGGGTGAGAGTGATGCGTTTGCGACCGCTTCGCAAACATTCCCGCTTATTCCATCCGTGTATTAACTTCATGCTGCATGTCCAGGTTTATTATTGGATTCGAGTGAATTCACTAGAAGTGTTTTCTGTCTGGCTGGTGACCAACTTTTCTCCGGCTTACTTGTCTGAATTTTTATTTGTTCCGTCTATGGCACTTTGGCATTGTCAAAGTTTTCATGTTTCTCGCTGACGTGATTCTCTCTGTGTCTTGTTGTCATCTTTTCTCCAGGAAGAAGTGTCTGTTAAAGAGATCAGCATCACACATCTTGTCAAGGAGGGCTCGGAGAAGGCCGACCCACAGCAGTTTGAGCTCCGTAAGGTGCTCGGACAGGGCTCTTTTGGAAAGGTACGTCATGTCAAATTGGGCTGTGAAGTATGATTTTATTTACATTATATAGGTTGGTAGAAATATATAAACAGGTGGAGCTTCTGTTATACCATTTATACCAAGGGTAAAATAAAATAAAATATAAAGTTTAGATGAAAAAACGTTAACTTGTTTCAGTTAGTTGTCAAGGCAACATTTCTAATTTCCGTTTAAGTACTAAAATTTAAATAGAAATATATAAAAAGCTATATAGAAATATAAAAAATTAATTTAAAAAGTACATAACAAAATTACTAAAACTTAACTTAAAAAATAATACAACTAAGATAAAAATATAAAAATAAAAGCTAATTCAGAATATTAATAAATTCAGTATTGTACGTAAATATTAAAAAAATGTTATGTCGGAGAAAGTTGAGTGTTATATTTTAAGCATGGTCTAAATTAATACATGTTAACCCATACTTTAAAATTTTCACAAAAACATGAATGAATAATTTTACCTTTTGGTATGCATCCATCACGTTCCAAAAAATAGCACAAATTTTTTTCAAATGAGATGCAATCTGTTTAATTTTAAAGTAAAGTCATTAGATTAAGTGATAAATAAAACATTTTGTGAAAGTGACTATTTTGTGTACATATGTTGTGTACATATTGTGTACACATTGTTTATGTGATTTAAAATTACTCATACGGTGATACAAGATTTTGGTCATACCGCCCACCTATACGAGTATATTTTTAGTATTTGGTGTGTGTGTGTATTGTGCTTTAAGAAATAATCAGCACAGATAAAAGCCTAGTGGAAAAGTGGAACTAGTCACGGTCACCACAGTTGCAGTGTCACAGTACAGCACAGAACTAATTGTGTTTTTTACTGTTGTTTTAATGATTTTGGTTGTGTGTTGCAGGTGTTTTTGGTGAAGAAGACAACAGGCCCAGATGCAGGACAGCTATACGCAATGAAAGTGCTGAAAAAAGCCACACTAAAAGGTATTAAGTCGACCAATGCGGTTTTTCAGTGGCCAATGCTGACATAATGTTGCTATCTCGCTGACATACCTGACAGTTAATTTTGTAAAATGCAATTTATCATTATGCAAAAAAACAGAAAGCACAAGGTTATGTTATAATGCTAAATATAACGGTAGAATTGTGTGCATTTACGATCCGTCGGGACCCGATGTGAGATCCACCAATCAGAGAGGTTCTCGATTCTCAATAGTTTTTTTTTATTATTATTTGATAAAATGAATGGAGACTATCTCGCATTTTTCCGTAGGTGCTCTGCCATTTCAGTGGCCTATGCTGTAGTGGCCAAAAGTGCTAGGAAAATTCACTCCTTATTCAAATATTATAAAAAAATGTGTAAAGAATTTTACAACCATATTGCATAGTTGAGTCGATTGTTTTATTTGTGATAATGCAATGAAACACACAAAAACAAGAGAGAACCAATGAAATATTAACTGATTGTGTTGTAATGTTTCTGCAATTTTTTTGCATAGTAAAATGTAAATTTGTAGGGTCTCCAGACATCTATGGTATCATCCATTAATGGGGTGTAACGATACCCTCATGTCACGATTCGATACATATCACGATACTGAACTCATGATACGATATTATTTCGATACTCCAAGTCATATGATAAAGGGTTAACAAAAAAAATGACTGTTGATTAAAATGCAAAATTTGGTATTACATTGGGGGTGTAAATGAATAGGCTTGGACTTGGTGCTGAAAACCCAATGCACAGGACAGTGGTGACACCAGAATAAAAATATTCATGATTCTGAAGCTTAAAATACAGAATCATTTTAGACGAATATGCTTGCACTCTGTCACTGACCAGATATATTTAAAATAATGCAGGCCACTTTTTACTGGTAAGATGGCATTATCAGGACCCACAAATATTCCCCCACTGCATTAGTATACATTATATTCAACATTATATAGTAGTTTAATGTAGTACTTACTGACACTAAATAAGTCATTTTCATGTGAACTATACACAATACATATTTTCACTATCCACGATACATATTGTTGCATTTTTCTATTGCGATATATTGTTACACCCCTATCCATTAACATTGGTACATTTGATATTGACACAGCAAATTCTGTTACACTTCAACTTCTCTTAGTTATATTATTGAACATATCCAATGCTCTCTGAATAGTCACATATCGACATGGGTCATATATCATCTATGAATAGTAAGAAGCATGAGCTGGCAAATTTCACTCTTTGAAACAAAGGCAATAAAAAAAGAAGGAAGGCTTTTAGTTCCAGTTGGCTATAATCCTGTTCCGTAAGTATGAATTAATTGTTTTTGCCCTCGACAGGAAGTCTTGCAGGTGTGAAAGCCAAGATATTAAAGGCAGTTCAAAAATCTCATTAACTTCCTAAGTATTCCTAAGTATCTAACAAAACTTCCTAAGTATTTACTCTTTTCACAATAACCTGTTTAAGTTCTGTTTATCCCAGTGTGTTAATTCCCAGTTGTAGCTGTTTAAGAATGTAAATCGGTGTTCGTGCAAAGGTTCAACTACAAAAAACAGCCACTCCAGATGATAAACACATCTACATCCACATGAGTAAAATGCTCTCCTCCCCTTACAGCTCTCAGCTTTGCTTGTCTCTCTTGCACTGCATTTTTCTCCCTCCTTTATTTAATTAGTCATCCGGTGCCATCTGCGTAATTCTGCTGTGCCAGATTTCTGGGTGGGGTGGGGGGGGGACATTGTTGTTAGAGAAAATGTAGTTAGTGAACTCAATCGAAGTAAACAAAAGTGTTGTTATTTATGCGTGTTTTCAGTACGAGATCGCGTCAGGACTAAGATGGAGCGGGACATCCTGGTGGAGGTTAATCATCCCTTTATTGTTAAGCTACACTATGGTGAGTGCAGGTCATCAGCCAATCAATGGTAACCATGAACCCATTCACTGTTTCTCACACTCTTCTTGTGTTCTTCCCGCAGCATTCCAGACCGAAGGAAAGCTCTATCTGATTCTGGACTTTTTAAGAGGAGGCGATCTCTTTACTCGACTGTCAAAAGAGGTAAATAGTGAATGGTTACCTCAAGCACAGTTTCATATGTAGCCAAGTCCATTTTCGCCACGACTGCACACTTAGATAGGAAGAGACTGTCTGATTGACACTTAAAGCATCTGTTCTCTTTTCCTCAGGTGATGTTCACAGAGGAGGATGTGAAGTTTTATCTGGCTGAATTGGCTTTGGCTCTGGATCATCTGCATGGTCTAGGCATCATCTACAGAGATCTGAAACCAGAGAAGTACTGAATGTTCTCGAATAAACACAGAATAATTCACCCAAATGGATAAAAAATGTCATTATTTATTATTTCATTCTAAAGTTTTTAAAACCCAGAAACCAGACTTCTTAAAAGTGCAAAAAATGGAAAAATAAGTCTTTATTTAATCATTGTTTAGACTTTGTCTTTTGCACTTTTAGACTTTTTGTCTGAGGGAGAGAATTCTTGTGGGGGAAAAATATGTTTTTAAAAAAGTAAAGACATTAATAATGTTACAAAAGATTCCTATTTCAAATAAATGCTGTTCTTTTGAACTTACTATTCATCAAAGAATCCTGGAAAAAAAAATTATCAGGGTTTCCACTAAAGTATTAAGCAGCACAACTGTTTGCAAGATTGATAGTATTGAGAAATGTTTTTTGAACATCAAATCAGCATTTGAAGGATCATGTGACACTGAATACAGGAGTACAAGCTGCTAAAAATTCAGGTTTACATTTTGAAATATATTAAAATAGAAAACAGTTATTTATAATTATAATAATATTTCACAGTATGACTATTTTTACGGAATTTCTTTCCAATAAATGCAGCCTTGGTGAACTTAAGAGACTTTTTTTGGGAGGGGAAACATTTGAACAGTAGTGTATATTTTTTCTTTCCATACTTCCATTTGTCCTTTTATTTTTCATTATTTGTCAGTCAAAACACCTTCACTTGTTCTCCTTTTTTTAATCCTACCTCATTGCTGTCTTTGAGGTCGTCCATAAATCACTTTTATGTCTGGAGAGAACAAGGCTATAAAAATAATGGTTGTAGTCTTGTAGCCGTGACGCATAGAGATATGTCCTTATGGCGCTGGGTGGGAATGGCGATAGAAAGTAAGGGGACCCTTTGTATGAGTGTGTTCATGCTCTGTTAAATGGCTTTTTAACGCTGTGATTCTGTGTAATTTCAGCATTCTCTTGGATGAGGAAGGCCACATAAAGCTGACAGGTAGGTAATTTCAGATTGCTGGAATGGCTGCATCAGCATGGTGCCACCTTGAGCATTTAGGGCTTTGTGTTGATACCGTTAAACTGCAGCCTCATGGGAGGACAGACACACGCATTAACCTTCACTCTGTAGAGGTTTATGACCATCTAAACCACACTAAATGAGAAAGTGAACTGCACAGAACGAATATGGGGAAAATTCGATTTTGTGGAATGATTGTTGGAAACTGAGATTGGGCCCAGTGCTATTTTAGTATGATTTATATACTAAAATAGCATTTATAAATATTTATATTAAGCTGTTTTATATAATTATTCAGTTAGTCTGTGCTTTTTTAATTTTGTCTTAAAAAATCAATTTAGCTTTAATTTAGTTTTAGTCATTTTAATACTCCAACTTCTTTTATTTAAGGTATTTGTTAAAGTAACATTTCTATTTTTAAATTTTTCATATAATATTTATATTTTATTTTATTTCAGCTTTATTACGATTTTAATAGTTTTAGTTAACAATAACAACACTGATGTTCCTGTACTGAAAGTGTGTTTGTGTGTGCCTTCAGATTTTGGACTCAGTAAGGAGTCGATCGATCATGAAAATAAAGCATATTCTTTCTGCGGGACGGTAGAGTACATGGCTCCCGAGGTGGTGAACCGAAGAGGACACACTTATAGTGCTGACTGGTGGTCTTACGGTGTACTCATGGTGAGGGAGTGTCACTTCCTGTTTTTATTTTTGTCTATTGTGGATTTTATATACTCTACATACCCATTAAAGCTGATCTCAGTCATTTGTTTCCCCATTAAAAGTTTTTTTATACATTTTTTTTATAAATGCATTTAAGTGATTTTAAAATATAATTATTAAATTACGATTATGATAAATTAAATCTTGAACACTTCTTAAACTGGGCCGGAACAATCTGGAATAGTGTTCCAGCACCTTCAACCATCAGTAACTTGTTTTGCTCTCCATCCTCAGTTTGAAATGCTGACTGGAACGCTGCCTTTCCAAGGCAAGGACCGCAAGGAAACCATGACTATGATTCTAAAGTGAGTGTGTGACGGCCTCATCCTTCCGCCTTCTCGGTGGAACACTATAATCTAAACACAGTCATCCAGTCTGAGTGGGAAAGCCAGCGGAATTGGTCTGAGTAACATCTGGATGCTAAGTGCTGAAGTGATGAGGATAAGCCCTTGGTTTAGCTGACAGTGCTGTTTAGCCTAAAGACTAACCACTTAACCATCAGTAAACATGGAACCGCACATAACACACGCTGAGGGGTGAATAACGCTCAAGCGCGCCACATTAGCACTGCTGTGCGCTGGATGATTATAATCAAAGTTTGATGGCTTTGATAAACTAGTAATGTGGTTTTAGTGGAATGACTGCAGACCTTCAGAGTGGAGGCGAGATGAGGGTTTGTCAATTACAGTGTTCATTTGAGGCTTCTGCTGAGGACTGATAAGAACAGACAATTGTCACTGATATGAATACACAAAGTGTTAGCTGTGGAAGTGACATCAGTGCATACGACAGTGTCTGACTTTGTCTTTGTCCTCCTTTTTGTAAGTTGACCTCTAGGCTTGTGTAGACAGATATTTTACCATAATTTGACTTTATCACCACAAGGTCTAATAATACACATTGCAGCACATTGTGGTAAAAAAAATTGCCTACTTAGAGCTGGCCAGCATGTAAATTAAATGAACTGCATGACTTGCAAAGTAAAAGCTATATAGAAAAACACTTTAGTTTTTTTGACAGAACATTAAAATGAGAGTATGTCAATCTGATTGGTCGACGACCAGCACTTACCATAAAGGGATGATGAACGTCCATCAGGATGACCTTTCTTTATGCATCAAATTGTATGTGAACCTTCCATGCATGTGCTGACTCTCTGACCTCTATCTTGACTTTTGACCTCTCCGTTTGTAGGGCGAAGCTGGGAATGCCTCAGTTTCTGAGCTCAGAAGCTCAGAGTCTCCTCAGGAGTCTTTTCAAACGAAACCCTTCCAATAGATTAGGTAAGACCACTCGTTTACACTACAGTGCAAACGTTTTGTTTTGTTTTTGTGAAGAAATTAATACTATTGTTCAGCAATAATGCATTAACTTCATCAAATGTGAGAGTAAAATTTCTATTTCAAATAAGTGCTGTTCTTTTGGACTTTATTAATCATAGAATCATGAAAAAATGTATCACGGTTTCCTCAAAAAATGTTAAGCAGCACAAATGATTTCAACATTGATAATAATAAATGTTTCTTGAGCGGCAAATAGAATGATTTCTGAAGTAACGTGACACTGAAAACTGGAGTAATGATGCTGAAAATTCAGCTTTGCCACCACAGGAATAAATTACATTTTAAAATATATTAAAATAGAAAACAGTTATTTTAAATTATAATAATATTTCACAATATTTTTACTGTATTTTTGATTACTTAGTTGCCTTAAAAGTCTTTCAAAAACATTAAAAAAATCTTACCGACCCCAAACTATGAACAGTAGTGTATTAGACTAAATGTTAATTTCTGTATATTTGATTTGAAGGTGCTGGTGCAGATGGAGTTGAAGAGATAAAGAGACACCTGTTTTATTCTACCATTGACTGGAATGTAAGTATTTACAGGAAAGTGCATTTACAATGAAGAAGTGACAGTCTATCAATGCGTGGTGGTTTTAAAGGTTTTTTCATGCCTTGTTTGTCTAAGAAACTATTTAGAAGAGAGCTTCACCCACCCTTCAAACCAGCCTCTGGGAGACCAGACGACACTTTCTACTTTGACCCAGAATTTACAGCAAAAACTCCCAAAGGTACATCAGCTTATAACCAACTGTGTCTGACCCTAGATCAGGTAGACTGCGTTTGCCGTCCGTCTTTAATCCCCTTTCAGACAAATACATAAAAACCTATTTATTTAAATGCTTCTTGGCCTTTTGAAATCTGTCGGATTATTTGATGGTGTATTTAATGAGTAGATCAAAACCGCTGTGTTTTTGTTCAGACTCACCAGGTGTACCCCCTAGTGCCAATGCCAATCAACTCTTCAGAGGTTTTAGTTTTGTGGCCATCAGCTCAGAAGAAGAGTCTCAACCCCTGCAGAACAGTATGAGCTCTATAGTTCAGGTATACACTCTTATGGAGAACACCTTTTACTCCAAATTAAGCCGCTTTCCTCATAGTATATGCTGTTAATGACTGTGTTTAAGGTCTAGTTATGAGTCATATTTTATGTCAGCATTACATCTGGTTGTTTTCTGTCTGTAGCAGCTTCACAGAAACGTGTCACAGTTTAATGACGCATATGAGGTGAAGGAGGATATCGGAGTTGGCTCGTATTCTATCTGCAGACGCTGCATACAGAAAAGCACAGGCATGGAGTATGCCGTGAAGGTGAGGAGAGAGTTATATTAAACCAACACACTTTCATTAAGGCAGTAAATCTCAAACAGACCGCCCAGAACACCTTGGCAAATTGATAGCAACATAAACCGGTACTGGTCAATATTGGATATTTAATTGTGCAAGTTGATTTCCCATATGCTTACATTTGTGAAAAAGGGATATTTCATATTTGGTTTTGAGATTTGCTAAATATGAATGTTATTAAATTAGTAACGTTTTTAAATATAGAAATATTTTTTTGAATTATACTTTAAATAAGCATTTAAGAAGTTATTTTTAATATTTAAAAACACTACTAATTTAATAACACTGTTTTGATTTGTAATATTCATCAAAACTCAAAAAATGAATATCCATTTTTCATTCTGTAGATTATAATGCCAAAATTCATTTGTTGCAATTAGTTTTAGGTTTTATTTTTTTATTATTTAGTCTAGAATTTCTATGTTAATTAATTAATAATAAATCAAATAATTATGAGCCTATTGGACAGAATTTTAATTTCAGCCCATCCCTACTAAAACTGTTCTTTAAAAGCATTTCTGGCCTTTTCCAAGACAATTTTATACTGCCTGGCCCTTTTTATGCTGTGTTTCTTGGACATTGTGATTAATGTCTCTATATATTTTATGTTTAGATAATCAATAAAGCTAAACGGGATCCAACGGATGAGGTGGAAATTCTGTTACGCTATGGACAACATCCAAATATAATCACCTTGAAAGACGTGAGTGTTTAAAAACAAGAATGCAGTCTTTTTATTTTCATCTATCAGGATGGAAAACAATAGTCTGCGGGGGCAGACTCCGAGCTTTGTCTTATTGGCCGAATGCAATTATATTAAGATAATGTCTTGTTCTTTTCAAAGAGCATTGATGTGTTTACCTGAAACCGATTCTGCTCTGACATTTCCGGAATGAGGGAATAGTGTAATGAGTTCCTGCTCTTACCGTCTCTCCTGAAAATTACTCAGAGCAGGTTATCCATTATCGTTTCCAGTATGTTTCCACACATTAGAAATGCATCTGATTCAAGTGTTCCTTGATTGGTTTCAAACACATAATTCATTTTGTTGCAAATATAAACATCCTTAATCATATTGTTATGAAATGCAGAACACATTGCAATAGCATTTAATGAAACGTGAAGGTAGTAATAAAATAGAAGAGATTATCCATGATAAACTAATATAACTATGTCGCTGTTTGCAGGTGTACGATGATGGCCGCTCGGTGTATCTGGTGACAGAACTGCTAAAGGGAGGGGAATTGCTGGATAAGATCCTCAGACAGAAGTTCTTCTCAGAACGGGAGGCCAGCGCTGTGTTGTACACCATCACAAAGACTGTGGAGTACCTGCACACTCAAGGGGTATGAAACCACTCAAACTATAGGAAAGAACAAACTGTAAAATGTGTGCCGCAATTCAATATGTTGAAACTTAAAGCCCAGCTCAAGTACGTTAAGATTGTGATCTTGGGAAACAAATGAAGCTTTGTGAGACCGTGCCTCTGGTGTCTTACCACATTCTGGTTTATAATGGCTCTAATGTAGAGATACTCAAGAGGGGCACATTCAGACCGCAATAGAGGCAAAAGCCTGTAATGTACACTACTGTTAGAAAGTATGGGGTCTGTACAATTTTTTTAATATTTTGAAAGATATCTCTAACGCTTACCAATACTGCATTTATTTGATCAAAAATACAGTAAAAGCAGTAATATTCTGAAATATTATTACAATTTAATGTAATTGTTTTCTATTATAATATTTAAAAAATATATATATAATGAATTTTCAGCATCATTACTCCAGTCTTCAGTGTCACATGATCCTAAAGAAATCATTCTAATATGCGGATTGGCTGCTCAAGAACATTTCTTATTATTATCAATGTTGAAAACAGTTGTGCTGTTTAATAATTTTGTGGAAACCAGGATACATTTTTTAAGGACTCTTTGATGAATAGAAAGTTCAAATAAACAACCTATATTTGAAATAGAAATAGTTTTTAACATTATAAATGTTTTTACAGTCACTTTTGATCAATTGAATGTGTCCTTGTTGAATAAAAGTATTAATTTCTTAAAAAATAAATCATTCTGACCCCAACATATTGTGTGTGTGTGTGTGTGTGTGTGTGTGTGTGTGTGTGTGTGGCCTATTAAGCACTTCATTATGGGGACAAAATGAGCTGTTTTCCTCATGGGGACTAAAAAATGTCCCCACAAAGATGGCAATATCTGATATTCTTGTGGGGACTTTTTTTGGTCCCCATGAGGAAAACAGCTTATAAATCATTCTAAGTGATGTTTTTTGAAAATGTAAAAATGCCGAAGGTTTTCTGTGATGGGTAGGTTTAGGTGTAGGGTTATAATTAGTGTAAAGGGAAAGAACAGTTTTTACAGTATACAAAATAAGTGTGTGTGTGTGTGTATATATATATATATATATATATATATATATATATATATTATAAATAAATACAACGATAATATTCATTTTTACAAAAGTTATAAAAAAATGATTTCATTCAGGGATGTGCTTTTTCTGTATTTATACGGATTTCCATGGGGTGGGAAGGTGATTACTGTATTTTATGATTGAAATCAATTACTAAACAATTACTAAATCAACTCAAATATTACGTTTTTTAATATATTAATTTCATGCACGGATTGCTTCTGACAGCCCTGCACGAGCTCGCGCCGCCATCTGCCAGACACCCTCAGCATGTTAGCCAGGTCAACGGGCTAAATGCGAGTAAAAGCTGGCATTAAAACGGTGTTACTCGCCAATTGCCCGATAACTTTTTTTTTTAATGAATTTTGACAATGGATGGTTGTGAGAATGTGATACGGCTTAGTGCGTTCATCAAACTGTGACGCTTGTGATGTAATTATATAAATATATGCCCGGTTTTACAGACAAGGCTTAAGCCTAGTCCCAAACTAAAATGCATGTTTAACTGAAAGCAACTTGCACTGATGTATTTTAAAATTACAGTGCAATTGTTTTCTCAAGATGCAAACCAGTATTGTTTTTATTTTATAAGGCACCTTTATAAAAGCCTCTTAAATGAACGCAAAGAAATTAAGACAACCACACGTTTTATTGTAATTTTACTGTTGTTCTGTAAAATAATGGGCCTAAATCATATGCACATTTTGAGCTCCTTGGTTCTAATTTAAACTTCCTATTCAGGTGGTTCACAGGGATCTAAAGCCCAGTAACATCCTTTATGTTGATGAATCTGGGAATCCCGAGTCTATCAGGATCTGCGACTTCGGCTTTGCCAAGCAGCTTAGAGCGGAAAACGGACTGCTGATGACGCCATGTTATACTGCCAACTTTGTGGCCCCAGAGGTTCGTTTTTCAGGTGGCACAATATTTTATCAAATAAATGTGAGTTTCTTGATCGGAGAACATGACTTTGGTCCCCAGGTGCTGAAGAAACAGGGTTATGACGCTGCCTGTGATATCTGGAGTTTAGGTGTCCTTCTGTACACAATGTTAACTGGGTAAGTATTTAAACTTAGCACTATAGTTTACAAAATGTGTTTCTAATCAATTGACACCAAGCTTTTTCTCAGATTTACGCCATTTGCTAATGGCCCCGAGGACACGCCGGAGGAGATTCTGGCTCGGATCGGCAGTGGGAAGTTTTCTCTCACTGGCGGATACTGGAACTCTGTTTCACTCGAGGCAAAGGTGCCCACCTGAGAAGAGCATCTGAAAATACACTTCAAAACAGGACCACCGGACAAAAATAATCATTCGTTGTTGTTCTCTACAGGACTTGGTGTCTAAGATGTTGCATGTAGACCCTCATCAGAGACTAACAGCTGCACAGGTGTTGAGACATCCCTGGATCGTTCACAAAGACCAGCTCCCCAAATACCAGCTGAACAGACATGACGCCCCCCATCTGGTTAAGGTTTGGTCCTGTGCACACTGTGCTTTAGAATAAAACCTAAATATATAAAAGTGTTCACATAAATATTTTACTCTGCCCCTGAAATGCTTCACAAGGTTCCCAAGGTTTTTTGCTCAGCTGTTGAATCGGCTAGATATTCTGTTTATAAAATATACGCTACCGGTCAAAAGTTTGAAAACATTACTATTTTTTATGTTTTTGAAAGAAGTTTCTTATGCTCATCAAGCCTGCATTTATTTGATCAAAAATACAGAAAAAACTGTAATATTGTGAAATATTATCACAATTTAAAATAATGGTTTTCAGTTTTAATATGCTTTAAAATATAATTTATTTCTGTAATGTAAAGCTGAATTTTCACTAGCCATTACTCCAGTCTTCAGTGTCACATGATCCTTCAGAAATCATTCTAATATGTTGATTTATTATCAGTGTTGTGCTGCTTAATATTTTTTATGACCCGTGATACTTTTTTCAGGATTCCTTTATGAATAAAAAGGTTTTTTTTAAAAGAACAGCATTTATTTAAAATAGAAATCTTTTGTAACAATATACACTACAGTTCAAAAGGTTTGGGTCAGTCGTTTTTTTGTTTTTTTTTAAGAAATGGGGAAAAAATTCCCCTCTGCTTCCAAACGCAAACCACTGAAGAACTCAGCAAGGATGTTTTAAATTGATTTAAAAAAAATAATAATGATAGTAAGGATTTATATTGTTAGAAAAGATTTCTATTTTGAATTAATGCTGTTATTTTTAACTTATTATCGGTTTTCAACATTGATAATAACTGAGTATCAAATAAGCATATTAGAATGATTTCTGAAGGATCATGTGACACTGAAGACTGGAGTAATGATGCTGAAAATTCAGCTTTTCATCACAGAAAGAAATTATATCTTAATATATATATATATATATATATATATATATATATATATATATATATATATAACCATAAATATTAGTTATGTTAGGGAAATTATGGAAAGAATTTCATTAAGGTGTAGAAAACTTATTTTCAACCTGACACTTTTGACAGGACAGTTTAATTAAGCAAGTTTTGTGTGAAATCTTTTCTCCTGTAGGGGGCGATGGCTGCTACATACTCTGCCTTGAATAGGAGCGTTCCTCCCGTGCTGGAGCCTGTGGGCTGTTCTATTCTTGCTCAGCGCAGAGGAGTGAAAAAACTGACCTCCACTGCTTTATGAGCTAATACCTTCCACCTCCAACCCCCGTGACCTCTAGCTTGGTTTGAGCACAGCCTGAACTCGGCTTGCTTGCTGCCCACCTTGTGTCAAGGCCTTTAGAATCAAGTGTAGATTCTGAGGACCCCTGGTGGACACTCAAAATCTTCCTTCACTGGTTACTTCGAGGGCCAATAGAAACAGTTCGCCCTGTACAATCATGCCTCTGCTTCCAAACGCAAACCGTTGAAGAATCTGTGGACTATTTCTGAGGAGCTAATTATGTATGAATATAAGCATACTGTAAAAAAAAAAAAAAAAAAAAAAAGCTAAGATGTAATGTATTCAGGGAGGATGGGGATTTTGGAGGATGACAACAAATTCCTGCACCAAACCGTGAACACAGTTGCGAAAAGCTCCAGTTGTATGGGAAATGTTCCTCTCAGTTCGACACTGATTATTAAAATTGTATCCTGTTCTGCTCTACTATTTTACATCAGGAACGCCATATAGCATATTTAAACTCCCACCAAACCATAACTGCTATGGTGTATCCCAGCAAACCTTGTACTCCTGTCAGATTTTAACAACAAACTAGGACAAAACCCTCTCAGCAGACCCATACAAGACTGTAAGTCGAGTCTGAATGTTTGTGTGACGGCTGCTGGCGTTAATGTGAACGAGGTCCAAAGCACAAAACATATGGTGGAGGCCTACATGTAAACGGCACAGAATGTCAAATAGAGAACTCAGGTGAAAAGCAATACATTATAAAAAAATTAAAATAAGCTGGGAAATGTATACGCACGGCTGTATCGCCTCACCTAAAACCTGCTGACCTGTGTATTTGTTTGTATGTAGGGATGTACAGAGATACATGTAGTGACTTTTTTAAGTGACTACTTACAGCCTTGACATATTTTTATAAATGTGCATGGGCAAGATGCTATATTAGCTAGTAGCTCTGTGGAAGTGGTCATGTTTATGAGCATGACTGATTATGTCCCTCCCCCTCCCCCTCTCCCCCTCCCCCTCCCCCTCCCCCTCCTTTTTTTTTAACCACTTCTAATTCCTTGCAGGTTTTTTTTTTTTTTTTTCGGAGCAATTTTAAATAAGTTGTACATTTTCTTTTCATCTCAGTTGTATTTTTCCTGTCTTGGAAGAGAGCTAGAAATGTTGCTGTCCATAAAAGCTGCTATCCTGTTCTTTCTTTTGTACATGTAGAAAATAAATTTTGCCATTTTTTAATATGACTGTGAATGTTTTTTGCACTGTTTTCAATTTTTTTTTTTAGAAACCACATTAAAGGGTTCGTCACACAATACTTGCGAACGTGGGTGAGCCAAAGTGCAAGCAAAGAAAATGATTTTTGTCTTGTGCTGCATGTAAAATATTCAGATTTGGTGAACTCTGACCTCTAATTTTACATAGCACATTTGAGGATCTGAGTCACATACTGACCTTATGCAAAGAATACAAACTTCAAAGTTACATGGCTGACAGTGTTGCTGGAAACAGTTTTTTTTTTTTAACACTATTTCTAATTTATAATGTAGAAAAATCTGTTAATTAATAATTTTCCGTGCTTGAGTGTGTGACTAAAATTGTTAAATATATATACAATACCATTCAAAATGTTGGGGTCAGTAAGATTGCTTTTGATTTAAAGAAAAAAAAGTCTTTATTGCTCACCAAGCCTGCATTTATTTGATCTAAAATAATAAAAACATTAATATTATAAAATATTAATATTAATTCGAATTTTAAAAATGTAATTTATTCATGCAATGGCAAAGCCCTTTCAGAAATCATTCTAATATGCTGTTTACTTAAGAAACATTTCTTATTATTATCAATTTTTGCAACTTAATATTTTTGTGAAAACCATGATACATTTTTTCAGGATTATTTGATAAATACATAAAAGAGCAGCATATATTTGAAATAGAAATCTTTTGTAACATTATATCTCCACTATCATTTTTGATTCATTTAATACATCCTTATTGAATAAAAGTATTAATTATAACTTAAATTTAGAAAATCTGTCCAATGCATCTTTTCATATCTATTTCTTAAATGAAAGATAAAAGTATTTCATAAAAATGCATTTTAATTGTGATTTTAAGAAACGCATCTTACAAAGTACATGTCCATGTTTTTAGACTGTCTAAACATTAATAGCAGCTAAACATTATTAATAATACCACAGAGACATAATACAGAAATCTGCCTACAATATTTAGTTAACAGTGTAACTAAAATTGAAACATTTTAATTGGATTAGGCTCTTAGA
Source organism: Abramis brama (assembly GCF_963993115.1). NCBI lineage: Eukaryota > Metazoa > Chordata > Actinopteri > Cypriniformes > Leuciscidae > Abramis > Abramis brama. The sequence goes on along the minus strand of NC_139986.1, from coordinate 19,101,891 downwards.
TTTAATCATAATCCTGACTATAAATAAAAAAATTGTTTGCCTCGGGTAAACTAAAGGGTTTATACTTAATTTAACAAAATGTATACAGTACTAGTTTAAAACTTGTTTAAACTGAGATCTCATTGTGTGCCAGCGCTGTCCTCGCTCTTCTTCTCCTCTTCATGGTTATCTTGAGGAAGTTCCTTTTCCAGAACCATTCCAGACTCCACGTCCTCCACTGTTGACAGATCCATTGAACTCTCAGCATGAACTTCCATCTCATCTTCGCTGAGTGGCTCCATCATGGCCTCTTCCTGCCTCGCGGTCACAGGCTGGATTCCTCCTTCCTCAACAGACTCTTCGGGCTTCTGCTCATGCGTGAGCATGTGTGCCGCGTAGCCTCGCTGTGAGAGATATATTTTGCAGATGTCACAGTAGTACGGGGTCATCACATTGTGTTTGTCCATGTGTTTGATGTAGCCATTGACTCTTAGAAAGCCCTTGTCGCAGGTCTTGCACAAGAGTTTTTCTCCAGCATGAGAGGATTTGAGGTGCTGAACGAGGGAACCTCTGAACTGAAAGGTCTTTTCACAGATGGGGCAGGTGCACGTAAGTTTGGATGAGTGATGCTTCATGTGAGCAACGAGAGCAACTTTGTAGCCGAAACGTCTGGGACATAAGTGGCAGGTGAACGGCATGGTCGACTCTGCATCCTCGTGAACCTTCTGGTGAGCTTTCAAAAAAGCCTGATGGGCAAAGCCTTTTCCACACTGCTGACACCCAAACCTCCCATCGGGATTCTCCCTAGTGTGTATGACTCGATGCCGCAAAAGGAGACGCATTTCATTAAACTTCTCCCCACAGGTTGAACACATATACAACCTTTCTTTAACTTCAGATTTGGTTTTCTTCTTACCGTGATTAGCACGTTGATGCTTCATTAGGTTGCGTCTATTACGAAACCTCTGGCCACAAGTTAAACAGCTGATATACTTTCTTTTGACATGATCTTCTTTATTCTCAAAGATGACGGTCGAAATACAGTCTTCTGTAACGGCCAGCTCACTCTCCTCATATTTAACACACTCATCCTGCTCTTGTCCAGATGTCATGTTGGCACTCAGCTCATATTCAAGAGGCTCCTCTTTGACACAGGCAAGTGAAATGGGCTCAGAAATTGTGATTTTGCATGTTTCATCTTCCACACTCTCATCTTCTGCTTCCTGTCAGATAAAACAGAATCCAGTACATGATTACAAAACAGAATTGTTTATATACAGTATATATAGGCTATATATAGAGAGAGAGAGAATTTTATATAAAACATGGATGTTGAATTATATGTAATTACATTTAATGTGTGTGTATATTACATAAAAAATAAGTGTGTGTATATGTATATATATATATATATATATATATATATATACACATATATATTATTTATATATTTACCGTATAATTATTGATAATATATCAGCATATTACAATAATTTCTGAAGGATCATGTGACACTGAAGACTGGAGTAATAATGCTGAAAACTGTAATAATATTTCACAATATCACTGTTTTTTATGTATTTTATCAAATAAATGCAGGCTTTGATGAGCATAAGAGACTTTTTTCAAAAACATTAAAGATAGTAGGCTAATGTTTCCAAACTTTTGACCGATACTAATATATGCGTGTGTGTATATATATAAACATTTAATATCTATATTATATCTAAAATGAAATTGTACATTAAATATAACTATATAATTAAAATAGGTGACACTTTATTTTACAGTGTCCATGTTACATGTACTTACCATAGTAATAACAGTAAATTATGCATAATTACATGCAACTAACCCTACAACCAAATCCTAATCCTACCTTATCCCTATAGTAAGTAACTTACATGTTGTTAAATAATATTACACAGTACTTGAATATATAATTACACTCTAACAATGACACCTTAAAATAAAGTGTAACCTTAAAATATAAATGTCCTATGAATGAAAAATAATTGGAAAAAATAATAATAATAATTACTAGCCATCTTACCCGTATCTCCTTTTCCGTCTCAGATGATCGATGAACAGTATATACTGTAGGAACAGCATCCACGCTTAGTATCATACATGTGGTGTAACCCAGATCCATTTTGAAGTAGTTCTCCTCGGAGAAATGATCCCCACACACCCGGCATGAAGGGCTCGCGTTTTTCTCATCAGCTTTACTGTCTTTAATAAACTTTAACCAAAGTTTGCGTCTTTTCGGATCCTCGGGTAACATGTAATGAATAATGGTTTCCGATCGGTTCGGACAACCACCTACCACACATTTATGTACCATAATGTTTACGATCTAACTGGATTTGGGCTTTAATATGGAATATTTAGACTATGTAAACAATATGATATTTGCATTCAGATTGTTTGCTATCTCTTGATCATAGTAGATAATCCTACTTTAAAAAGTACAGGCAAAAATGTTCAAAACAAACCTCGATGCGGTTTCTTCAGATGTTACTGACGTTAACGATGAAATTGTCGCCCCCTACCGGATAGGAGGACGGAACCTTCCCGAAATATATTTTTTCCTTTTTATAAAAATAATAATAATTATTTATCATTTATTACAATATCAGATCAGATAAGATCATAATAAATTAGATTTAATCCACTGCTATAAAAACAAATGGGTTCCTATTTCCTATCAGCTCCTGATCTGATTTGCGGTTGTGATGTGAATAAAGTTTTGCGCTGTTGAATCTTGAATGAAGCAAGCAATCTGCGCATGCGTCGTTCTCATCTTTTCTCGCTACTAGCGGCGCTGAACAGCTCACTATAGCATGTTTGAGAAGTAAACTATTTGACATATGGTTATAATTTCCTGACGTTTCGAAACATTATACGAGAGTCGTCGACGTGATTGAAAGAATATGCCGAAAAACAAAGGTAAGGTGGTTTCTTAAGACAATTGTAAGAGATGTTAGCCTTGAATTTAGCAAACAAGGTAACGTGAGCTGTTGCGCGAGATATTCAATGTAACGTTAGCAGCTCATTGTCAATGTTTGATTTTCCATTTTGCCAAAAAAATAATGTTTTTAAATATTTTTTTGGCCCTTTAAGCTCAAATAAAATATTCTGTCAGGTAAGTTAATGAGAGGGATGCTCTCGGCCGCTGTACATTACGCAGTTAACTTACAGATACATTTAGTGTTACAGTTAAGACTTATAATATTGTTACTTATAATTATCAAACTAATATTTCTAGGAGGGCTCCTACATGCTTAAGTTGCCCAACAAATAAACATGAAATGAACAATAGATCAAAATCATCCATGCTGGATGTACTTTGCTCTGTCATTAGGCAACATTTGCAGTGTAGTTAATGAGAAGACTTTGTTCCATGTGTATGTCATCTGATCTCATCTTATATCTCTGTATCCAGGTAAAGGAGGAAAAAATCGGCGGCGTGGTAAGAATGAGAATGAATCTGAGAAAAGGGAGCTGGTGTTTAAAGAGGATGGACAAGGTATGTTGTAACACTCTTCCATTTAATAAACATTCTGCCTTTCCTTGAAATGCTTTTAGTTTGATCATTTGTTGTCTTCTAGAATATGCTCAGGTCATCAAGATGTTGGGAAATGGGAGATTGGAGGCCATGTGTTTTGATGGAGTCAAACGGCTTTGTCACATCCGAGGAAAGCTCCGGAAAAAGGTCCGCTTTACTTTTCAGGCTAAATGCAGATTCAGCGTTTTCATCACTTTGTGAATGAGCTTGACTCGACTGATTGTAAAAAGTTTAGGCCAATCAGTCAGTATTGTTTGATTGAACTAAATAATTGATGGAATGTTTTTTATATGCTGGAAAACTTAAGCATAGGACAAAATAATGCTCTGAAATGAAAATGTATCTGCTTGAAATGTTTATATTGTTCTTTAACAAGAAATCCAAAGATGCATTTGTCTTGTCATTTATTGTCTTATTCTTTTTGTTTCTTAAATTTAGGTGTGGATTAACACGTCAGACATTATACTCATTGGATTAAGAGACTACCAGGTTTGTTTAAATATTCTTTTTTAATTTAATATGATTATACTAATATAATAAATATAGCTATAGATATAATTATTTATAGTCATTGGATTAATGGGCTATCAGGGGCCGTTTGCATAAATTGCTAAGACAAGTTTTACAAGTTAGTCATTCATTTTTTTTTCTTGTACTTAAGACAAGAAATGGCTATGTTTATGCGACTGGCAGGAGCAGGTTTGTTAAATATTTCTTAATTTAACAATTATATATTATAGTAATATAACATAATTAGCTATATAATACAAAAAATATTTAATAATTTATTATAAATATATAACTGTTCAAATAATATATTTTTATTTGCCAGGAAAGATATGAATTCCCAATATCACTTAAAAGCTTTACTCTTGTAAATTAAAAATAAAACTAATTCTGCTTCTGAAACTACAGAGTTATTTAATGCAAGTTTTTTTTTTATGGAGTAAATATCTTACACTTTAAATTCTGAAATCTCTTATCAGGATAACAAAGCAGATGTCATTTTGAAGTATAATGCTGATGAAGCTCGGAGTCTGAAAGCCTATGGAGAGCTTCCAGAGCACGGTGAGTATATTCGGAGAAACGTAACCTCTACTAGACGGTTCTTGATGAAAAGAGGTTCTTGGCTTGCAATATGCTGATCTTTTTGCTGCGCTGTATTAAATGTCATGTCATTAAATTCTCACTTTTGGTGCCTTGCAGCCAAAATCAACGAGACTGATACCTTCGGGCCTGGTGATGATGATGAGATTCAGTTTGATGATATTGGTGATGATGATGAAGACATTGATGATGTAAGTACTGAAGCAGTCTTGTATTCATCAGAAGATTAAGATTAAAAACTGAATGTTTTGAGTGATTCATTGAAATGATGCAAGTAGTCAGTACATCAGTTTTTATCTGTGTTTGTTCTGACAATACTATATATCTATTCTGCAGATCTAAGAGGAAGAAGCAGGGAAGTGAATGTTTTTCAGCCTGAAGTGACAATATTGGCACCCCCCCCCCCCCAAGTTGCCCCTCCATCATTATGTACACTGACGCTCAAGTTTTGGGTTTCTCTTACTAAACACAAGACTGCATTTTCACTTTCAATCCATTTTGTTATCTTTTAATGTATTTATATTGATTTCACATCAAGTGGAATTTAGTTACAAGTACAGAATCTATGGATTCGCAATAAAAAAGATAACCAATTTTATGTTTGGTCTTGCGGTCTGTATCCTAATAGACATGTTCACATGTTCTGTAAAGGTGAGTGAAACTCTTATGAGCAAAGCTGATACCTCTAAAATGCCTCTTGCCTTTTTTGAATGTTTTTGAAGTCTCTTAAGATTTACTGGTCACAAAATTGATGCGATGGACAATGCATTTATTCAAAAAAAGCTTGTCTCTGATTAGCATGGTTTCAGTCCATCCTAGTTTTCTTTTTTGTGTTTTTGTCTACTTCAAATGATGACAATACTAATTTTACGGGGCTGCTGAAACTGAATTTATGAAAGTAACTAATCTTGAAGCTCTGTATTACTTGAGTTGATACTCAGTTACAGCTTACTACTAAACTACAGTAAACATCAGCAACTGAAGTATTTGTAAGATGAAAATGGAAACATTTTTTACTTTCTAAAATGATAGCTCACAAAGCAAGTAACCGGAATGAGCGAATATTTTTGTATGCAAATAGGCTAATCAATACAAGAATAATGAAAGTTTATTGATTGTATTCTTGCAAGAACTGGCCCTTTTGACTGAGCTTGTTGGTTATAATTTGTTATTTTATGTGTATTGTTTTGATGAGCTAACAATGGTTGCTTTTTGTCCTCTGTTGGTTTTGATCAGAAAACCTGTGATTTTGAAATAAAATTCAACAACATTCAGTATCCTACAAATGTGTATTTTAAGCCTTTGAAAATATTCACTTTTTACCTCCAGTGTTTGTAAAATGTACAAAATGACCATATACGATATTGTCTTTATTGTTGCAGGCTGGTGCATTTTGTGTTTGATGTTGATATAAAATACGTAGTATAATTATAGTAAGTGTATGTATAGCCTCAGGCTTCAGTGATATTAGTCACTGTTTGTTTTTCGCCCTGTCACGTGTGTTGCAGTGTGCAAAACAAAGGTAGCCTAATGCACATGCGTATATATTCTTAATAATGTCGTATTTGGCTTGTGGTTGTAATTGTCCATTGCTAAAATTCTACAAACCAGCCTATTGAAATAGGCTGTTGGTGATCTGATTGTGCACATTTTGGATGCATATATACATAGTCCAGACTCCAGACATAATCTAGGCATATATTTGCATATTTTGAGCAGTCTTTACAATGTAACCGGTCAATTATATGACACTGGCCATTTTGTTAGTTGGTTAAATGGCATCTTGAGTTTGCTTTTTATGTTCTATGAAGTATGCAATAGGTATATATTTCTAGGCAGATTAAATTAAACGTCTCTAGGGGAAATAAATGGGAAATGTCTGCCCTGTGCGCAGCTGCCGAGCTTTCCATATATAGCGCAATGTAAACTATGACGTAATGCGTTGCCCCTGGGCGCATTGCTTACGCGCGCGTGTGCTCGGCACGCGGCGATTGGTCGAGCGTGTTGTAATTTATTAGAACCTCGCGCTCTTGTGGCTCTGCCTTCAGCCTTCACTGGTGATATCTGGTCGAAGACCGTGATGAGGTTCGGATGAATAAAACTTGAGGTGAACTGTGTTTTCCGTCGCGTTTTGATTTTTCCACTAAATAGTGATATCTGAGTGTGTGGGGTCGGAATGCCATCTGGATATTAATCGTCGAATACACCAAAAGATAAACCGGTAATGGCCACAATTTTGGAAAACCTGACAGGTACGTTATGTTATATTGTCATGCTTTAAATGATATGCCTCACCCAGATATGACAGTATTGAGGAACGGATTACGGGGAAAGCGAGCATTTTGAGCTGTTGTCATGGAAACTGCTGAGGTGAGAGCAGGATGGGGAACCAAAGACTGACCTGTCCAGGTGAAGAGTGACACCCTTATGAAAGGCAAATAGACGTTTTTGCGAACCATATATATATATATATATATATATATATATATACAGAGAGAGAGAGAGAGAGTGAGAGAGAAAAATCATAGCACATATGTATGTGTGTATGCATGTATGTATACATGTACGAATGTATGCATATGTATATATCATATATATATATACATATATATACATACATTCATACATGTATACATACATATAATATATGGGTGTGTGTGTGTGAGTGTCTATATATCATAGGGAAAACCAGGGCTAGTTGTCACTGTTTACGCCAGTAAATACTTTTCAGCATTGGTTAAATTTCAGTTTCTACTCATACCTTAAAGTCTTGGCTGCAAAAATCAATTGAAGATTTCCACTGTTATTATTCAGGGAAGAAAATATGCAGTTCATTAAAAACACATTGATCTTTTGTGACAACATGCCCCAATAGAAGGACATGCTGTCACATTACATGGGGTAAATTGGTACCTGCCCTTAGGCAGGTATGCTTTACAGCTAAATTTAAACAGTAAAACAATCACGAAACAGCAAAAATATCAAACCATTGTTTTAGCCAACAAAAATGTTAATTAATATATTCACTGCATGTGTTTAAAACAGCCCAGAAGTGATTTGAAACCAACATCACCGCTGTAGAAAACACATATGTGTAATTGCTCGACAGCCCTTGTGACAACCAGCTGTGGTCTCCACTATAAGCTATTTATATCTATTTGTCTAACAGACAGGTCAGAATAAATGTGTTTGATGTTGGGTTTATTGTTTTTCAGGCATGCTTTGTACTTCCTACGTTTAAATTCTGATTCTTCTAATGATATTATAATACATTATAATACATATTGTCCAAATGTCTTTTCAAGAATTTCTCCTCAGCTGTATGAAATGTGCTTAAGATTTTAAGCTAAAAATCACGTTTGTGTTCGCCTTGAGCATTTTGTCTTTGCATATATCTGCATACCATTACACAATTAAAGCCAGCCCACTGTTTTAGTGCTTGTAACTGGGCCATAACAACCACCATAGATATTGAGGGGGGCTTGAATATTTGGTTACATCCTTGGCTTGGGTCATGATTCAATAGACTCTATACAAGGTGTGTTCACCGTTTTCGTGCATTTTAACATTTAACGTCTTTTCGCACTCAAAGATGGAGGCTCGAAAAAGGACAGAATTCGACTGGCCAAAGAAAGAAGAGAGGAGAAAGACAGAAGCCAAGGTTAGCTGCAAGTCTTTTATTAAACAGTCTGTCCTACTAAGATTCAGATATGAACAAAGAAACATGAACGTATATGTTCCTTTCAGAATTGCCTAGAACATCTTGCCTGCTTTAGAAGTACTTTTAATTCCTACATGGATTTTGTGACAATCTGGTGGATAAATTAAAGGAGGGGGTTATTTCAGGGCAATAGACTACTGCTCCATTCATCACTGAATCTGATGGCTCTTGAGTAGCGGAAGACTTCTGTAATGCCACTAAGTGCTTAGCAAAATGAATCAGTATTGTCAGCAAGTTGGGAAAGGCTTGGCCTTTCCTGTATCAGGGCAATCTATAGACTTATCCATATAATATCCACCCCCACCGTTTCTTTAGCTGTGCGGGAGCGAGCTCTCTGGGAGAAGGAACAGCGTGCACAGCAGCAGTATGAACGCTCAGTGGTGGAGCGAGGGAGGCGACTGGAGGAGCAGCGGCAAAAGGAGATGCACCGTCGTTCGGCCGTGGAAGAGAAAAGGAGGCAGCGCATAGAGGAGGAAAAGGTCAGGGGTTACACTCTTTGGGGTATCTGCTCATTTGCACAGGCTTTTCATGCATATTATCTCTGCATCCTTTTTTTTTTTTTTTTTTATTAAAAAAATGATTACGCATACGTTTATTTTTCTCTTCATTTGGTTTAATCTTAAAGGTGGAGTGTGTAATTTTGTAGCTATTAAAACATAATATTTAACATACAGTATGTGGGATCAAAGGCAGCAGAAAGGGAATGACATAAGTAATATATTCACTACTGTTCAAAATTAAGAAGTCAGTAAAGATATTTTTAAAAAGAAATTAATACATTTATTCAGTAAGGATGCATTATCAAATGTGACAGTAGTGACATTTATAAAAGTTTTCTTTTTCAAATAAATTCTGTCCTTTTGAACTTTCCATTCATCAAAGAATTCTTAATCACGGTTTCCACAAATATATTAAGCAGCTCAGTGTTTTTCAAAATTAATATGAGCATCAAATCAGCATATTAAAATGATTTCTGAGGGATCGTGTGACACTGAAGAGAAGACTGTAATGATGCTGAAAATTCAGCTTTGCCATCACTGGAATAAATTGCATTTTAAAATTTATTAAAATACAAAACAGTTATTTTAAATTGTAATAATATTACACAGTGTTACTGATTTTATTGTCTTGGTGAGGATAAGTGACTTCTTTCATAAACATAAAAAAACCTTGACACCCTTGATCACAAGACAACAACACACACTCAACCAATGGCGTGAGTTTGGGGGTGGGACTGCCATTTTGTCTTATGGAAGATCCAGGAAGCATTTGGGAAATCTGTTTGGATACAATTATTATCTTTGCAAATCTGCTGGTGGCACAAAAATTACACGCATCATCTTTTAGCCTGAGCCAAAATGTCATTTTCTTAGGTGTAGCAAGTCATTTGATTCAAGATGTCGTATTTGTGATGGTGACACCACAAAGGTTGACATTTTTACTGGGCTGAGTGGGCTCTGATTAGATTTTAAGAAGGGAATAGTTTTTGTTATCTGTGCATAATTGTGTCTTTATTCTTGTCGAATTTAACCTCCTAGAGTTCCTACCTTTTGTGACATTCATTGAGCTTTGTCTTAGCAGGAGAGTGAAGTCTTTGTTTATATTGATTGAAAACTAGCCACCCCCAGTCAGATGCTGCAATGATTGGTGACTCTCGCTGGAGTGCTCAAATGACCTCACTGTTCCCGATATCCATCCTTAACTGACATATACAAATCAAATTACCCTAGAAAAACGTGGTGTGACATAGTAAGGACGTGTTTGAAGAAGCTAAAAGGAAACTCAGATGCAAAATACTGTATGGTGTCATTATGATGCCTACTATCAGAGACTGCAGTTAGGCAATGCATCATTGTATGCAGGGTGTGGTGCTGTTTCTGTGTTCTGGCATGGTAGCACTATATTAGCATTCTGCACTATAATATCTAGTTTTACCTCAGATGACTCTGATCTGGACCAGCTTTTGGATTTAAATTAATTTTGACTCCTCGGTATCTGCAGTGGTATCAAATCTGTAGCAGTAGCTTGGCCTCTTTATGTCCACACAATATGCAGCATGGCGCCACCTTATTTTTGTGTACACTCAAAGTCATTCATCATTTTTTTTGCAGTCTTTTTCATCAGATTAATCAAATGATAAAAAATGAGAGGTTAGAGGAGAATGTAAGATATACGAGGGGTTTGCATCACCCTAAAGGGATTTATTTTTCGTTAATGATTGTACATTATTACACTTGCTGATTATGAGGCTCTTTATGATGAAATCAAGTTATACGTTGTAATGGCTTTTTTTCTTGTTTGTGTGTTTTTATAATCTGTTGATTGCATTTGGTTTTAGGTTATTTTACCATTTGCGAATTGACCCGCCAAAAAAAGAAAAGTCTTTCTGGTCATTATTTACTCACCCTCATGTCTTTTCTGTGCGACTTACTTTTGTGGAGCACAAAAGGTGGATCTTTGCCTGCACTTTTCCTTATAATGAAAGTGAATAGGGACAGGATCTGTAAAGCTATAAAATTACAATAAACGTGGTCCATACAATGCATGCACTATAATTTGAGTCTTCTGAAGTCATACGATAACTTTGTGTGAGGAAAAATGGTGTCTGCTGACAAATAGTGTTGGCATTTCATTTTTGTATAGGTCATATGACTGAATAATGATTTGAATAATTTCGGTCTGTTCATCACACAAAGCTATATCATATGGCTTCACACAACTTGGAATATAGTGTACAAGTCATGCAGATTGCTTATATGATACTTTTATGGTGGTCTTTTTTTTTTTTGTTTAAATCTTGACTCAGTCCCAGAGTCCCAGTCTTCATTCACTTTCATTATATGGAAAAGAACGACCAGGATGTTCTGAGAAAATTCACTTGTTTATGTTTACAAAAGAAAGAACAACATGGGGGATTGGGATGACATGAGTGTGAGTAAATGATGACAGAATTTTAATTTTGAGGGAACCATCCATTGTGAAAAATAAGTATACTTTAGCATACTTTTAAATAGAGTACCTATTACAAAAATAGTATACTGTAAAAGAATATACTTAAGTGCAAACTGAATGTAATGTTTTCAGGCATTTTCTGCTTGTTAATCAGAATTAAATGAAAATGTATTGGAGTTTAATACTATATTAAATGCAGTTAGTTGAACTTTATAGTGCTTTTTTGACTTGCGTACAACATTATGTTAATAATTACTTTTGATGTATTAGAAATATTGTTAAAGTGTACTGCCAAACTAATGTAATTTATATTAAAACCTGTAGCCTATGTCATGTATTTAAATAAGTGTACTTTAAATTATTTATTTTTTAAAGTGTTCTTAATTGTTTTGAGAAAGATATTAAAATATTATTTGCAGGTACAGTACTTGAATTACACTACAAGTGTACATTCAGTACAATTAAGCACACTTCTTTTTCACAAGGGATCCCTTTGTAAAGTCTGCTACATCTTTATTATAAAGAAAGAGGCTATCGTTTAACGATTATACAAAAGTATTTGAATTCCATTTGATCAATTGGAATGAATTACTCCACGTTATTTCACTGTTATGATTATATTGACAATGTGTTGTACTCCCCTGAATCTGGAAGGCTGTTTAATTGTGGAATTTTGTACGTGTAAATTTCAGTGTTTTGGGAAGGGTTATGCCCATTTATGCAAAATCGATCATAATGTGAAAATCAGATGGAGAAACAAGGTTATTCAGGTTAGAGGAAATGCAGAGAGATGGGGTAGATAGAGAGAGAATTTCAGGAAAATACAAACAGGCTTCCTTATTTTCACTGATGCAACCTGTGTCATTATAATACTCGGTCTGTGTGTGTCAGCTGCTGAGGGGGGAGGGTGTGGGTGGAGTTATGTATGGCAGTTCTCTCCTCCGTCTGGCTATACGCTCTCTTAGACACACAGTCACCTGGGAGGAGAGAGATACAAAGAGAGAGTCGCTGAGTGCAAGGGAGGGTGAGGGAGAGAGAGGCAGAAACAGAAGGCAAGGCCCTCGTCGTTTTGCTCGCACACATACAGGAAGGAAGAACAGGGACAGAGAGTCGGAGACGGATAGGAGAGGTGGTCGCCATGGAGCAACCAGCCTTATCCCCGTCCTCACGCCGCCGTAGCGACAGCTCGGTCAGAGAGTCTCTTTTCTTCCCTGTTTTGGAACGCAACGAACAGGAGCGACTAGAGGCCCTGATGCGACGTTCCTTGGAGCGGAACCTGCAGGTGGACCAGAGGCCGAAACGATGGACCTGGGGCGGACCTCCCGGAGCCTGCGAGGGTGAGTGAGTGTGCGTTTGCGAGGGTGTGGAGGGACCTCTCAGATGGAGAGATAGGAAAACAGGGTGTGGGAACTGCACTGCAGCCCTTTTGTTTTAAAACCGACTGCGATATTGACTGATACGGGAGCTGTGGGACGGAAATCAGACAGATGCAGCTGTTTTATGAGGGAGCTGCAGTGTCACACAGGCATCGAGCTGTTGCTGATCTCAAGGAGTCGCCCCAGTCGCAGAAAAACACTCTGCCTCAAGGTTAGCGCTGTCAGCGACTGATCAGAGACTCAGGCATTATAAATCATCCGTGCAAAAGCTCTGCCTGGGGGCAAGGGTCAATTTGGGCTGTTTTGGCTGGAGAACAAACACCATAAACTGTGCTGTCACTGTGCCTGCACGGGGCATATTAGACTGCGCAGCTGAAGGGCGTTTTGCTCTGTCACTGCCACGTTCTGACTTCAAACAATGCTTCCCTCCCCCCCCAATGTTTCAATTACACAAACCTATAACTCTCCTAAGCAGTAGACCTGAGGCTCGGCTAAATCAAATCAACTGAAAAAATGCTGCTTTTAAGACAGACAGACACGAAAGCACCACCCTGAATCTGTGGTGCATTCATAACTACATAATTTATTTATACTGTCCAAGAGCAGAGCTCTAACCTGATCCTGAGTCAGATTGATAATATATCTGCATAACATGCATGTAACACCTTATTTGCTTTGTGGTTAAGGGCGAACGTTTGAGAATGAGTTTGGTTGCCCTTGGAGAACATTAGGCTCTTTGATAACCTGATATCATTGCATTAGATGCATGCTCTGGGTTATTTCATCTGGCAGTGGTTCATATTACCATCCTGCTTTATTAGCGAAATCACTTTTAAAAAAATATAAAAAAAATGCACCGCTGGAAATTATGCAGCTTCCCGTCAGAGAGAAACTGCTGACTGGGTATATCAGTATTTCACAGGGACACACTGTTATGACTTCTCATAATATTCACTGTGAGCTTGTGAAATACTCTGTCGTGCTCATGCACCTGTGCTTTCTCTGCTTTGCATCACCTGCCGCACAGGTGATCCTAAGATCGCCCCACCCTCTCCTCCTGCTTCAGCCTCCTTAGCCAATGACCCCGCTCCTCCTCCTGCCAGCAAATCCAGGAACGGTACTGACTTCATGCTGCTTTATGTGTCATGCCCGTTCACTTCCATGAAGTTTGAGTCACAGTGATTCAGATGTTGTATTTGTGACGGTTTGCATGTGCATGAGATTTTACATAGGTGTAAGTTATTTGCGATCTAAGATCCACACTACTGTTTAAAAGTTTGGGGTCAGTAAGATTATTTGACGTTTTTGAAAGAAGTCTCTTATGCTCACCAAGGCTGCATTTATTTGATCAAAAATACAGTAAAAACAGTATTATTGCAAAATGTTATTACTATTTAAAATAACATTTTTTCTATTTTAAAATATAATTTATTCCTGTGATGGCAAGGCTAAATTTTCAGCAGCCATTACTCCAGTGTCACATGATCTTTCATAAATTGCATTTATTATTATAATCAATGTTTAAAACAGCTTAACATCTTTGTGGAAACCATGATCATTTTTTTTTCTTTGATGAATAGAATGATTTAAAGAACAGCATTTATTTGTCTTTAATGTAATTTTTGATCAATTTCATTCCTGATGTTACTGACACCAAGCTTTTGAACGGTAGTGTATATTGGCCTTGCCCACAGGTGTATTTGATGCTCTGTTTTCTTGTTTATTTCTGTGGTGAGTTTTATTATTGGTGCTTGCTAAGGCAAACATAACTATTGCTATTGTTCTGTTTTGTAATGTATTAAATCATAATTTCTATATAATCCGACTTAAAATTGTTGCCTGGCAGATGATAAAACGGGTGAAAAAAACCCTTTGACTTTGAATGAGGAATATGAGCGTATCTAGGGACGAGAATAACATAGTGTGTCGGCACTTTGGATTCACGCCAGTAAGAAACCACTCAAAACACCCTAGAGCAGTATGCTGAAAACTACTCAAAACCCTCAACTTCCGCATAGCAATATGCTAAAAATCAACCAAATAGCAATATGCTACTTTATATTAGCATATAAACAATTGGCTTTCACACTGTTTTATATTATATACTGTATATAGTATTTATATCGTCCTAAAGCCAAATGAAATGAAATAAATATCTGGAAAATATTAATGTCATGTTAAAAAGAAAATCAGAAGAGAAACATTTTTGTTTTATTTCAAATATAGTAGTGTTATCCACAGAAGAAAAAAAAAAATCTTAGTGTAACCTTTCTGGTTCTACTCGCACTGCTCCGAGCGGGATTCAAACTGGCATGTCCGAGTGAGGTTTAGCCACATAACAGCACCCAGATGTTGACTTCATAAAATGTAAAAGTCTACTTGTAACCATCATAATATTCTTTGTGGTGAATGTGCATTTGTAGGCTATATTTATGCTGCAGCGCCTTGGAAACACCCTATCATCAGGTTTTGCATGGTCAGGCACCTCCTTTGTATTTTGGAG
Organism: Abramis brama; assembly: GCF_963993115.1. NCBI lineage: Eukaryota > Metazoa > Chordata > Actinopteri > Cypriniformes > Leuciscidae > Abramis > Abramis brama. The sequence goes on along the minus strand of NC_139986.1, from coordinate 19,086,685 downwards.
TAGTTTTTTTTACTGTCTGTGTCTTTTTTTTTACAGGTGAATGTAAATGTTATATTAATGAGGAAATGAAAATGTTTGGATTTAGAACCAGTCATAGGTCCCATGGAGATTACATGCATCAGCTATGGAGACCGTCATATTCTTCCCCGCCCAGTAAGGGGTCCGGATGCACAGGAGAGGATGTGTAGTCTGGATCCACCTTGAGCTGCATTGCACCCCCTAAAAAATGCGTAGGGGGTCTAATCTGTTGGCTCATTTTAAATGCAGCATCCGAGCTTAGAAAACATCCTAGTTTTGCCAATCTGTACAGAAATCTACCTCATATGAATATGAGCCTGCTGCTCTCCATGAAAGTCTTTGATCAGTGTAAATATTCATACCCAAATGGCCACTAATTATTAATCAGAAAGAAAGCCTCTGGCATTTATCTTCAAAATTAACTGTGATTGAATATCATTATCATTGTGTCTGATCACTTGTGCTTGTTTTCTGTCTCCCTGGAACTATTCATAATATGTTTCACTGCAGTTCAAGATTTTATTATTCCACCCGAGTCCCCAGACTCTCTCCTGAGCAGACATCTCTCGTCCTCATCCACTACTTTGCCCAATATGACAGAGAAAGGCAAGTTTTTTTTGCATTAAGCTTCACTATTTAATTGTTTTCAATTTCTGCCCTGCCCCTATTTGATCCTTTGTCTTCCTATGACCTCTGGCCCCTCAGTGTCTTGTCTTTGTTCCCGAATAGCCTCCTCCAGCCCTCACAGGTCTCCTTACAGGGCTTCACCCAGTAGAGCCGAGCGGAAGAAGGGTAGCGCATCGTTTTGTGGACCATTGAATGACTCCAGAGGGGCAGCCACAACCCCGAAAACCCCTCAGGTCCGATCTGCATGGATGTGACCAACATTTTGTCAGATAGCTCAGAAATGTATTTGGTGCAAAGCACAGTGGGACACAGCCCACAGAGGAGCTGGTCTCCTAGCAACTACTCTACTCAGATCTGTGCATGTCCAAGTCCGGTCGTGGATTTATAGCCATAGATTTTTCAACTAGGGGTCTGTGAATGTCCAGCAAGGGGTATGTTGGCAGATATATGAAACATCAAATAAATACAAAGTTCTGTCATGAAACTCTAGATGGCGCAGGCTCATAGGTCCTTAACTATGGTCCTTAACCCAATCCGCTTGCAATTACATGATTCTCTATAAGGCACAACTGATTGGTTCCCACTGTATTAGTAGCCAATGAACTTACTGATCAACATTCAGATTCTTGCCTGTATACTCGTGCGGGTATGAAGTTACTTTTTTAGGTCAACCGGCAGTTAGCATCAAACTGGTTTATTCTGCCAAGACCAAACGCATTAACATTGTTATACTCATTACCATTCTAACTAAGAGAGTTGTCATGGCAGAAATATATTTTTTTTTAAATCGTACATTAATTATGTCTAGAAGGTAAAAGTCATTGATAATGGTGAATACTATTGTCACTATTATTAGTAAAATTGATTACGCTTTACAATTCGTTAAAGGAATGGTTTACTCAAAAATGAAGATTCTGTCATCATTTACTAACCTTCATCCTGTTCCAAACCTCTATGACTTTCTTTCTCATAGATATTTGATAAACATTTCTCAAAATATCTCCTTTTATGTTCTGCAGAAGAAAGTCACAAACATTTTATATCATATATATAGAATTATATAGAATTTTCATTTTTGGGTGAACGATCCCTTTGATGCATTAGTAATTGTGAATAAGCAATACGTTTGCTGCATTGCTATTAAGGGTTTTCTGGGTTGGCTGAGAGACTAAGCTTATCTTTGTGGCTTTGTTAGAACATTAAATTGGACAAATGTATAATTCTGGTGTCTGTTTTGGGTGTTTAGACTGAGAAAACAGAAAAGAGCATCGCCCAAATCTTAGCCGACTCATCTATGAAAAAACTTGAGTCTCCAACAACACCCACCCGAAGTTCTTCTACCCAAAAGAACCCCAGTACACCGAAAAGGTTTGTTTTTTTGTATCAAATCATTTACTTGTTTTCATTGTTTATTTAAAGACTGTAGGCAGAGTGTATATTTTGCCTTTACATTTGTAATTCAGATCAAGGTCCTGTAAGAGCCGCATCCAGTCCCCGGCCTCCCCGGGTCAATACCCCCCTTCCCCGATGAGGCACAGAGCCACCACACCAAGTTTAGAGAGCAAGAGGTGGGAAGGAGAAGAGAAAGGGATGCTGGAGACTAAAGGCTACAGCACTCTAGAGAAAAAGACTTCCAAAGCAGAGAGAATCCCAAAATCTACAAGCAAGGAATTTGGACACAATGCAGGTAATATCTTTTTCAGGGATTCCAAGACAACTTTAATTTTTGTCTTTTAAGTGTATGCTCTAATATTTATATTTTATTTTGGCCAAAAACAACACACACTCTGTCATCATTTACTCACCCACATCTAGTTACAAATCCATATGTATTTCTTTCTTCTGCTTTAAAAGCTGTTCTAATGGGATCTCATTCACGTGACGTGGACTAAGTGCCTCCTGTCTTATGTTTCAGAGTCTCCAGTGACTCCCACTGGGAAAGCAGGAACCACTGATGCAGAGGAGGCCTCCAGGCTGCTGGCAGAGAGACGACGCCTGGCCAGAGTACAGAAGGAGCAGGAAGAAAAGCAACGACTGGAAGATGAGAGGTAGAGATATTGTGTGTCTCTAGGGTCTGTGTGTCACATTAATGTGTTTGCTGCTGTATTATATTTTATCATCTCCATGAATCTCAGGCTCAGGGCTGAGGAGCTCCAGAGGCAGCAGGAAGAGGAGAGACAGCGGCAGGTGCAGGCAGCTCGACAGGCGGAGGAGAAAAGACAGAGACAGGAGGAGGAGCGCTGCCAGAGAGAGCAGGAGGACAGACACCAAAAGGAACAACGTTGGAAGGATCTCCAGGATGAGCTGGAGAAACAGGTCAGAGGGAGATACATCTTTAATATAATAATGTTTTATTTATTTTTTATAATATATAATAAAATATATACATATAATACATTTTTTAGTTTTCATTTAATAAATTATTTTAAATTAAATAATTTATTATATTATATTATGATATTATATATTTAAAATGTATTGAAAAATAAAATAATCTATTATATTTTCTGCACTGGCCTCAGACTTTTGAACCTCACTGTTTGAACAAACAATTTTTTTTATAATATAACATAAATTTAATCGATTTTTTATTTCATGCATTTTTATTATAAAAATGTAAAAAATGTACACAGAAATAAAACTGACTCATCAAGACACATTTAGCATACTCACCCATCCAGTCACTTACTCAAACACGTGCAGCACCAATCTGTCTTCTGTAGCTGTGGATATCTGTAGGGATGAATGTGATATAGTTGGAAATGTGATGTGTCATAATGTCTGGCAGAGGGAGGAAGCCGTGCAGCGCGTTCATAGAGAGGCCGAACGGAAGAGGCAGGAGCGAGAGCTTCTGAAAATTCAGGAGGAGCAGGAAAGACTGCAAAGGAAGAAGGTTCTTCTCTTTTCTGTCCGTTTACATTAATAATCAAGAAATCAATGGAAAACACTATTACAATGATTATGCAATGTGAAGTACATTATGAGAAGAAAAGTTTAGTGGTAAGTAATTATGAAGTGGTAATCTCTAAGGGCTACTTTTCTATGCACAGATTTATTTCTTAATTAAAGCTTAATTCAAACTTCAGAGAGTGTGCAACAGAGCAGTTGAATCCGGGTCTGCATGTGTAGTCAAAATGAAAGTGTTTGCAACCCATTGGAGTTTCGTAATCTGACAAATATCTATGTCAAAAGGCATATTCAAAGTGTATAGAAATTAGTCACTTTTGATTTCATGTTGACCAGCTCATACTGGATAGTGCTTTATAATCTTTTCCACTACTTTTTATTTATGTTTAGTAATATTTCACATTAAGTTATTTTTGATTTACTATATGACAAGTCAATTCAGTTTGCATCTGTGATTTTTGACAGCGTATTGAGGAGATTATGAAAAGGACAAGAAAACCAGATGGAGAAAAGGTAAATTAATTCTCTGCAGGCCAATTGCATTATCAAATAACATCGATTTACTGACTGTAGCAAATAAAACTGCATGTCATGTTATGGACAGAAAGAAGAGGCGCAGATGGAAGTCCCATCCCCCATTTCTGTTTCCCAGTCTATCTCACCATCTCCCTTGGAAACTAGAGGTATTGACTCATCATATGACCCGTATCACTATACAGATCTGCAGTGGGCACGTAGCAACACTTAACTTTCCTTTCCACTGTGTTAAAGCATCAGTCCTTGTAATTCACTGCAACATACACACTCATTAATCTGTTTCTTGTTGCTGAGTGACTCAGCATGTGGAAAATCTATATTGTTTATATAAAAAATGAAAGAGTGCCATCAAGTGGTGTAATTAAGAACTGAAATTAGTGTTTAGCCTCTTCCACAAAAACATAATGTCGGTATTCTGGTAAAATAACGCATTTATTATTATTTCATTTTTATTGTATATTAAACTACTTTAATCTTGCACAACAGTGATTAACAATCCACCAAAGGCAACATCTGAATCTCCAATCATATGCCTTCAGCCACTGGAGGCAAAGAGCAGCGGGGTGGATGATCTCTCTGATGGGGTCCAGTCCATGGATGTCAGGTTAGCCTTCAACAAAGTGTTATTTCAGAGAAAATAGGTCCGATTATAGCCTGCTTACCACATTGATAAAATATTGGCAGTCCCTGTAACGAACCAAAATACGTTTCCTTGCAGCCCTGTGTCCAGAGATTCCCCCGTCAGCGAGATCTCACAGAACAGCATGAGTTCTGTGGCTTTGGGCGACATCCTCGTTCTGACCGGGCAGGTCTCGCATCCCAAAATGTCTGCTGCTCCAGATTTTGGTGACTGCAACAAGAACCTGATCCAGGATTGCAGTAGCGCTGCTATTGACTCAACACTTTTCCAGAGTCTTAGACCGAGCTCAGACAAGCTCAACATCTAATATAAAGGTGATTGCTGAAAACTACAGATTTTTCTTCTTTTTTAAAAATAAATAAATTTGTTTTTAATAAAATAAATTAACTAATAGATATCAGCATGAGTTCCCAGTTGATTGGTTCCATTAAGGATTGCCAACATTTTTTTGCATTACAAGTTTTCAGAAATGTATGTAAATATGCAAATGAGGAATTATCTAATTAAACAAGCTCTAATTTGTATACATTTCCAGAGCATAATTCTGAACGCCAGGTTTAAAATTCTTGTTTCATTTTGTTGACCTATTTGAGAGAGGGAATTTTGGATATTATTTTGTCATTCCGTAAATCAGAAAATACAATCAACAGCCAATTTTTTAGGAATAAATTGTTGTATAAAATCAGGCATATGACCATAATTTTATCTATTCAGAATATAGATAAAAGTTGGTGTATGTAAGTGCTAAAAAAACATTTTGAAAAAACTGCTTTTAACGATAAAGATATGTATTGTAAGTGAAATCTACAAATAGATAAAGTGTAATAAAATAAACACTTAAAATGTGTATTTTAGATGATTTTGTGCACTAGTCTAAAACTAAATGTTATGATAAGTCAAATAGATAAAAATTGACCAGTGTAGGAAACCTATGTTTTTGCCTGTAGTGTCTTAAAGAAATAGTTCACCTAAAAATGGAAGTTCTACCATCATTTACTCACCTCATGTCATTCCAAACCTGTAAACCTGTTCATGAGATGAATCATTCAGACTAGTTTTGTGAACCTGAGCAATGGATTCATTAAAAAGATTCTCGTTCAATTGGCCATTTTCATTCTTCAAAAAAGTCAAGCGAGTTTAAAGAACATGAAGGTGATCAAATGAGGAACAGAATATTCATTTTTGCGTAAACTATCCCTTTAACCATCTCATATTGTTGTCTTTTCTGTTTTAGACACTACTGAAGCACGGGGCTGGACTGAACTGATGTACTGGAGTGGAGCTGAAAAATGAGACCGGCCCTTTGTGCCTCAGCATCTTCATGAGAGCCCGAATATCCTCTTGAACAGGAGAATAAGGACTGAATGTCAAACCATGTGTTCATAGCAATGAAAATACACCCTGACGGTTGATTCCCCACACATAAAATAAAGTTTTGCCTGCTCCTCGTAGATATTATATTTCACACCATTTCACCGTAGTATCACCAGACAAAGCAACTGTATTAGCGCAGTCCTAGTGGTCGTCTTAGTCCTGTTAAACACCTGTAGCATTGATGAGTGATACACCGTGACAATTGTAGCAGCTCCATTGTGTAATTTGTTTTATTTTGGGTTGCATAAATGACCGGCAAACCGAGCAGTTGTGTGCTGAGTCTGATAATTGTGCTGTATTAAATGGCTGGGGTTTGCAAGCAGTAAATTGTGTAAATCCATGACTTCTCTGCAATTCAAGCTTTGTAGTCTGAAAGTGGATCTGAATAGATGTAAAGTGTGAAATTATTCTATCATAACACTGTTATACTGGCATTAATGTATTATTAGTCGGCAGTTAGAAGTTATGGGGGCGTATACAGAAAAAAAAGTGTACTTCTAATGTCATTTATTGTGTAGAAGCTTAAAAAGGGAATTAAAAGTGCACAATTCCATTGTGTTAAATAGCATAGTGCTTTTAATTCTTCATGGACTTTTTCTGTATTGTTTTATTACATGACATTATTGCACACAGCTCTATTCAGATCAAGAAAACCAAGCAACCACAAAACAGCAACACAAATCGACGTAATTCAGCATCCAGCATCAACTGTACAGTAGTGGCTAAAAAATATCTGTACTTGCTGAATATGTTGCTTAAAACACACTGTTTACCATCTTGTATACTCAGGGTGCTAGTGAGCTTTGCATGTGAGCTCATTTTTGATGTTTGGTGGTCATCTCAATGGCATCATGATGCTGTTGTGTAGAACTTCTGAGGCACTGGATTGCTTCGGGATCAATAAGGAACCAATTTCTTGAAAGATGTAAGTTTCTATCTGTCTGTCTGTCTATCTATCTATCTATCTATCTATCTATCTATCATTACAAGACTTGGGATTTGGATTGATTACATTTTCGTTTATACAGACAGTGATGGGTTACTACTGAAATTCAGCACTTCATAATGAAATTTGAGAAAAGGTGCATGAATCCGCTGCTTTGAAGATGCCGAACCCTGAGATACTGACATAACAATAAAACATGTATCACACCATGAGCTTACCTTGTTCACAATTTATATAGTTTTGCTGGTTTAAAGTATCTATGTGCATGCATTATTCCTGCATGTACAGTAGAACAGACATGGCTTGTTGTCACACATGTCAGAGAATATTTGGTAATATATGAAGAAATTTGGCACAAAAAAATATATTTCCAAATTGCTCAGGAAAAAATTACACCGTTTATTAAACACTTCTACCACTAGTGGGGCGTGTTGTCACAGTTGACAATATAATTAGGCTAATATATATTGTACAAAACAATGTTGTTGTTTTTTTTTTGTACATTACCTTTTACATTGTTTCATGAATCATTTTGTTTAATACTTTACTGTTTATATTTATACAAAAATATGATAATATTAAAATATTTCTATAAATAAGTTTAAAAATATGCATGGGTATAATGTATATACAGTATGATTTTCATTAAAGGGATAAAATTAAAATCCTGTCATCATTTACTCACCCTCAAGTTGTTCCAAACCTGTTGAACACAAAAGAAGATATTTTGAAGAACGTTGGTAGACGGTTGATAGTAGCTGAATTTTTGGAAGAAAAAAAAAATTGGGGTGAACTATCCCTTTAAGAACATGTGGGTGACAATCTACAGAGGTGTCTGTAGGGGTCAGTGACGCTCACACTCGCTGTCGTGAGCTGCTGACGGAAACCATAGAGACGAAAACGAGACATTGGTTCTCTTCCGGGTCAGTCAATCTTGTGTGTGGATCGCAGGGTCAAGTTAGTCGTGTGATAAAATACGTACATCAACAATCCATCCATTTTTGATTCATCGTACTGATTCTGAAAGCTTCTCAGTCTGTGATGTAATTCACTGTATGACAGTTTGGTCCTTTTTTTCCCCGCGAGAAACTGGTATTTTGGTGGACGCATCATCTAGCAGTGTGTGGAAGCCATTTCGCGAGGGGTATGTGAGGCTAACACTGATTACTGGAACATTATTCACTGTCGTTGTATTCTATATATGATGTTTATATTTCAATTTTCATATCTTTCTCCTTTCTTTAAAATGTTCCATTCATTATTCCATAGTCTAGCATCAGCATTGATGTAATTTTGTTGTGCAGGCCTTGTAAATAGCCCATGTCGAGGACTTTTAATTATTAATGTAGTGTAATGCGTTACTGTTTCATTTTAAGTGCATCTGAAAACTCAATTCATTGAGTATGAGCATTAAGTTTTGCAGTATTGTAACACGTGTATTCTGTGGTTTGAAACGGACTTAGTTTGACCCCTTAATAATAAATGTTACCATGGGTTTATTGTAGTAACATTTATTTACTCCAGTTGCTGTGGTATCTTTATGTAAAATTAAATATGTATTTAATTTTATAGTTTTAATAAAACAATGGGGAGCGTGAAGGAAAAACGGCAACATGGATCTTAAAAGATTGTTTCCAGTTTTTTTTTTTTTACCGATTTCCAGTTCAAAATTTGATAAAATATATAGAATATATTATTTTCAAGAATTGGTATGTGGCATACAAATGGAAAACAGCCCCATAAATATATAATTATAATAATAAACAAAATCATAATAGCAATCATGAATAACCAGAGAAGTAATAGAACATTTTGCATTATTTTTGGTCAAAATGTGTGGGGAAAGCCATAGGTTAATATTTCTATTTTCAATAGCACTTCAGACCAGTATATCGTTTAAATGTATGATCACATTCAGTGCCTATTTCTATTTTAAAATTTGTATAGATTTTTATAAATTTTAAATGTAAAAAAAAAAAAATGCCTGCAGTATTTAATTTTGTGCTACAGTATTTTGTTGAAAATATTATTGAAACATACTAAATATCTGTTGGAAAAATGAGGAAGAGTTCTGTGATTTTTTTATTTTTATTTTTTTTATTGGAACTTTTGATTGTAATATGTTAAGGCTGCTATTTTTTTTTTTATAACAAAGGCCAATAAATTTGCTGTAACCACAGTAGCCACAAGTAAAACTATAGTTACTATGCAAAAACGATGGTAAATCTTCATGATGGACACCTCGGCTGCATAAATCTGGTCTCATGGCTAACAGTTTCTTGTTTTTCAAGGAAACAATGTCACGTCCGCGTTCGAGATCCCCTATATATTCAAGGTATTTAATCTAAAGTAGATGTTTTGAGTCAGTGTTACACTTTTAAAAAAAATTGTTGCATTGCTGAGTATTAACAGCTTCTTGAACCTCTCGAATACCAACAGAATTCCAACCCTTCATGGGAGGAGAGCGGAAGGATTATTTGGTGACCAGATGCATTCATCGGTACAATCTGATGCATGGAGAAACCCTGAATATGTCAACAAGGTAGAAAGTAACACACACTGGAACAAAGATTCCTATCAAGGAGAACAACATGTCGACCACTGGGCCAAATTTATTGATGCGATAGAGCATGCTCAAAAAAGAGGTCCTTCACCTATGACCAGATACCACATACAGGGTGATGAAGAAAGACAGGCCCATTCTCCAAGGAGGCTGCCCAGGGAGAGGTTACCTTCCCCTGATAACACACGTTTTGGTGTGGAAGAGCAATACAGGATGCCGTCGCCAAGCTGGAACAGGAATCAAGGTGTTGAAAAGGAGCTCAGTTCACAGCACAATCACAGAGAATCGAGGGACCGATCTTATCCAAGATATCAAGAAGGAAGAAGACACACGGATTATGGATATCACAATGAAGAACATGGCGATCAGTATCATGAAAGAGGCTCCTTCCCAGATAGGTACAAGAATACAATTCTTTCCCCGCTTCACGTCTGACGTGGACAGAGAGGAACGAAGAACAGAAGAAAGGATTCAATCACTATCCATCTCATTCAGTGATGGATAAAATTGTTTCTAATTGCATCTGTTACACTATATGCCTTTAATTTTACATTTATTACATTTAATCTTTGTTACTTTTTATTTTGATCATTCAGATTAGTTTCAGTTAAATGTCATTATTGTCAGTTGGAATATATTGATCCAGTTAATTGTATTGTTCACTAAAACGTTGCTAGTAATTAGGAGTTTCTGTAATTTCGTTCTAATCTTGGACAAATGTTACTTGCTTTTTTTAATACAGGTCATCAAAGTCAGATTATAGGGAGCACCACCCTTCTTCTAAAGGATTTTCAGATTTGGGTCTCCAGGATGAGTTCGTTGAGCCTCACAGGGGCTTCAGCCCACGTCGTGCACCTGTCATTGTCGAACACGATCATGGAATCACAAAACAAGATTCGAGGAGCCGCGATCCCCCGAAAACAAGTGGCTTTCCGAGGAGCAGAGATCCACCTAGGCCAACTGAAACGCAGAGGAACCGGGAACCTCATCGAGATAGAAGAGACCAAGGTCACCATGCACGTACCTTACAAGATAAACACCCCGGACGACCAAATATTAACCCCCGAGAGGAGTCAAGGAAGAACTACTCTTCTTATGCAAGAGAAAGTCAAGGGAGAGAGCGACCAAAACACATGGATCAATCTAGAATGGAGTCACATTCAAGAGACTCAGAAGGACGGAGGGAAATGAATTTGAGGGATATGAGTGATATTGATTTGAGGAACAGAGAAAGAGGCTCTGTCCATGAATGGGAGGAAGAGAGACCACAACGGAATCATGGGAGGATAATGGGACAAGAGGAGGTTCGCCAAAGAGCTCCGTATCACAGGAATCGAAACGCTAATGTTGGTCCTGCGCCTAGAATGGATTTCAGTGAACAGGAGACCCTCAAGATCAAGGTGGACATGAGTCGCCCCGTTGGGCAAACCAGGTATAGTATCATTGTCATACCACATTTGGTTAGAGTCAAAAGTTCATGCCTCTTTTCCTGTCCACTGTTGCCAAACCATGAAGACCTGAAGCACAACAATCTACAGCTTGTGAACAACAAGAAGATTCAATGAAAGTGTGGGGTTGAATCCAGAAAAACCACTGATGAGCCATTTTGTGTCTATCATCATGTACATGGGTATTGAAGATCATACCATCCTGAAATGGTTATTTCAGGATGGGCAAATTATCCATTGTAAAATCTGACAACCATTGTTCAAGATTCCCAGGATATCCCGTACGGCTCTGAACAGCTTTAAAAGGGGAAGGATTTGCATACCTGGATATGTCCACTGAAGTTCAGTGTCATCCCTTGTGAATAAAACATTTTTCTCAAACCATGGAGTATTGGGATGTATTATGGATTGATCTGACATTTCTGAAGTATTCATCTTGTGCTGTTGTGTTGGCACACAAATGTACATGTCTCATTTAAACAAATGTTTGGATGTGAAAGCTACCAGCCAATCCTTCAAATGTCAGGAACATTGATGACTTCAAGGCTGTGACATGGCTAATGCATCATAAAATGGGACCGGCAGAAGGACAGCAGAAGTTAAACTACTTGTGATCATTCACAAGAAAAAGTTTCAGAAGGTATGTGAAGAAACTACAAATGCTGTATAAAATCCCAGGTTGCACAAGAAGTTGGTGGAAGTTACAATGTGCTATTCCTTGACATCAATGCCATAACGCCTGGGTTTGGGTTCTTCTGTCTTACGTCGTTTGTCATCTGGAGAGGATGTGATTTGAATTGCCTTTCAGTTTCACTCTTCATTTAAATGGATGTCACAGGACAGTAAATCCAGCGGAAAAAAACCACATCTTCCTGCTGCTAATTCTTGCATCTAAATGGTTCATCAAATGTCTGAAATACTAGACTGCAATTACATGGATCTCAACTTAATTTGCTTAAGAACCTGAGGATAATGTACTCCACCAGTTCACCCAGACAAAGGAAAATCAGTCCCCCTATTTTCATCCACTTTTTGGCTTTTCAAGATGATGTCTCCACCAAAGTACCAGTGCCCCACAGGGTCTGAGCTCTTCTACTTTCAGAGCTGTATTGACTTAAGGTAAGTCAGCAACCATACAATTGAATTGAAGTTGTGTAGGTATCCACACGTTTTCCAGATGTCCACAGCGTTCAGACTGTCATTCGCTGCAGATGGTTTTTCTTGTGGGGAAGAAGTATGACCTTATTTGAAAGTAAGAAGATGGGACTGAAAGGACAAATGGCAGTCATTTAATCTGGAACTGGAGCAGAAAATGTCACACCACAATAAGAAAATTCTTGGATGCGTTTGACTTTCGCCAAGTCGATTTGCTTGTACTATCCCATGTAATAAGTATTTGTTGATGTATTTACCATGGGCAAAAACTGCATATACAAACAAATCTGAAGCAGATGGACAAAGTCACAGATTTAACTGTGAATAACCTGCATTTATTGATGAAAATCTCATCCAGCGATTATCCATCCTGCGTACTCCAACATGTGAATGCAGCAAAGATGCTTGGGCTGAAGAAGATACCTAATTTTGATGTTTCTGTTGTATAGACCCTACAGCCTTCCCGTCACGATGAGTTATGATACCAAAGAAGCATACTCAAAATATTGTACTCAAATGGACAGAGCAACAGGAATGTGATGGGGTCTATTTAGGAGACACTCCAAAGTGACTTACATTGTAAAGTTCCTTCAAGAGTTGACTGTTCCCTGCCAAGCAAACCCATGGACTTGGCATTGCTAGTGCCATGCATTACTAGATGAGCTACAGGAACTATTTCTGCTTTTTGTTTCAGTATTTGGACACGTTTTTTCAATAAATGATGAGAACTCCGTGTACATGGCTGTGTCATGTGAAGACATGTCTTTGGAAGTATTTTACAGTCATTTGCAAGACTCTTCAATACAGTTCTGCCATTTTTCCCAAATGCGTACCTGTTATTTTGAAGTATTTTTTAGAAAGGAGATGTCAGCAAAGAAACAAAGTGTCAATTGTAAATTCCACAAGAATAACTTTTCACAGATGACAATGTTTGAAGCATCTGCCAATAGACATTTGATTTTATCTGAAAGACAGCGGAGCAGCGAGATTCATCATATCAGATTTGCATACTACAGATTTGCCATATGCCAAGGGAAAGTCCAGGAGCACAGCTGAACTTGAAGGATGTGTTATTTTATTCAGTGAGGAGGAGAGGGATCTGTGAAGACCCACTGGAGATTTTCAAAACTCGTCTAGAAGATATTGTCGGTTCAATGCATCCATTGCATTTCTCAAGCTCACAATCAAGATTTTGCACTACAAGGAAACGTACCTTACGAACACGTTTGAGATTTGTTGTCTGATCGGTCACCGCGTGTTGACAATCTGGAACAAATGAGTTTACTGAAGGACCCTCTGATGAATGGAAATGCACAATGACAGTGAGAGGAGAGGCATGAACTTCGACCTGCCATATTTATTATGTATCGTCAAATTTATTATATGATAGATAAATTTAAGGTTGATCAGACCAAAATTTAAATCTTGAGCACACGACTCGAATTGAATTAATCTGAATACTGTTAACTGCAGTTTTCAGACCAAAATCGGTATCTTGAATTTTCTGTGTGCCTACTTTGTATTCACTGGATCACAGTGAATCAACGGTTTACACGACAAAACTTTTTATGCATTTTGGCTGTTCTTTAACTTTTGAAAACGAAAACGATACCGTTATCGTCTTCGTGTAAACTACAAAAATGCAAATTTGTGAAAACAGTGATGTCATGCGTATTACTGTACGTGTTCAGTTTATAGGCACATAGTTGTTGTTTTTTCTACAAAGTAATATCGCCAACTACTGGCCTGGCATGAATATTACAGTGTTTTTAGCCGGACTCATGTGATTGGGAATCTTTTTGACAAAGTTGTCACCTGTACAAGAAAAACGTAAAGAAGAGCATTTTTTCCGCTTTTTTGTACATAGTTGTCGTGTAAACGCCTTGAGTTTCCAAGTTATAAAGTTCCTTTCCAAAAAAGGAGACCATTTTTAATTTAACTGGAAGAGGTGTTTTAGATTAATCTAGGTAGTGCTGGTGAATTTGCAGATAAAAGGCATTATATGACCAGACCAGTTGTTTTTCATTAAAATAAACATTGCCATGTTTATGGTTAATATGGTAGTAATACTGAACTTTTGCACCCGAGTTTTGTACCTGATTTTATTCCAACAGGAGTAGTAAGCAATAACTTTTCTAAAACATGTATTTTTTTATAATTATTATAGTCTGATTCATTTGAAAATTGAAAGCTGTAATGTATCCTTATATCTCTGTATGTATGACCTCTTGTTCAGTCATTTAGGATATTCTTCAGATAGGCAGTTATCATTGGACTTAGTCAATGTGGGTCGACAACGCCTTGATTTCCTGCCCATGCTGGAGCATTCTGGGACTTATAGGGAATCAGCGGTGCATTCTGGGACATTTGCCCAAGAGATCATCACCCTTGTGCATCAAGTTAAAGGTCAGGAACCAGTGGATTAGCCTGGTAGCATATGATGTATCTTACATAGCACAGAATTGATTTTGGTTAACCGTTTGCTTGTTTGCTTTGCAGAAAGCTACTTTAGGGGCCAAGGCATCACACTTAATCAACGATTTGCAAATGAACAGTATTATTCACTCCAGGATGAGTTTAAGCAAGAAGAAGAGGAGGACGAGGAGGAGGAGATGGGGAATGCGAGACCGGTCATGAATAGGTGCACATGCCAATTATTTTGTTTTTTTTATTCATAAGTGAAGCTTGCAAAGGTAAGCATCACTGTTTTTTTATTGTTATTTATATTTAAGGTTAAAGATTTAATCACCTTTTGCGGTACAGAAATTAAAATTATTTCTCTTATTGTAGGCAGCTCGGAATGGCTTCATCAAAAACTCAGATCTTCTGCAACATAGGGGCGGATCCAGTAAGTTGATCTTTTTCAGGTCAATCAAAATCAGATAGAACATTTTATGTATGTTGGTTCAAATGTAGATTATTTTGCTAGCTTCAGAGGCGACAGCTTGTCCCTGACCCTAGTGACCTCAGATATGACCTGGAACGAAGAAGACAGCAGCGACTGGAGGGTGTGAAGATCACCATTGCTGGGGGAAGCTTAGCTCAAAGGGCTCCTGACAGGTATGGACTGAAAAGTGTTTAATTTATCTAATAGATTAAATATTTGCATGCAACATCTCAACCAATCATGTTTTCTGCATTGAACAAATACAAAATTGTGTGCTTGGCATCCGCATCTCCCATGATTTGAAATGTTTATGTCTTTCCAAAGTCATGAGAGTGAGCTTCCCTACATGAGTGACGATGCTGAGGAGGCGGAAGAGAACTTTATATGGTCTGAACAAGAACGTGAGCATCCAAGGCAGTGGGTGAGTCTTTGTCTGTTTTTTGTCAATGTGGAGCACATCTATTTTTAAAAAAGTTTGATTGGTCAAACTATGACGCTTTTTGGTCCTCCAGGATGGACCTCGTCAAAGAATGCCACAACCTAGCAGACAAAACTTCAATCCAAGGGGGAATTCCAATCGAGTTAGCAGACCACGTGGACGCAGGACTTGAAATAGTGGTGAGGAAACTGTGTATGTGTATACGTGTGTGTGTTTTTATATATATATTTATCTCACACACACACACGCAATAAATATATCTACTCTATATGTTGTTATACATTTTTGTCTGACTTTCAAACAGAAGAATTTTATCTAGTGTACATTGGCTCTTCATTTTTCTGTTCTCTATATTTTGTCTTTTCACCTGTAGGTGGCAGTGAGCAAGGAGAAAGTCAGCATCTCAAATCTGAGGTCACTTGCGCACGACACAATGTTTTTCTGTTTTGATATTAGAACCACTAAAACCTTTAAATTCTGAAGCTTCAGATAACTTTATGTACATGTCACTGATCTTTTTTTTTATCCATTTTTTGATTCACCTACTATTTGTTTGAGACGAGCTGTTGATTTATAGAAACCGCTTGTAAACATTGTTTTGAGGATTGTAAAGAATAAAATAGGTTATTAAAGATTACATATCACATTGGAGATGTTTCCCTGCTATAATCCTAAAACAATGCTATTCTTTATTGTCAGTGGACTAGTTTAGATTTTGATTTATGATATTCCATCATTTACAAGGCACTAATTTCAATTCATTCAATATACAAATGTTCATACAAATGCAATCACAAATTTCATAACAGTATGCAAATACAGATTTTTTTTGTTGTACCACCTTCATGTATGATGCTAAATAGTTTCATATTCACTGTATTCTGCTGTATGAACTCAAAGTAGAAGTTCTTCTGTAAATAAAATAATTTGGTGCCAAAATGTTTTCAAATGAAGCTTCGGGTGTTTTCAGTCCACATCATTTATTATACAAAAGAATGCAAAAACTGTACATGTAAAACAGATATACAATTAAATATTTTGTTTATATTGGTATTGTTTAAAACAAAACTATACAGGAAGGGTCAGAATTTGATATGGGAAAACTGCACTTTAATTCTACTGGAATATGTGTCTGGTATAACATAGTTTTATACTAGCCTGGTTCTACCAGACTCTCGTACATTTCATTTGTACAGAGAGTCTGGCCTCTCTCCATTGACAAGCGTTAACTTCCTTGTAGGCGGGTATTCTGTTGAAGTTTAAAACTATTGGATCTGCCATAACCAATCGCTAACCTTTGGTAGTGACGTAACCCTACAACTCAAACTAACGCACGACATCAACGTCATCGTTCTCAGCCACTCCCTCTGTTTGCTGATTGGGCCGCCAAAAATTTGGCCGGAGAAAACCAAAGAATACACCACAATCCCAGACGTAGTACTGAAGGGAAATAAAATTGAGCGGAAGTACGCAGGAGGGCGGAGCCAGGCTAGTTTTATACTAGTCCACAAAAGAATCACAGTAGTAATCTCACAGAAAAGGCACTAAAAGTTGTTAAACTTTTTAGACCCTCTTGAAATGTCTGTATTAGTTCAGGCATTCCAATGTGATTTTTCAAGGTTAATGACAGGGCAACGCTTTGAAAGACACCTCCGCATTCTCCTCCAATATGATGTCATATCGACACATTAGTGCCCTGTTGGGGACAAGAGCAACATGATTAAATGACTGTGTTTGTTCAGAGTGCATTACAATCATATACTACCGTTCATAAGATTTTTTTTTTTTAATGAATGAGTACTTCTATTCTACAAGGATGCATAAGTTGATCAAAAGTGACAGTAAAGACATTTCTAATGTTAGAAAAGATTTCTGTTTCAAATTAATCCTGATCTTTTGAACTCTCTAATTATCAAGAAATCCAAAAAAATATAGATATGTATCATGATTTACACAGAATCAGCACAACTGATTTCAACACTGATAATAGTAAGAAATGAAGACTGGAGTAATGATGCTAAAAATTCTGCTTTGCCACCACAGGGATACATTGCTTTTTTAAATATATTAAAATAGTGAATAGTTCTTTTAAAATGTAATGATATTTCACAAAATCACTATTTTTACTGTATTTTAAATACACCTATGCTGAGCATAAGAGACTTAAACTTTTGAGTGGCAGTGTATGAGCAGTAACTCAGAAAAGCAAATGTTGTGTGGTTATTCACCTGTTTGGATTTTCCAGTGGAGTTATCCGAATATGGAGCAGCCTTATCTTGTATCGAGGTCCAATCACATTCCCAGTGACAATCCGTAAAGATATTTTCTGAATTGGATATAGATCCTCATCAAACTGGGCCAGTAGTCGAGTGGATGTATACTGCTCAAACCTCAACAGCTTACTGAGCAAAACATACAGAATAAGCATTACAGAATGGCAAGTCAAAGTTTGAAGGAGCTTTTTGTGTTAAATAAACTCATTACTTCAGTTTACATACTTATCCATCTTGGCCTCCATTACGTTTTTTCCGTTGTGCAGTCGGAGTATGACCACCCCCCACCGTAGAAACTGGTTCCAGGTTACTAGGTCCACTCTGTAGCTTGTTTCTGAAATAAGAAATCAGAATATTGCACAAAATGCCTTTGAGAAAACTTCTGCAATGAGCCATTATAGTGCTGATAACTCACTGCTGTAGGGAAGCTCTGCCGTAGTTGAGAAATATGCTCTTGTTTGCCCTAACCTCAAGAGAGTATCCTTCCATGGGTTCATGTCATAACCTGAGGAAAAAGGTTAAATAACAGTTAGTTGTGATCTTTAAATCTGATTGGCTGAGTGAGTTTCCAAGAGTGTTGATAGCACAGTGATTTAGTAGTGCATTAGCAGGTATTTGTGATTGTGTTTGATTTATAAGATGAAGTCATGACTGCAGTCGATGATGAGGCCGAAACCAGCGCAAGCAGACTTTGACTAGTTCATTTTACTTACTATTTTATTTATCCGTTATATTGAGGAGACCTTTTTGAAGGATATTGGTTTACGTATGGCTGTTTTAAATACTTGAGCTTAACTTTTTAATGTTGTTTATATGTCTATGTGGTGTTTTTTATATGCTTTAAGACAAACTATGTGCAAATTCATAAGTCAACACCTTTGCTGAGTATTTTCTCCTTTAAACTGCAGTGAAAAACTTTCAAAAACGCGGTTTGAAATCGCGTCACAAACTACCTTTTCCGTAACCAATCACGACAAAGTGCCGGTGTGGTGAAGTATCCGGTAACTCTATAGTGATGGGTCCGGGCTGAGGACCCAATTAGTATGCCTGATCTAAATCTGTTCTCGCGATACGGTAAGGCAGTATCAGTGCAGTAATATCAGGTAAAGCTCATAGCACGATCTTATCATCATCATGGGGAGTCTCGAGAAGCCAGGTTATCCCTGTATATTTTTCTGTTGATATAAAAAATCGGGTACATTTAGCAATATAGCGGGTGAATTATGTATATGATGTATATTACGCTGTTATTATGAACTATATGCCTTTCTCCACTGATGTTTTTAGACGGCAGGTGTTTGACTCCGAGGTGGCGAACGGGAACATGAGTTGTGTAACATTAGCAACACATTAGCTGTTTGATAACATAACGTTAGTCAAGCCAAAGGCTAATCATATTAATTACTGTTATGTGTCCAACGTGTTAGAGAGCGATACATCTTCATAAAACGCATTACCATTCTGATACATCGACTTGTAGATGACCCTGTATGAATAAGTGGAGGCGGGGCTCATTTGCATATTCATTAATTTGCGTATAATAAATGAATTTGGGAAATATTTTTGTTGGCAGAACAAACAAAAAAGTAACTGGAAATATTGTGTCTAAAATATAAGTTACTCTGTATATTAATTTATTGAACTATTGTATAAAAGCAAAATCACACTTGAAATCTTTACTCCGTATTCATATTTGCATTTAATATGGTTAATTACTAAATATACTGTATTTA
The DNA here is from genome assembly GCF_963993115.1 of Abramis brama. NCBI lineage: Eukaryota > Metazoa > Chordata > Actinopteri > Cypriniformes > Leuciscidae > Abramis > Abramis brama. The sequence goes on along the minus strand of NC_139986.1, from coordinate 19,067,138 downwards.
CCCAGAACAGGACAGGTCGCAGGCTTAAAGGTCTCACACTGCAAACACTGGCCACCGAGGAAGTCGCTGTACGAGGAACATGGATATGCTGTAAGGTTACAGGTGTGATTCAGAGCACACAGATACAGGAAAACAGACCTCTGGTGATCACACACAAAATAAGATTTCCCTGTGGAGAAAAGAAGGAGTGAGATTAGATCTCAGCCCTGTTAGCAAAACCTTATAATGAACTCAATCCAATTGGGAGGATTGCATCATTTGATTATGACAGAATCTTAATTGCACAGCCAACATTTTGCATTTTGGGTTTATTTGAAGAGCATTCATTAATCATTAATTATTTGGATCTCAACCCTGACGTCTCCCAAAAGTTAATCTTAACATACTGACCTGAGAAGATGGTCTTGGGACATCCAGGCTGATCTAATCCTCCATTGGCATAGAAATCAATATGGCCATGGGTTCCTCTAAGGCCAAAGGCTGCCACAGGAAACAGTGTTTGAGTGTGGGATTGTTAGGCTATGTTTGGAATAGCATATTATGTAATTCTATTTCAGTATTTTTAATCTAGAACATACTGCACAATGTGGAGATTTTCTGTATGCATGGAATAACTGTTTGACCTTAAACATTTGCAAAAACGTGAAGTTTACAACAAATATTCAATGCAATGCATTGATCTGACCTTCCATTTCTAATGTGACAAATGACCCCAGATTAAAAAAAAATAAAAAAAAATAGTTTTCTTGTCTAATTTAATTGGAGTCTTTTTTTATTCATTTTTTTATTTTTTATTTGATGACTGGATCACACTCACTTATTTAAATGCAACATAGTTAAAATTATGTGACAAAATAGAATATACTAATATACTAAAAAAAATACTAAAAAACAATCAAACATTGTAGCATACATTAAACTGCAAAGTATTAGTTTTCCATTCTGAACATATAATAGATAATATAAACAAATTATAGATATTTTTTATTCTTTGGTATCATAAGCCACAAATGTATTATACTTACAATTCATATCTGTGTGCAGCACATCTACAAACTGGGCATCAGTTGGATCAAGGCGGTCCTCAGGGGGAACACCGGCAAACATTGGCCCTGCTGGGTCTAGACCTAGAGTTGATCAGGTGAAACATTTAGCAAACAAAATTTATTAGACAAGATTAACTAACTGAAGATGTTACAACCGGTTTTGTTTCATTGGCTCATATTCCTGAGTCTCACCTGTGATTCTTCCCACTCGTCCTCCCAGCATCGCACCAATGAACCCGGCAATGTGTGCACCCAGGCTGACGCCAATCAGGTGGATGGAGTCAAGAGATGCTCCCTCTCTCTGATTGGAAAACAATATTTTCGCCACATTCAGTAATTTGGCAGACATTACTGACCAAAGCAATTTCAGAGCACTGACCCTACCTCCATGCTTTCTATCAAGCATGTGATGTTTACAGCTGTACCCCGTGTGTTGGCTACAGCCGTGAAGTAGTTGAGGTTGGCCGCCCCTCTGTTCCAGTCCACTACCAGGATGTTCATGTCCTTCTGTGCCGCTAATAAGTGCACAATGTGGTTGATCCAGATAGGTGGTGCCCCTGTGGGTCGGTACCCGTGGATGACAAAGGTAGTGGGTCTGGTTACATTAAACAGGGGTTCTTGAGTGAAATTGTGGTGGGGAAGCTCCTGACCGCACTCGAGGTTTGCGCGAGTGTAGAGCAGCAGCCGCACATCCAGATTGGTCCCTATGAAAGACTCATGGAAATCCAGATCGGTGAAGTTGTCACACTCACTGTCCTCACCTAATGACAAAAGACACTGGCTTACTGGTCTGTGTTTTGCTTGTGTGAAAGAGATAATGATGTTAATTATTGAACCAATTAATTGATATGGTTTGTTATACCTTTTTGTTTCCAGCTAATTTTGTGTTTGGTTTGACAGCACACACAGCATTGTTGACTAAAACTATTAAAAATTGTTGAAATGGAAATTGTCAGTAATTAAAATGAAGCTGAAATAAAATTAAATATAAATATTACATTTAAAACCTAACTTAAACGAATGTTGCTTTGGCAGCTGAAATAAAAATTACTAAAAGCTATATAGGAATATCAAGAAAAAACAAAAAAATTATTACAAAAGTGCATTGGAAAATTACTGAAACTTAAATGTTAAAAATAATAATAATACTAAAACAACCCTCCAGCACAGACAGAGGATCATAAGTGGCATTTATTTTAAAGAATTATTGTAACACATTTCGAGCAAAATATAAAAGAAGCTTGTTATGTTTCAAATTATACAACAATAGATTTTCTTTTAAATAAAGACAAAGTATTTGGATACTTCCTAATTCACACTAGACAGCAATTCAGTTAGCTAAGACAACTTTTAAGGGGTATTTGTTGCCTGTTTAGAAATGACAGAAAATAATTTTGCATCTTATTCACAAATATGTTAAATAATGTCTTTTAAATTAGGCTACATATCACACAATATTACCAAAGCCAAAATTTTCAAATTTAACATTTTCCTTTCTTTGTGTTCATTTAGCCTTCGGTTAGCAAGCAAAAAGCTTAGCTCGCTAGCTTAGCATAGTGCTAGTTGGCTCTTTTGATTGGCTATAAAAATATATATATCCATAACACAATGTTTTTGATCAGACATTGAGGAGGTTTTTAGGATGTAAAAGTCAAAAATGGTCCAGATAAATTAAGTACATTCTGAGAGTAATGTTGCATCCTTTGTTTGCATATGCCATTTGTTTTAATATTCTGTTAATTCATCCAAGATTCCTTTTGTTTCATCATAAAATCTTAGTTGATCGTTTAAACATATTCCCAGTCCCAGCTCCTCTGATAACTGAGTAATAATTCATTTTGTTCTGTAGCCTACATTTAGAATATTCACAAACGTCAGTCATCGCTGTCCTTTCCCTCTCTTGTTCTTTCCCGAAATTGACACAGACTGATCCTCAAGTGAAGTAAGCCTGGATTTTAGCGACCCACTTGCTGTTCAATCTTGCTGTGCGTCCTCTCCACTAAACATCAAAGTTTCATGCTTCCATTTTTTTCGTCAATCTGCACTACATCCTTTTGGTCATCCTGTAGATCATATGATGTGTCACTGTCCACCACATATGTAAGGCATGTAACCTCTCATGTTTTCCTTGTAGATTTCCATGAGGTCATCTGTGCTCTGTAATTAGCCTGCAAGTAAGTCACAATTGGATCATGCTTCTATAAAAAAGCAGATCATCCCACCTCTCCTTCCACATGTTTCTCTGCCCCCTACCCTTCCCCAATAGAAAGATCTGAGATTATTACAGGTGTCAATCACATGAGCTGGATGGGGGTTTATTGCATTTAACCCTCTTTACACTGATCTGCTATTTCTGCTATTTCTCTAGAGTTAATGATTACATGTTACTGAGATAACATTGGTAAATATAGGCCACAAATGAATCCTTGGATTCTGTTGTTTTCTGGTCCTAGACACCAGAATTATTCTAAGGTGATCTCTTTCAGACCCCAGACAGACACAACATGAAGATTAAACCCCATGTTGAAGCTCATATACAGTTGAATAAAAGAAGACTCACAAAATGTTAAAACATCCCAGGTTAAATATGTCTCAACAGCATTTTTTTGTAAAAAAAAAAAAGAAGAAAAAAGGCTAATTTTCCAAGTTCCCAATCAAAGTCACCAGATCAAACGTTTAACCAAATTAAATTGGTGTAATCTATAGAGTCATGTCCTATCTCTTACCTTTACAAAGCATAAAGATGCTCATTAAAGTCAGGAAACTCCACATTGACATCCTTAACACAAGATGTGAGAGAGGTAGACTCGAGGAACATCAAGAAGACTAAGAAACAACATTAGAGAATGTGTAGTAATGAAAAGAGCCCATGGAGGAGGGGTTGTGGGTGGGGCGAAGGAGATTGGATGAAATCACACAAGCTCACCCTGTGGTTAGTGTCACAATGTGGTTAAGTCAGCAAGCCAGCTTAGGACTTCCAGAAGTTTACAGAAAAGAAACATTTAGTGATGACCAAACAACCTTACAGGGATAGTTTGCCCAAAAATAAAATTACTGTCATTTACTCACCCTCATGTTGTGAATTTCTTTCTTTCTTTCTTTCTCTCTTAGAATACTGAAGATATTTTGAACAATGCCTAAAGGTCCGTTTACACCAAGAACGTTAACTTTAAAGATAACTACCGGAATATTAGCGTCCACACCAGTGGACGATATTGTTCTGTTTATTCTAAGCGCATGCTTGTCTATCACTTAAAGGCTCGAGCTCATTACAGCAGGATGGATTCTGATCAGCTCTCAATATTTATCATCAGCCAGATAAAATCATTTTGAAAGTCATTCAAATTATATTGTTTCACTGTGCCGTTATCGTTATAGCTGTGGTGTGAACTGCTATTCTTTAATATTGCGAACAATTTATAGAACTACATATTTATTTGTCAATACAATGAAAATCAATAGGGTCCAGTGTTGTTTGAACCTCCATGTTCTTCAAACTATCTTCTCTTGTGTTCTACAGAAGAAAGTCATATAGGTTTGAAATGACATGAGGGCGAGTAAAAGATGACAAAATTTTAATTTGTGGGTGAACTATCCTTTTAAATCTTTTTGACACCTCCAGTTATTTTTTTCTCTAAGGTCAGGTTTGTTTTGCCCTCTAGTTGTTTTGTTCCGCATCAAAGGTCACAATTAGAGGAGTGGTTCTCCTTCCAAACTCTAGTAAAAGGGCCACATCAGCACAGACATTCATAGTACATCAGACACAAGCTGTGGTTTGCCAAAATATACCCTGTCAGCAAATACACACGTCATTTTCATATTGCACCCATCTAGTTGAGCATCGGGGGCATATAGTTGTAATAGTCTCCAGAGAGAAGCAATGATCCAGGGTACATGTAAAGTTCCTTCCCTGCTGAGTGCCTTAAAACCTTGTTTCCTACAAAACGATGTCATGCATGAAATTAGAAATGAGAGCATCATGACAGTGTGTCTTTGGGGTTAAGGGTCAGAACAGAAGCTGTTTTTGTCTACGCGAGGTTGAAACAGATTAGATGGCAGATTACAGTAACTCTGCTAAACTGTCCACCCATTCCTGCATCTGATGCAGTCAATCCTATTATGGTGCTCACTGATCAGGGCTCATTGTACCCATTTTTTTCTGCATCAGGCCGACGGATTAACTGTAAGTCTTCTCTCAGCGTTAAGAGTTTAAAGAGTCATACTGTCATGTATCTACAACCATGGTTCTTGCATGTTCACTGTTTATGCGTGTTCTTCTGTCTTTAAGATTAACAGGCTACATGCATACCCAATGAGATTTACATCTTAAAAGATTACTTTAATATAAAATAATCCAAGAAGCTACAATCAGAGTATAATAGAAGAATTTAGTTATAATATTTGTTAGATTTAATAATGTAAAAGAACATTTTGAACAATTACACTTTTATTAAACATGTTTTTCATCAGAGAGTGTAGGACACATGAAATATTTGATGCAAAGTTCAAATCATCAACAATATAAATAGAATATTCTTTGCTTGTGAAGCAATGAGTGCTTTAAGAGATGGGATATAGCTGTAATGTCTGTACAGAGATATTTGAACATATTTATTGATATAATCCTCATATGTGGTCATCTTCTCATGAAACTAGAGATGAGGTCTATAGGAAAAGGAAAGACAATAGTTGAGTTCTTCTCCGTGGCGATCTCAGTCAGTGTCTGCATGTAGCGCAGCTGAAGCGCCGACGGAGACTCTGACATCACGTCCGCCGCCTCCTTCAGGGCGCGTGAGGCTTTCATTTCTCCGTCTGCTGCGATCACCTGTTCAGTATACAACACACTTAAATATGATCATTTTACAAAGGCAACACTTCAACACAATTCATTCTTCATATGAGCACAATCCCAATTCACATTCTAGGCTCTGGCACACACCTTTAATTACTCGGAAATTTCCATTGAGCAAATCCAGTTTGTTTTTCCACTGCGCTTGTGCCATAGTGTGAGGACATAAAGGCTCAGGTTTCCAGTCAACAATATGACATTAGTATAGTGTTCACTGAAAGGCAAACACTTCTCTGAACTAGTGTATGGATGGTTAAATTAATGGAAAAAATGGCAATCTTTGAAAGTTTTCTTTCATGTAGGTCATTGATTTGCCTAGGCTATTTAAAATGCTGGATCAAAATACAGGTACGCACATGTTTCCTAACCTTTGGCACTTAATATTAAGTTACAGTTAAATTCAATTATGTAAGTATTATACATACTGTGTATAAACATCTTGCAGATTCTGTGAGCGGTCAGTCATCACAGATAGCAATAAAATCAGGCTAATGTCTTGACCTGTAGTGCTTTGCTGGTCAGCTGGTTTTGTTTTGGAAATTGATTGGCTTAAGGAGGTTACAGTTCATCTACACCCCTGACTGAGCGAGTGTGAGGGGCTGCAGGTGTTCATCCACACATCCAATCATAGAAAACCGTGTTTCCCCAGACAAGACAGAACACAAAGCTGCAAAGCTGATAAGACTAAACTTGGCAGGCTCGGCACACACAGCATAGCATGTGTTTGTTTGTGTGTGTGAAGCATGTAACAGTCTTTTAGTGCTCAGACACCAACCTTGGCCCGGGCATCTCTGGTGGCCTCTGCTTCAGCTGCCATGGCTCTCTGCAAAGAGGTGGGCAGTTTGACGTCTTTAAGCTCGACCCGTTCCACTTTGATACCCCAGTTCTTGGATGCAGCATAAAGCACAGCCTGTCAGGCAAAAGATAATGAAAAGATGAACAATTTATATTTAAGGCATTTATATGCTCCTATCCAGAAGAGAATGTTGACTCTGGAAGAAATACCCTTAAGGTTCCAAAAAGGGGATTTTCAGTTGCCCCAATGCCATAAAAGAACCATTTTGGCTCCCCAAAACAACCTTTAAGTGAACAGTTCTTAAAAGAACACACTGTAAAAAAAAAAAGAATTGAGCTATAACTTAAAAGGTCTGGAGCGAATTAGTTGAGTTAAATGAAAAAGTTGAGTGTAGTTGCCTTACTTTTACTTTTTACTTACTTTTTTAAGTTTGCTCAACTTTTTTTTTTACAGTGCATTTTTTCTTAGTGTGAAGAACATTTTTATCCTCCTGGGACCCAGGAATAGACTTTTGTCCACTGTAGTGGACATTATATTTTAGTGAATTTCTCTGACACCATACGTCACGTCACAACATGGGTGTCCAAAGAGCACATTTAGGGCTTTTCAGAGACACCAAATGTTTGGAGGTTTCACCATGAAAACAACTTATCCTTGGTCTTTAAAAATGTCTGACATTAATTTAGTGATCTAATGTAGCACTCTTATGGAAATATGATAATATATTGTAATTATAATTTAAATCGGACTACTTTTCAAATTGTATTTCATAAACCAACATCTCAGGAAAACGTGGGGTTTCAAATCAAAAATACTTTCTGTTACAGAACAGGGCATTGATTTCATACATGTCCACTGTAGAGGACATCAGGACTTAAATCATGTTTATCAGGCATTTTGTGAGACACAACAAGTGAGTATGGAAATAAATTATACATCAATATTCCTATGAAATATTAGATGTATTATTATTAAAATGTTGCTAATTATTACTCCAATTATTACATTTCTTTTTTCATTAAATGTTGCTCCAAGAACACATTAAAATTAGAACACATGTGCAAATTAGATAAAGTGTATAGATACATTGCATTGAACGGGAATATTAATTTATGGCCATTTTACCCACATATCGCATAAAGTAAAATGGTGTATCAGTTCATTCCGTTATATCTTTCATAACATAGTTGAGAATCATCTTTTTACAAATTTTGTTTAAAAAAAAATCCTGAAACCCCAAAATTTATTGGTGATTGAAAAAAAAAAATCATTGTTTTTGCCTATACATATAATTTCATGTCATTTTATTTTTTAAACAACTGAGTCCTGGTGTCCACTACAGAGGACATAGCCTTTTTTACCTTTTGTTTCTTATGCTCTAAACAATGTGATGACATGGAAAAAAAACTTTAAAAAATGAAAATTCTGGGTCTCAGGAGGTTATAATCTAAAGAACCCATACTTCCTTTATTAAGAATGGAAAGTTTCCATGGATGTTAAAGGTTCTTAATGGAACCATCAATGCCAATAAAGAACCTTAATTTTTAAGAGTGACCTAAAACAGGGCTACAACTTAAGATTCAGAGGTGTTTACAAGAAGGTTTGTCTTACCTCCATCTGTTCTGACATCTCCTCACGGTCTTTTAAGATATCTGCCAAGCTCTTAGTTCCCAGCATGTTTCGTAAAGTAGTCTGTGCAATCATCTGCGTGGCTCGATTAGCATTCTCCACTTTGGTAATGGAGACAGTGGGGTTAAAGATACGATAGTAGACCACCGCATCCACCATGATAGTCACAGAGTCTTTGGTCAGCACCTGAGGAGAAATGTCGAAAATGTAATGCATGTTACATACTGATAAGTTGCTGCTTTAAATTTTTACGTACAATCAACTTGGATGTTTAAGTAATTTCAACTTAAATTACATTAAACTGAATTTTAAAAAATGAGTTGAATCTTGTATAGGTGAAAATTGATAGATGAAATAGTTGAAAATTGCTTAAATTATTTTGAAGAGTTAAAGCAGTGTAAAAACATATGTGGTCATAATTTATTGATAATATCATTTTTTTAGTGTAACAACACAATAAAACTCTTCAATAAAGATTATATTAAACGCATAACCTTGAATATTGAATAAAATGTTATTTAGATAATAGGTAGGCTATTCATAGCAAAATAACTAACAAGATTTTGATGTTTTTGATTCAAATGAATCACTCACCTCTTGAGGAGGGATTTCAAAAGACACTGTCCTCAAGTCAACCTTCCGAAATGTATCCACACATGGAATAATCCAGAACAAACCTTCAAAAACAATCAAGATGAAGTACTGCTTGTTGCATTGGCACTAAACTATGTTTAACAAATTATTCATGATTTTAATAACGGGAGGCTAATTACTAACCAGGTCCTTTAGCACCGCCAAGGAGTCTACCCAAGCGAAAAATAACTGCTCTTTCATATTCCTGGACAATCTTTTAATAAGATGAAATGCAGATATAGCAATTGAATTAACTACAACATCTTAATGTTTATGTCAGATTTTATTCTTTTGATAACAGTATTTGTGATTTTTAAGTAGGTTTTAAGTAATTATCTTACCTTCATACAAAACCACACAGAGACAGGAAAAGTAAGAAAGACAAGGATGAAGGAAAAGAAAGAAAGGAGGTATCCGCAGAACCCAGAGTTCCCGGATTGGTCACCGTCTGGTTAAACCCAAGGTAAAAAGTTAGTCTCTCAACGACATTAAAATTATCTGATTAAATATATGATTAAAAAAAAAGAAGAAGAAGAAAAAAACTCAGCAAACCTGACTGGAAATTTGTATCACTCTCTTCATTTGCTAGAGGTTCAATTTTGTTCCTGGACATCTCACTTGGAGAAGACAGCATTATAGACATGGTTAGCAGTTTTTGTTTTCTGTAGGACTGTTGAAATGTACTTTGAGTGAGATATTTAAGGTGAATTAAATACGCTCTCTTTTTCCATTACCGCCCATTTTCACACACAACACATGGAAATTTGCATGGCATGTTGCTAAGCAACAAAACTGAGCTCATGTTAAACCTGAAAGTCAATTACTCGTTTGTCCATTCTTCCTTCCTTGAGGCCTTATCAAATATCATCATATATTTTCTTTTTGTTTACACATGCAATGAACAAATGTTTTGTTTTTCTTCTTGTTCAAATGCAGAGAGTATTTGAATAGAATGTAAGGCCTAAATTAAGTAATCTTTTATCTCTCTCTGTCTTTATTATAATATCTTAGCAAATACAATTCAATATGATTTTCTAATTCAATGTTCTTTAATGTTCTTTTTTTACTTGTTTTCCTAATTCTTAATGTTTTCTTTTGGATATGAGTAAAGACCTGCTGTGACAATGACTGAAAAAATAATATCCTATTCTGTGCAAAATAATCTGAAACAATACGATTTTACAGACTGTAGTATTGTTTCAGGTGCTATTTAATATGCAAACATGCTATAAATGTTTCTCACTAAGTTATATTATTAAACTTTTTATTCTAAATTAATTAATTAACATCTTCTAACTAAGAACTCTTGTTATTATAATTGTACCGCAAAAAAAAAAAAAAACATCAAGACATTTTTTACCTTAGAAAGTAAGGCCAAAAGTCAGAGACCACATGAAAATCTGGAATCTAAAATTGTATTGTACCTGGAGAAAATGTACTGGCTTTGCAAAAACCTTTACTCAAATTATTGCGCTGAAAATATTATGTGTAATGAAAACAAAGAATTGCGAAAATACGCAATTAAAGTATTTAAAGCTTAATTAAAAGCTTTTTCAGTTGTGTTCTCAAAAATTACAGAAATGGTTTGCACAACAAAATGATTGACAACTGTGAAACATGCCACGCCCCCAGCTGAAATCGCCGCTGTGATTGGACAATGTGCGCACGCTGCACGCTCCACTGTTTATGCTCCAGATGTGGTTTAATTCAGCACAGAAAGCGAGCTTTAATGTTCCCAAAACATGTCAGAGGACATTTAAAACGTGAATTTCGTCGGCAAGCGTTAATAACGTAAATTGTGGGCTACTTTATGTGTTTTCCTCTAAGCTGCTATTGTTCTAGCTGTATGAGACGCAGATGCAGTCTTGCAGGATGTAATTTACACACGCTGCAAGACAATATTGTTTTCAGACGCCGCAAGCTTTAGTGAAATGAGGTAAGCACAACTTTAATTGATGCTTTTTTCACAGTACATGAACTTCACAGTACATTAATGTCTCTATTTTTAATATCTCAAGAGGACGCAAGCAAAGTTCACATTATTGTAACGTGGACATTTCATAATTAATTCATTTGCCAAGAAAGACATGTATTGGTTTAAAAAAAAGAAAAAATCAGTAGTACACATTTATTTGATTTAAGTTTTTCTTTTCTCATATAAGAACTGACCAGTAGATATATCTGTCCAGCCTTCTATATGTCCATTAGTCAGATACCCTTTGCAATTCATAAATGTATATTACCTTTCTCCATTGTCTAAGGTTATTGTCTTTGCTGACATCTGTGTTTTGATATTTCTACTCACAGTGAAAAGGGAGCCTTATCTGTATGAACCTGTTCAGGTTAAATAGGTAATCTAGGTAAGTCTATAGCTGGGGAGGTATTCTATAATGTCAACCACAGCAACCTTTAACAGTTTTTGTTTTCAGGGTGGTTGTAATGGGTCACAGGGGACCACAGCATTTGTCTGACCTTTGCAAGCTGTATAATGAGGATTCTGTCCACACCCTATGCTCAGTGTTTGAGCATGAGTGGGAAAAACAACAGAATTACAGTGAGGTAACTGTAAAAATACACAAGGGTTAGGGACAACCTTCCTGGTTGGACTTGTTATTATTGTTTCATTTCACTGTGAAAAGCATGTTTTGTATGAGATGTAATGCTAATAATGTTAATATTTTATACAGAGGTCAGACCTAGAAGAAGATTCTGGAAGAGAGTTACTGCTGGTCTCCAGGAAAACCAATGCTGGTTACTCTCTCCTTTATGCGATATGGATGACATTCCATCCAGCCTTAGTCAAAGTTGTGCTCCTGAGACTGTCAACTGATCTTTTTAGCATTTTAGGTCTTCTGACACTCAGGTATGACTATGACTACATATAAAAATATGTTTGTGTTTGTGAGTGTGTGTATATGTATTTTTATTTAAAGTCCGCGTGAACCGGAAGTTGCAAACGGCTTTTCTCCAGTGTTGTGACGTATTTCCCAGTGAAAAGGAATATTGAACAGAGGTTTTACTCTAGCGCTCCTCCTCTCCATCTCTCGCTCATAACAGACTAACGGTTTGAGGGGAGTGGTTAAGCGTTTCCCAACCCAAGTTCTCAAACCTACGTCATCAGGGAAGGTCCTCCAATGCAGAGGGGAGGGGCATTTTCAGATTTTGATTAAAGATTACGAAGCCAAAAATTTTTTTTGTGTGGATTGACTTGCATGGATGAATTGTTCACCACAAAACGATCAATTTAGGCAAACAAAGTAAATATGGTCAATTTTGATTTCATGTGGACTTTAAATATGCAATTAGAAATAATTAAATTAAATATTCACTAATTTGCATATATTTCCATATCAGAAATCTGAACAATGGATAAAGCCAGTTTCAAAAGTCTTGTTACATTTTGTTGACATATTAAAGTCTAAGGTTTTTAGTGAGGGGATTTTGGATATCCCAAGTTATCACTCCATAAATCAGAAAATACTGTCAACAGGAATAAAATATATAAAATCAGGCAAATAATATATGATCAGAACCCTGTGTAAATACCTTCAGAATATAGATGGCAGTCTGTGACGTCACACACGGAGTGGCCTTTTGTCTGAAGGAGACGCACAGGCAGTGCCCGAGGTATAGCAACGAGACACAGCACCTCATTCCCCTTCTCCGGGAACCAGGCTTACAGACGTAACCTGAGACTTTCCCTTTCGAAAGTGGAACTTCAACGCTGCGTCTTGGTATTGATGCTATGGGGAACCAATACCCACTACGCAATGCTGAGGGAATGCCTGCCTCATTAGGCTGTGAATATGCACAAACATAGTGGGCATAGCATCAACTGACTCAGATTACCCAGCTGGAGTCAGAAGCATGTGAACCCCATGGGCGCATCCCATGTGACTCATATAGTGGTGCTACTCCCTAAGCCAATACTCCCTGATACTAGGAAAGGTCCCCAAGTTTCTATGCTGTACAGCAAGGTAAGTCCTGACTGTGCACCTTCTAAGGTGGAAATAAGGAGAAAATACCAAACATAGCCTCAGATATGTCAGGCATATCTCACCAGTATTTGGCAAGGCTCTTAGAGAGCAGCCTTCAGCAGGGGAGCTTCTACTCCATTCTAACAACCTTAGAGTGGTTAGGGGAGCATAGCTCATACCCTGACTTGAGTAAAGGCACTTCTTCCAGATTCACTATAGTTAATGGCTAAACTATAGACCAGGGTTCACCAATCTCGGTCCTGGAGGGCCGCTGTCCCTGCAGAGTTTAGCTCCAACCAGCTCCAACACACCTGTTTGAAAGTTTCTAGTATGCCTGTGAGACCTTGATTAGCTGGTTCAGGTGTGTTTAATTGGGGTTGGAGCTAAACTCTGCAGGACAGTGGCCCTCCAGGACCGAGATTGGTGAACCCTGCTATAGACTGCTACAATGACAAGGAGGGACGTCTTTGGCAATCCACCTCTACTCATCAGTTTGTAATACTGATTATCCCTATAGAAGCACTCCACCAAAGGGGAGCATTGAACAGGGCTGCCTTATGGGCAGAACAAAGAGTTCAGAGTTTGAGATAGGTGAACTCCCTCACCCCGGCTCATCACAGTGAGTACTTTAAGTTTCCTTCAAGGGCTGAACGCGCTCGCTCCATTGCTAGCAAGCAGCTCTTCACCTGGGCCATTTTGAAAGGGTTCTGTAACGTTTGGTGTATGCAAGTGCTACTGAAGTGAAGATTTCTGGTTCAGTCCATTAGATAAAACTCATTTCGAGAAAACTGCCTTTAAAGGCACACTATGCAGTTTCTGTTTTTTTCTCAAACAGCGACCCTTAGAGTCGCTGTGGAGAACTTGTATTTAACGTTACTGTCGTAAATACCACTCTGCACTCTTCCGACCACGCTTTCTTCATTTTCTTTGTCGACTCTGCCATGATACACGTCTGAAATGCGTGCAAGTGTCTTCCATAGAGGCTGCTTCATATGTTGTTGATGTACAGTGAGGAAAATAAGTATTTGAACACCCTGCTATTTTGCAAGTTCTCCCACTTGGAAATCATGGAGGGGTCTGAAATTGTCATCGTAGGTGCATGTCCACTGTGAGAGACATAATCTAAAAAAAAAAATCCAGAAATCACAATATATGATTTTTTAACTATTTATTTGTATGATACAGCTGCAAATAAGTATTTGAACACCTGTCTATCAGCTAGAATTCTGACCCTCAAAGACCTGTTAGTCTGCCTTTAAAATGTCCACCTCCACTCCATTTATTATCCTAAATTAGATGCACCTGTTTGAGGTCGTTAGCTGCATAAAGACACCTGTCCACCCCATACAATCAGTAAGAATCCAACTACTAAAATGGCCAAGACCAAAGAGCTGTCCAAAGACACTAGAGACAAAATTGTACACCTCCACAAGGCTGGAAAGGGCTACAGGGAAATTGCCAATCAGCTTGGTGAAAAAAGGTCCACTGTTGGAGCAATCATTAGAAAATGGAAGAAGCTAAACATGACTGTCAATCTCCCTCAGACTGGGGCTCCATGCAACATCTCACCTCGTGGGGTCTCAATGATCCTAAGAAAGGTGAGAAATCAGCCCAGAACTACACGGGAGGAGCTGGTCAATGACCTGAAAAGAGCTGGGACCACCGTTTCCAAGGTTACTGTTGGTAATACACTAAGACGTCATGGTTTGAAATCATGCATGGCACGGAAGGTTCCCCTGCTTAAACCAGCACATGTCAAGGCCCATCTTAAGTTTGCCAATGACCATTTGGATGATCCAGAGGAGTCATGGGAGAAAGTCATGTGGTCAGATGAGACCAAAATAGAACTTTTTGGTCATAATTCCACTAAACGTGTTTGGAGGAAGAAGAATGATGAGTACCATCCCAAGAACACCATCCCTACTGTGAAGCATGGGGGTGGTAGCATCATGCTTTGGGGGTGTTTTTCTGCACATGGGACAGGGCGACTGCACTGTATTAAGGAGAGGATGACCGGGGCCATGTATTATGAGATTTTGGGGAACAACCTCCTTCCCTCAGTTAGAGCATTGAAGATGGGTCGAGGCTGGGTCTTCCAACATGACAACGACCCGAAGCACACAGCCAGGATAACCAAGGAGTGGCTCTGTAAGAAGCATATCAAGGTTCTGGCGTGGCCTAGCCAGTCTCCAGACCTAAACCCAATAGAGAATCTTTGGAGGGAGCTCAAACTCCGTGTTTCTCAGCGACAGCCCAGAAACCTGACTGATCTAGAGAAGATCTGTGTGGAGGAGTGGGCCAAAATCCCTCCTGCAGTGTGTGCAAACCTGGTGAAAAACTACAGGAAACGTTTGACCTCTGTAATTGCAAACAAAGGCTACTGTACCAAATATTAACATTGTTTTTCTCAGGTGTTCAAATACTTATTTGCAGCTGTATCATACAAATAAATAGTTAAAAAATCATACATTGTGATTTCTGGATTTTTTTTTTTCGATTATGTCTCTCACAGTGGACATGCACCTACGATGACAATTTCAGACCCCTCCATGATTTCTAAGTGGGAGAACTTGGAAAATAGCAGGGTGTTCAAATACTTATTTTCCTCACTGTATGTGACGTCGTGCCGTAAAGCAAGTCGTGATTCTCGCGAGATTTGTCGGGGTGCCACCTCTCAAACCTGCATTGCTGGATTTGCCAGCGGCGTCCCCCCCTGCTTTGCTATCGGGATGATTCGCCCTACTACGAGTTTGTTTACCATCTAAATTATTTCAAAGCTGTTATATTAAGGTACAAATCTTGCATAGTGTGCCTTTAAAGATATGTATTGTAAATAAAATCTACAGACGCAAATGGATAAATTGCAGTAAAATAATATATATATATATATCTTTATGTACATGTCTTTTAACCTCAGATGGGTGATCCTGTTCTGTGAGAGGCAGGCTGTGTTTGACTGGGCAGGATACACACATTCTCTGGTGGTTTTGGGAGCAGTTTGCTGCTGTGCTGTTTCTCAGCATCACCTTGACAAACATAGTAGGATAATTACAGCCAATGCACAAGCGGTTCTGGCTTGTGCCCTCTACAGGAAGGTAAAGATCATTGACTGTCTCATTTGCTCTATTAATGTGTTTTTTATGTCTTAACAAAAATACTGAAAGTAAGCAGTACATTTCTACTTTTTCATATGCTAAAAGGTTTCTCTTCTTCCTCCATGGTTTCTTCCATTTCCCCCTCCTCCTTTACATTGAAGACATTGTCTCTTTCACATAGTTCTCAGCGACAATCCAACACCAGTCAGTGGACGGATGTATTAGGCAAAGTTGAATGTGTAGCAGAGCTGGTGGTCACATTGACCTGTCTTTGGTCCTGCCCATTGAGAGTCACTCTCTATCTGGGTTTTCTGTGGGGAGAATTGGGCCCTGGCGTGCTGGTGGGGGTGGTATTGCTACTAGTCCTCATCCCTGTCAACTCCGCAGTGGAGCACAAAGCCAAACAGCTTCGGGTTAGTAAGTGCAGACTGCTCAAGCTTTTGCTTGCATAAAGCATGCATAAAATGAAGATGAAGGATGTTCATTGCATCTCAGTACATTTCTGTCTTCTATGTTTTGTTGCTGATATGTTTCATTATCTTTGTTTGTTGTCCCTCAGAAAACTCAGCAGATCATCAGGGAAAGGAGTGAACAGCTCATCAAGGAAATGTTGCATAAATACCAGGTCTTTTCTGTTCCTGATCCTTACATGTGATCCATGTCATATATAGTACTTCCTCTCTTGAATTTGTTTTAATCCCAATCGGGTGATAGGATTTCGGTCTTAGGGTGCCTCAGTCATGTATCCAAGCATGATTTGGATTGGAGGAATATTTCTTGCCTTAAGTGCAAAAAGGTCAGATTCAGTTTTTTTTTTTAAGTCACATGAAATCCAAATGAACCATTCTTATTTTTTATGGAACATTGCAATGTTTTTTTATATAAATGATTTATCTGTGCACATCATTGTTTTATTAAAAACATTAATTTCCCCTACCCCTCGGGGTTGGAACAATAATCCATCCCCTCCAGCAACCTGTCACTCATATGAGATCAACGCAATTAGCAAACAACAACAATGCAGTCAATTCCTCCTCCTGGTTTGTGAAGCCATTTCACTCGGATATAAATAACAATAGGGAAGAAAATACAATTACAATTTCCCTTTCACGCGAGTTTTCAATAAACAATCAAATGTGTTTGAAGCAGATGTATGTCAGTAATTAAATTATTTTTGTGATTGCACTTGGTCAGTGCTTCAATATAAAGTTTGTCCAGAAACACAGCATTTTAATGTGTACTTTATTCAGTGCCTGATTAGTAATGATAGAACATTACTTAACTGTGTGTACGTCTTTAAAACTTGTATGCCTTTATGTCATCACGTTATATTACAGAAGCTAAAAAGTGTCAAATAACACTTTCCTTTCTTTGTATTTTCAGTTAGCAAGCTGACAGCTGAGCCTACTATAGTTTTGCATAGTGCTAGCTGGTTAATACAAGCTCTTTTGATTTAGTTAGAACAAGATATCACATAAATGCAAAGTTTTAATAGGCACTGAGGAAAAGTAGTCTGGCATGGCACCACCTCTTTCTGTATTTCACTAGTTTTGTAACTTCTCAGTTTTAAGTCGCAATGAAACAGAATTAGTGTCGGATCTTTTTCTTCCTTATTTTGATGTACATAAGAGTGAAACTGATTATCAAAAAAGAAAAAAAATGTAGGGGACTTGGTTCAATTCACCTGCTGTTGATTAGATGGAGGCAAACCTGAATGCGAGCTTGCAGTCGATTGTAAGGATTTAAGTGGTGCATGGCGTTTCGCCAGATTCTTTCTTAAGAATTATAAGGTTTAAAAAGGGGAAAAAAAGAAACATATGCATGGATGAATTGGTCAAAATAATGTGCATTCAGAAAATAGGGTGAATTTTAATTTCATGCCAACTTTAATCTGCCTTTGTGTAGGCGCTGAAGCTTCTTGCATGGGAGTCTTGGTTCCATCAGAGAGTTACAGAGTCACGGGCCAGGGAGCTGGAGGTGCTAAGAATTCTGGGATATTTGACAGCCTTCTCTATGCTGGACTCTATCTGTATGCCTTTCCTGGTGAGTGCTTGATATTCTGGACATGAATTCCCAGGCTGTTTTTTTGCTAGACTGACCAACATGTTTATTTTCTGGTTTTGCTATTTGTCTTGCTGACTAATCTAGTCAATAAGCCTTGCTGGTTTGTGTAGATATTCAACATCCTACCTAAAAATCTGGTTTTCACTTTTACTACTGTTAAACTACCCTCTCTGTGACTTTGACTTTGTCTCTCTTCTCCAGATGCACAGGGGCTTACTAAGTTAACAAATCCACAGCGCTCTGAGATTAAAACTCAAAGCATCTATTAAAACTCTATCATAGATTACAACCTGAGGTCAGAACATTGAGGTCTGCTTCATGCCCCTCTTTCATCAGTGAAAACCTCTGACATAGTCCAGAGTTCTGCTCAGTGTTTTGTAAAGACCAGATGAACTTTGTTCTGGTTGTATCTCCTTTGACCCATATTTCCCACACTCTTTGTCTTTCCATGTAGGTTGGTTTCTCTAGTCTTGGTGCATTTGTCCTGGTGGATGATGGGAATGTTCTCACACCGTCTCAGATCTTTACATGCCTCTGTTTCTTCAGATTGCTCCGCCCACCTCTGCTGGAGCTCCCTGGGCTCTTGTGTGTTCTCAAGCAGGTAGCATGCATATGACAACATCAAAACCTTTCATCAAATTCTAAGAAACTTTAGATTTAATATTTTTGTTCTAATGAATAAGGCACAGCAGTCTCTTTGCCATCTGGAGAAAATATTTCTCACAGAGGACCTGGGAAACTCTCAGTTAGTTACTACAAAAGGTAAAGTCACAATATATTAAAAGTCGCAGATGCACAAAGAAACTTGTTTTTTATTATTATAAGTGGAAATGTTTGGCATTGTTGTTAAAACTAAAGTGTCACCCTCTCAGGTGCTACAGAAGACATTCCACCTGACAGTCCTCAACAGCCATGTGATGGGTAAGTTGGTAGTTTTTTTATTTGTATTTTATAATGTAAAATTATTCTATTGAATGGCCTCATTTTACATTAAGTTTACATTAAAGTTTACATTAAAACAGTAATATTATGAAATATTATTACAATTTGAAATAACTATTTTCAATGTTAATGTATTTTAATTTAATGTAATTTATTCCTGTGATGGCAAAGCTGAATTTTTAGATCTTCAGTGTCACGTGATTCTTCAGAAATCATTCTAATAGGCTGATTTGGTGCTCAAGAAACACTTCTTAATATTATCAATGTCTTTGTGGAAACCGTAATAATTTTTTTTCAGGATTCTTTGATGAATAAAAGCATTTATTTGAAATGGAAGCCTTTTATAACATTATAAATGTCATTTTTGATCAATTTAATGCTTCCTTACAGAATAAAAGTATTCATTCCTTAGTATAAATTAATTTAAAAATAATAGTACTGACCCCAAATTTTCTATGTACTATGTATAGAGGATATTTTATATTATGTCTCCAGCATGTTTGTGTGCATGTTATCTTATCCTCTGCCATTTGATTTGACAGAGTCCAGAATCTGGACTGTGGGTAAAGCACAGTGTGTGACCTGACCCGTAAGCTTTCGTTGTCCAGTACTGATCCTGCATAAATATATTAAAATTGCTTTAATCCAAGACAAACATCCATGCATTTAAGAGCATTAGCAGTGCTTCTGATTTTAATATCTTTCTCATCCCCCTGAGAGAATTTATCATGCTTTTCTTACACTGTGTTCTCTGGCCTTGTGTGGATAAGTCCTGAGGGTTAATGCAGGTTAAGAAAGGATGATATCCACAGAATCACAGACAGGGATTGTTGGCCACAGGATGATGGCGCCTGATAAAACCTCATGGGAAAGAAAACCTCTAGTCAATCTGAACAGGGCCGCCAACATTCCCTTTTTATTCCAGATTAATGAGCTTCTTGTGGCATCATCATCAACAAGCTACACCTTATTTCTCCACCCAGCCTGTGGTTTTGTTGTGTTCATGCATGCAATGCAGACTTACCCTTAATACATTGTATAAATATTCTTGATGTTTTGATTTTTACAGGTGTAAAGATAAGCTCAGTAATTCTGACGAGAAACGAGATCACTCTCTATTCCAAAAAGTATGTACCAAAAATTATCATTTTTATGGTAATTTGAATTATTTTTTAAAAAATAAATGCATTTTTTTCTTAATTATTCTTTTTATTTTACTTAATGTATTAATTTAAAAGAAAATCATATTTAAAAAAAAAAATCTAAATAAGCTTTGTTGTATTCCTCATTTATAAGTCATTATAAGTGTCTGTCAAATAAATAAATGTATGAATGTTTATTCATATGAAAATGGTCATCATTTACTCACCCTGTTCTATCTCTGTCTACTAACATAATTTGTTTATAGCAGTGTCCAAGTGACCATAAAATAAAAGCAAGATTTTCTGTAAATAATGGCTTGATGATACAGTTTATTTCTGAGTGAACTCCTCTTGCTGCGAATATTGTGTAGTGATGTGGTTTTGTAATTCCAGGGCAGTGGAGAGGCCCGCAGGCTGTATCTGAGGGCTTTTGGCTGGCACTGGGTGTCAGTTACCTCGCTGGTCTACCTGTCTGTGTGTGCTGTTAGTTTAGCACAGGATGCCGTCCTGAGCGTGTGGACGGGTGAAGCCAAAGAAGTTCAAGGCCTGGAAGAGTGGAGAGAGCTCAGAAACTCGCGACTGTCTGCGTACGCGCTGCTCGGACTCCTGCAAGGTTGTTGTCAACCTGTAGTTTCATAGACAAGAGTTTGTGTTTCTTCTTAGCTTATTTATGTGCTTTTGTATTGCAGTCTTGCTTGTGTGCTGTGCCGCCTACTGTCTGACCTGCGGTTCTCTCAGGGCTTCTCATACGCTACACTCTGAGCTGCTGTCAGATGTTCTTCACCTGCCTGTGCATTGCCAGAAGACAGATGCCAGATGGTCACTGCAATCATTCACTCAGGTGAGTGTCATCCTCCAGAGGCCGGTGTAGAGCAGAGGTGAACTGAAAATATTGATTCCCACCAGTAGCAGGTCATCACTGTTGTGTCCTTGGGGAAGTAGATATTATATTAAATAACAGACACAAGCAAATATGATGGAAATCCAACATAGATCTGATTTTATCCCATTTCAACAACACCAAACAAGTCTAATTGTGTTCTCATGTTGGCTTAGGATATGCAAGTGGTTGATGAAGCACTGGCCAAACATTTGCACAGCTGGTTGAGGAGTCTTTTGGACATATTGAGCACCATCACTTTGATAATCTTCATCATGCCAGTTTTCAGCCTAGCTGTGTGCCCGCTGATAATGCTCTTCCTTCGTATTCAGGTACGTCAATTTCCCATGAATGTTTGACCTGAAGGTTTGTACAGTACATAAACCACCATCTAACCCCCCGCCCCCCTTTTCAGTCTCATTTTTCTTCAGGTCACATACGAATCAGACACATTGAGGCAAACCCTGTTGTTTCAGTTACTTCTCTGGAGTGTGTGACACATTGTGTTGAAGTTCCACTCTCTGGGCCAAAACACAGGCAGGTGTGTCTGACGCACTACCTCCTAGCCTCACATCAAAACCTGCTGGTCAAGTACAACAGAATCATCACCGAAAGGTTAAAAAAGGTTTTTACATACATTTTGTTTATGCAAGTTAAGAATTAGCTGAGTAAAAAAAAAAAAAAAAAAAAAAAAAAAATATATATATATATATATATATATATATATATATATATATATATATATATATATATATATATATATATAATTGACGAAAAGCATATTGAATGAAACCATTTAACATTGAGTTAAAACAACTAATTAATCAACAAGGAATTAACTGATTGTGTTAATGTTAATTTTGATTAACTGTTTCTGTTGTCCCCACTTCAATAACATAACTGGTGCTGATGCTGATATATTAGCTTTTGTAACTGTTTCTTATTGCCTTTTCTTGTTGTTATTATTAGTTATAAAAGTCTATAGATTATATTTACATAATTATTTGAGATATACTGATAATAAACATTTATTTATGTACTGAAAATATCCATATTTAAATCTCAGGCTGAATTTTGTGTATTCGTCTGTGGACAGAAAGAGATTTGTGTTTAAGGTGTTCTGCAATTTTTGTTTTGACCTGCCACCTGAAAAAAATGAGAACTACACTACACTAGGGGGCGCCATTTGAGTGTAAAATCGTGTCAAATGCATCTGTGACTGATATATTAGCTTTTGCAACTGTTTTTGTTTTTTGAGTATGTTGTATTTTCAAGCCAATAAAATATTATTTTACATACCTTTGCGGTAAAACTAAGTTTTAAATGTAAATGTTCTCTACTAAACCTGTCAAATAACTGTCACGTTTATTGCAGCATATACAGCTTTGATTAATGTGATTGCTTTTATGACCAAAAGCAATATTTCTGTGTGCAGTTGGGCTGTGTTGCAGTTTGATGGCATTGCTGGGATTGTGCTGTTCCTGGTCAGTCTGATTCTGCTTGAGACTCAACCTGACTCAGGGCTTGTGGCTCTGGCTTTGATCTGTGCTTTTAATGTAAGTTTATCTGTACTGATACCTAATCTGAGTTTGAATAATTCATAACGATTATGAAAATATTTTGTTACAGATTAAAGAAGCTCTTCGCCGTTACCCTCAGGCCGCCTCTGATATCAACATTGACATGCTGAGCATGCAAAGATTTTGTGAATTTGCCAAAGTAGAAAAGGAGGTAGAGGGTAACATAATACTTGTTTAACACCTAAAAACTCCTTCCATTGTGCTTGCGCAATCACACCTTACACATAACCCTACATGGTCAAATTCATAGTTCCCAAAAGGATGACTCTCATTTTTTTTAGTATCATTGGATGTCATATCCTCTGCATGAAAATGAATTTAACCAAATGCCCCCTTTTACCTCAGGCAGAATGGACAGTCACCCACAGACCACCCTTTGACTGGCCCCGGCATGGAGAGGTGAACTTCAGGAACTATGAGTCCGAAGCCTCCTCTAACTGCACACCAGCTCTTAGAGGAATTAATCTCACCATTTTAAAAGGGGAAAAGGTATTCTGAATTAATTTATCTAACTATTTATTATTTTATATTTATTCATTTATTTATAAATAACAAATAAATTAAATATTTATATTAATGATAGATTTGTTTGTATTTGTTTTTCATGTATTATTCATTTTTTATTCATTATAATAATAATTTGAATAATTTAAGATTAGCTGATGATACATTTAAATGTATTTATTTTATTTGCATACTGAATATATCAGTATTTAAATTAGGGATGCGGCGATCCAATACTCAATATCGGTATTGGTCCTATACGGACCTTTTTTGCCAGATCGGGTATCTGTCAGTACGGGACCGATCCAAATTAATTGGTTGAATTATTTCACGGAAATTCTTCCCTCCTCTGCGAGCTGTCAGTCATCCTTCATCTTCAAACACCGCGTCGTGTTCGGCTGTGACAGTTCCAATGTTCCCATTATCACGCATAATCTGAACATAAAGGTGTTCTTCTGTTTAAAACTACTGTATTTTTCATCACTGTAATTAGTGATGAAAAAATCACTAATTTATTTATTAGTGATTCTGAATGGTATGGTACTCGCTATCGGATGAGATTGGACAGTATTCACGCAGTAACTGAAATTTAAAATAGAAAAAGGCTCGGTAAACTGCTGGACAGATGCAGTACTCTCAGTGTTGCGCACACAGTATATCTTCGCTCTCTTTATATACATGTATGTATATGTGTGTGTACACAATTTTCTCTTTATTTATAATGTAGTAATGTGTAATTGTCCTTGCCGACTGGGTTCTGGTTGGTTCTGCTCCATAGGTCTGTATTGGAAATCTTCTCAGGCCACCTGATGTTGAGGATGTGGCGCAAGCACTTATTGACAAATGTCTGTATCTTGTTGGTGATGGTGTTGGTAACCCGCCATGTTTCGGACCCATAGAGGAGGACTGCTTTCACGTTGGTGTTAAAGATGCGGACTTTGTTGCGCTGGGATAAGGCCTTGGAGTTCCAGATGGGCCGCAGGGTGTTGAACGCTACCCTTGCTTTGCTAATCCGGCTCTTAACATCATCATCTGCACCGCCATCAATGTTGATCACGCTTCCTAAGTACACAAAGCGGTCGGTCTCCACCAGGTCTTCTCCCTGTAGCTGCAGTGGCTGATGTAGTCGGTTGTTCATCCGCATCACCACTGTTTTCTTGATGTTGATTTTCAGGCCGGTCTTCTCTGCCTCCTCCGCTAACCGCGTTAGCTTGGACTGTGCATGCTGCTGTTTGTGGGACAGGAGGCCGACGTCGTCCGCAAAATCCAGGTCCTCTAGATGTTTGGTAAAGGTCCACTGGATGCCTGTGTTGCTGCCCTCTGTGGTTCTTCTCATGATCCAGTCTATGACGATAGCATACAACCTTGCCTCACTCCTGTCTTCACTGCGAAGGGGTCTGTCAGCTTCCCGTTGTGAATAATCTGACAAGATGAGTCCTCATAAAGCTGCTGGATGATGTTTATGAGCTTTTGCGGGATTCCGTAGTGCTGCATTAGCTTCCAGATGATCTCCCTGTCGACACTGTCGAACGCTTTTTCAAAGTCAACGAAGGTCGTATACAAAGGAGTCTGCCATTCGATGGATTGCTCGATGATGATACGCAAAGTGGCGATATGGTCTATACATGAACGATCTTGTCTAAATCCTGCCTGTTCTGCTCTCAGCCTCTTATCTAGAGCCTCCTTCAGTCTCTCTAGGATGATTCTGGTCAGAACCTTGCTGGGGATGGACAGCAGCATGATTCCTCGCCAGTTGCAGCACTGGGAAAGATCACCTTTCTTGGGAAGCTTTACCAAGTACCCGAGCTTCCAGTCGGCCGGCACTTGCTCCTGTTCCCATATCTTCACCAGGAGGGGGTGCAACATCTCTGCTGCTGCTGCCGCATCTGTCTTTAGAGCTTCTGGGGGGATGCCGTCAGGGCCTGGTGCCTTGCCGTTCTTCAGGGGCTTGATGGCTTTGATGATCTCTGCCTTGGTTGGTGGATTGGTGTTGATACAGAGGGGTTCTTCTGCTGGTGGTATGTCAGGAACTGTTTGCGGTGGTGGTCTGTTAAGAATGGGGGAAAATGGGGGGTGGATAGGTCACACACTTCGCAAACCAATCGACAACGTCACAAGGCAAGCACTAGACTGGAACCCACAAGGAAAAAGGAAAGTGGGACGGCCCAAACAGACGTGGAGAAGGTCAGTCGAGAGCGAAGTGAAGGACGCCGGAGTGACATGGACTCAGCTGAAGAAAACAGCCCAGAACAGAGTGCGTTGGCGTGGTGTTGTTGCAGCCCTATGCTCCATAAGGAGCCTACAGGAATAAGTCAAGTAAGTCAATGTGTAATTAGTGAGGTATAGATATTATAAACTGATCAAGAAAAAAAAATTGGGTTGGTGACTTGGCGTCAAGGTTGTGGGATCGATATCTGTGTCGGACATGAGAAAGTGGTATCAAGCCATCCCTAATTTAAATCTCAGGTTGATTTTTGGTGTGTTTGCGTGTGTCCACAGATTGGAGTTATAAGCAGTGGGAAAGCAGACACCGATAGCTTGGTTAGCTGTCTGTTCCGGACAGTGGAGGCCAGGAGTGGTGCTGTGCTGATCGACGATGTAAACATTACCCGCATGAGTCTACATGACCTTCGTAGCCGTCTGCAAATCATTTCTCAGGTTAGACCAACAATATTAGATCTGCAATGCAATGCATACAAGAGAATGAGATCAAACTAGTTGGATCCAGCCAGAGCAAAATCAGTCAAAGTCTGGAGGGGAAGGAGTGTTGACAGGTAACAGAACTATTTTACTGGGTGTGGTTGAAGGAATGCTGTTGAATAATGTGTATAATGTGTATAATGTTAAACTTGCTTTACCCAGGCTCCCCCAGTAACAAGCATTATTCAGTTATTGTTTTCTTTAATGAGTTATGGTGTCCCATGTTACAGGTTCCTGTACTGTTCTCGGGACCCCTGAGGGCTAACCTGGACCCGTTCGCTCAGCATACTGACGCGCAGGTGTGGCTGGCTTTGGAGCTCTGCCATCTCAAGGAACGTGTTCAACAATTGCCTGCACAGCTGCTGCACCCTGTTCAAAGAACGTCTCTCACTTTCAGGTGTGTGGGAATCATGGCAAATCTTTGGATGCCAATTTGACATGTTTATGTAATATTCAGAGTATTACATCATACAGTTATTATATAAATGGTTGATGTAGTATTGATAGTATATTATTTATTTAATTATAATTATATAACTATAATTTAATTATACAGTTATTTAATCCAATTCCCAAAAAACAGGATCACAAAAATTAAATACTGAATTAAAAAATTTAAAATAAAATCTATTAGAAAAAAAGCTTTTAGAAGCTTCTCAGTTGAATATTAAAAATCAAATTCCATTAACTGGAATTTGCAGTTTGGGCAAACCGAAATAACTGTTTCCCACAATTTGGTATAAAGGCTGCTCATTTTGTGTGTAAAACAAACTACAGTGAGAAAAGATTCACGGTCTAGCTGGAACCAATCATGAGTCCAGATCTAGACTGTGGCTCTGGTTTATTGCTGCATGAAACATTATAGTTTTCTCTATGGCAACCTTTATGCACTGGGACAACAAACAATTGGTTGTTATGGGTTAAATATTTCTGTTTTTTGTGTGTTATGTAAGCTTTGGCCAGAGGAGGTTGCTGTGTTTAGCCAGAGCTTTGCTTGCAAGGGTCAAAATCCTGCTTGTGGAAGAGGCTCTTCCTTGTGTGGACATGGAAACAGAGGGCCTTGTCCGACAGTTGATCCACACAGAGTTTAAAGACTGCACCGTACTGTGGCTCGCTCAGAACCCGCTGACTCTCATGCACACTGACAGGTCAGGAGCTACAGTCCTTTATTTAACCTGTGACTCATCCTGTCATTTAAATGTCAAGTATTCAAGTAAGGCATTTCTGATCTGTTGTTACTCCTTCAGGGTGCTGGTTTTGAATAATGGACAAGCTGTGAAGTTTGACGCCCCTTCCACTGTCTTCCAGCAGGGACCACTCTTCAGTCAATAAGATGAGACCTCTTGCTCTTACAGTACATCCAGTTATTGTTATCATTTATTCTTTTCGTTTCTTTGCTGACTAAAAGGTAAATAATAAAAGTTTCACATAAATTTCACATCATACATTAGGTTACCTAAAGCACAGTTTATTGAATCTAATTCATGTTTCATATGCCTTTGGACAGAATATACTGAATAACATGTTAAATAAGTGACAGGTGGAACACAAACATACTTTGAAATATTATAGTGAATTGTGGGGGTTATTTTAAATGTATTTAAATTATTAATTTCTTTTTTTCTTTATATTTCTTTATTTTTTTTTGTAATATTTTATTTATTTTGATAATTGAATGTTTATTAATGTATTACAATAATATTTGTAGCTTTTTCTGCCACTTAATTAAATCAAATATTTAAGTTCACACAAACATGCCAGTTTACATTGTTTAATGTTAACTTAAGTTTCACGATTCCTTAGATACCTAAGGGCTGTTTTCACTGAATTTTATAGGATGTTTTATTTCAGCTGATGTCAGATCAGAGTTCAGAGATCATTTATAACAAAATTATATTTTTGACACTTTTGATACTCTTATGTCAGTGTTTTACAATGCAGTACAATATGCATATGAAAATTAGGTTACACTTTATTTTAAGGTGTTTGTGTTACAGTGTAATTATACACATAGGTACAGACAGAGTAATAATAATTAACTACATGTACTTACTATAGGATTAGGTTTAGGGTTAGTTGCATGTAATTATGCACAATTTATAGTTATTATTATAGTAATTACATGTAACGTGTATTAAGGACACTGTAAAATAAAGAGTTACTGAAAATTAAACCAGCAATATGATAAATAATAAGCAACAGCAGGTGTTTTTTTTCCTTCTAAGGGCTGTTTGAGGTTATGCACAGTGGATGTTTGAGATGTTTGTTGACACATTCTCCTCGTGTCCATTTCCTTTGCAGTTATTGTCAGTTATTTGCACATTAGGTTGCATTATGGTGCTGGGGTTTTTTCACAACAGTTTTCCACATTGTAACTGTCTCCATATCTTTCCTTTCGTGCTTTGGTCTGGTCATTTCAGGTGACAGTTGTTTCACCAAGAGTGTAGTTTATTATCTTTTTTTATAGCATATTAAAACCTGTATGAAAATTTCCTGAATAAAATCCAAAACACAATATATATTTGATGTGGTTTTTATTAATTTTTATGTTCTTAAATGCTGCTCTTTTTAGCTACATCATGACTACAGGAGATTTCCCCCCTGTATTGAGTATTTCGTCTTATTATGTCCACTGTTGTCTTTATCTAGATCTTTTCCAGTTCCTCTGCATGACATTTTCATTTAATTATTTAGCAGACGCTTTTATCCAAATCGACTTACAAATGAGGAGAGCAATCAAGCAATAGGGAAACAATATGCAAGTGCTGTGACTAGTCCCAGTCTAGATATGAAGACCTCTGATGCAAAAGCTTCTAAAAGCCACGTATGTCAAAAATGAGATAATAATATTGAGTGAATGCTCTCCGCACATAGTATACGTTCGTCAAATACTTTCACCTCAAACTCACTAAATTCCAGCCTCAGCCTATTCAGAAATGTCGGTACTTATAGGTAGAAACCTATACATAGGAGCCTGATAAAAATGCTAATATTAAAGAAAAACGTTAGACGGACTTAGAGGCTTTTGCATCTTCATATATAGATTAGTAAGTTTTAGTATTAATGGGTCAAGTGTTGAAAAAGATGCGTCTTCAGCCGTTTCTTGAAAATGGCTAAAGACTCAGCAGCTCAGGTTGAGTTAGGAAGGTCATTCGACCAGGTAAAGGTCCATAAAAGTGATTTTGTGCCTCTTTGGGAAGCTTCTGGAGGGCACACAAGTCTGAAGTAGTGAGTTTAGGTATAGTGGTGCAGAGCCAGTGGTTGTTCTGTAGGCAAACATCAGTGCCTTGAATTTGATGCAATTTTATGAGGAGATGTGTGATGTGCGCTCTTCGGCTCATTAAAGAAAAAAGTAAATGAAAAAAAGAACTGGTTAAAAATATACCATCCTAAAGTCAGTTATTGCCTCAGCTGCAGAACTGGAGCAACTGCAAACTGCATGCACTTGTGAAAATTGGTTGCGACACAAACCTCTCATTTCACTTATAAATAGTCCCACTCAACAGCTTCCACCCTCCATCTGAACTCCTCTTCAGATAGCAGATATTGACAGTGAATTTGTGAGCAGCAGTGCAGATATGAGGGTGTCTATTGCGGTCTTGTGTCTGATGTGGCTGTCCTCTTGTGAGAGCAAAAGACTGGGGCGTTGTGACGTTGTCAGTATCTTC
This sequence comes from Abramis brama, assembly GCF_963993115.1. Taxonomy (NCBI): domain Eukaryota; kingdom Metazoa; phylum Chordata; class Actinopteri; order Cypriniformes; family Leuciscidae; genus Abramis; species Abramis brama. The sequence continues at coordinate 19,037,633 of NC_139986.1, read as the reverse complement.
AAGGCAGAGGGACTTGATGGCTTTGAGGGATTCTCTGTTGGCAATTGTGAGTACTTTGTTTCTTATTTGCATTATCACTAACCTGCAATGTTTGGCATATCTGATTGTAGATTGTATTGTTTTTGTAGATCCAGCTATTGAAAAACCTTCTATAATATATTGTATTACTTTGGTTTGAACCTTTCACTTAATTTCAATAGATGTGTGCACGGCCTACTGGGAAAGCAGGTTTAAGACCCACAGAGTGCGTACGGCTGATACCGGGAAAGACTATGGAATCTTCCAGATAAACAGTTTCAAATGGTGTGATGATGGCACTCCGGGTGGACAGAACTTGTGCAATGTGCCCTGTTCAGGTACTTTTATTTTCTTTAAATGGATTCCATATGACCAAAAACATATTGATTGTCCTTTATCAATAGTGTAGTGATGCATAAAGCACCGCTTACTCAGAGGTAATTTCCAAACTTAGCAGCTTTAAATGTATTACCTTGAATTCATTTTGACAAAACTTTTTGACCTCAATGTGTCTATGTTTTAAAACTTTATCATAACATTTTGTATATAAATGTTTCCCATCTGCTAGATTTGCTTATGGACGACCTGAAAGCTTCAGTTGCATGTGCAAAGGTCATTGTGAAAGCTGGAGGACTGAAAGCATGGCAAGTATTCATTACAAACATCCTTGGGCACAAATGACAGAGCTTATTTGTCACATTGCTTGTTCCTTTAGAGATTTGTCCTCAAGCTCTGCCTAATATTGCATCATATCTAAGTGTATTGATCTGTCGTGCATGTGCGTTTTTGACATGTTTATGTTGATCTTTGTGTTTGCAGGGACACCTGGGATAGTTACTGTAATGGCCGTAAGATGACACGCTGGGTGAGAGGTTGCGAATAGCACTAATAAGGCCTTGATTGCCTGTGGGATCTTTAACAACCTACAATGATTATGTGCTAATGCAGTTTAAACTCTTGGTTGATGTGATTTTAAAGGCATTGTCATCAGTAATATTTGTATCCTTGATCTTGAGATGTATATTAAAGCATCTTCCCAAATTGTAAAGTTGTGCTTGCGTCTCACTTTTGGCTTAAGCTGATGCAGCAGAAAATTATGACAGATGGTTTGTTTGATATTACTAGATAGTAGTGGTGGGCTTTTATTTAAATTGCTTTTATTAAAAATGGAATAATCTGTCACTGAAAACCCATATTGATTGACCAGTACTCTGAATATTAAACATGTCTATGTCTAGCAAATGTCTATGCTGATTACGTCTCTCACATCCAATTTCAGCTGAATTAAATAAAACTATATGAACTATATGATCCATCCATACAATCAATGAAATCCATCCATCATCACAAATATGTAAAACCCCACCTGAGTGCAATTGCATACACTGATTATCATTGCCAAACCCCATTGATTAGTATTTGGCATTACTGGTTAGTAATAGTAATGTCTTTGACATTTAGATTTGATTTGGAGCTTGCAGGATGCACTGTAAAAAAAATTGTTTTTCGAAGCTGTAAATAAGAGTATGTTTTACAAGAACCTCCCCATTTCCATCATAAATGAAGCGTATTCCAGTTCTAATAGAACGATGTGAAGAGCTGTTTTGGATCTTGGTCGGGTGGAGAATGAGATGCTTGTGTTTTGTATCTCTAATAGGCTAAAATCACCCCCCTCTCCAGATGGGAAAGGGTTTGTTTCTTTAATTCTACCCTGTGCCTCCAGACTAGTGATTACAGTCATATCTGTAATTACCAGATCCTGAGTGTGTGACGTGAGTTCTCCTGTCGAAGCATAGGACTGATTAGTTTAATTGGCTCCGTAATTAGCAGTGTGCTTTAAAGTCTATGCTGTCACTAATTGCAGACCAGGGTAAATCGCATACAAAGTACCACATCTTTTCGGTGTTAATGAGGTCCAGTTCATTTGTCTTATGTCTGGCTCTAACTCTGCCTGCCAGCTGGACCCCCTGAAAGCTTTCTGATCTCCGTGTCTATTTAAATTCATGGCCATAACTGTGTTTCTCTTAAACAAATACAAATGGTGCAATTGCCAGTAGTAATCTGTATATTCAGCTTTGATCCATGTATCTAAGGAACCTTTTTCTTGAGTGTTTGAGGAGCAGAGATAAGGACGTGAATTCTTTGAATGCGATTCCTTTTCATATTTAATATCTGCTAATCACATTAAAAGTTGTTTATCGATAAGAACCTACATACAGCTTTTTAATCTGTGATGAATCACAAAACATAATACAGATTTCGTGTAACTCGGACGTCAAGTAACTCAAAAAGTGGTACTACAAACAAATGCCATCATTTTAGAGACATAAAAACATACTAAAACATCTTCACGATGAAATATTTTTAATCCGTTTGTAGTACACGTCCAATTCCTGTCTCAAAAATATAAAAAGTATTAACAGCACAGTTTAAATCCAAACACACAATATTACCCACACTTCCTGTACAACCAGACGTCTAACTGACTAACTTCGATATCTGATACAATATTTCACAATGATGCAAACCAGTTTAATACTTTTTAGCGTAGATATTTTCTATATGCAGTGTTGTAAAAGGTGATGATAAAATATTCTCATGCAAAATACTGCATATACAAGTGCCAGCTTAAAGCAGCTTTGTAATAGCATCATACAAAAAAATATGTACATTTCTGATTAATTCATCTGTTTTTTGATAACAATGTCCTATAAGCTGCAGAGCAAAACAGTCACTATTTAAGCCAGTCGTTCCAGTAATTGAAGTAATGATCATGTATGTTTTAAATTATCAAATTATCAGTTGTATGCAGGTAATTATACATGATATTATGGCGTCATAGGCAATGCATCACACTGCATGAGTAATGTTTGAGATTAAATAGGCCTCTTATTTCTTGAATGCGACACAAAGTACTCCAATTCTTCAGAACCCGTTTGAAGCAGGCTTTTTATGCTCTTTAAGTGATTCAGTTCTTTAATGTGTCGCTAGCTTCAGTTTGTGTGACATTCGCTGTAGAAGGAACTCTTAATTCCTCTTTTTATGTGGTTCCCACTTGTACTTGCTTTAATTACAGTAATTTAATTGCTCACTGTGTTTGGTGCCAATTAGCATTCACCCTCCCTATGCAGCCCTCAGTACCCTCAGGTCAGACTATCTGACATGAAACATGAAATGGAGAAGAAGGTCATGGGAGTGAACAGGAAACTGCGTGGTTGTGAGAGGCTGAGGAGCAGCTCTAAGCACAACATTTGTACATAAATGCGAAACGTGTGTAACTGCTCTTCCGGTGCTGCACATTTGAGCTTGTTTTATTAAATCACACACTAAACTAACAACCGGACAAGCGTGTTGCTGACCACCATTTGACAGAACCAGGAAGCTGCTTGAATCGTGGAGATGGATCTTTAAACCTCCATGCCACTGTCTGTCTTTGGCGTCTTGGAGATCCAGAGAGTTGATTGGTTAATGCTTGTTTTGGTCCGTGGTTTACTGTTAAAAAATATATATATATAATTATATACACAATTATACAGTATTTATATACTGTATAACAGGTTTGTGTATCTGTCAGTGTCACTTTTCTTTAAAATATGTGAGTACACTTCCAGAAAATTATTTGCAAAAAATTTCCATATAAAAGTATTCACCCAAAAATGTATATTCATTTACTCATCATGTATGAATATTCCCTCATGTCTTTCCAAACCTGTATGGTTTTCTTCTGTGGAACACATATCGTTTTTTGTTATGTCTATGCAATCAAATTCAATATTGTCCATACATGCAATTCTTCAAAATATCTTTTGTGTTGCACTGAAGAAATGCATGCAGTTTTGGAATGATATGAGGGTAAGTAAATAATGAGAGAACTTTCAGTTATAGTTTTATCTGTTAATGTATTCTGTTATACTGTAATCTGTTGATATGGGCACAGAAGTAAATATGTATTGCTTTTGTGTCCATTGTAAAAGTTCAATTTCCCCACTTAAATCTCCCCTTTGGTTTTGTAATTTTCATAATTTGTTGCTGAGTTTTACTGGAAAAGTTTTATAGCACAATGCATAGAAGACATTTAAAGGTATTCGCGATTAGCAGACCGAAGCAAAGCAGCCGTTAAGTGACTCCTCCTGGTTTTATGCTCCAAGATGGTTTTTAATCACGAGAACAAGTGGCAAACATCGTAAAACATAGAAGCATCATCTGCTAAGGAGTTAAGACATTTATCCAAAAGCTTTGAACTCGCTCCAGGAAGCCTTTTACTGAATAAAGCGCACTCAGTCATTGCCAGTGATTTAAACGTATTGTCTGAGGATCCCCGTCTGCCCAAGTGATTGGAAATATGTTAAAAAGACATCAATTTGTGGGAGCGTCAGCGTATAAACATAATAAATTACACAAATAAGCCACTATATAATGCCTTGCCAAGCACGGGCCGAGGGTTAAAGGGAGATGAACTGTGTTTGTGTTGAGGGCCGGGAGAGGAGGACGGGAATGGCTTGCTTCAGCAGTTCTGTAGACCCGTTCCCTGCCGATCTGGATATTGATGGGAATAAAAGTCAAGTTGGACTCTGTCTCCAACGCAGTGTGATGTAATGCGGCAGGAAACCCCCTCCCCCTTCAAATATGCCAAATCCATGCTATAATGAGTATGTTGATGATGATTAGTATGGGCTAAGCTGTTTTGCCGGGCACAGTTATAAACAGAAGAATCTAATTAATCACAGTAAAAACTCTGGGTTAGTGAAAGAAAGAGGATTTGTGTCAGATTTTGGCTAGTGAGCAGAAAACCTTGATTAATCAAGACGCTAAGGCTGTTAATGTATAAAGATGCCGGTGAGACACTGACTTCCTGATGTGTCGCAGTATTTGGATGATACTGTGCATAATAGGACAGCGCATTAGCATTAGTCTGACAGCGTTTACAGTGATTTGATCTTAATGGCTCACCTCTTGCTCAACATCTGGAAACAGCACGTCCCTGAAGCCACCAGGATCAGCAAGAGAAGAGGGATGGTAGGGATAATCACGTAGATTAGCAGCATACCTGGGAAAGAAAAGAAAAAAACACTTTGATTTCTATTCACATTCAGGCATTTATTTTGAGCTGAAGGAATATTCTGCGTTCAGTACAAGTGAAACTCAATGAACAGCACATAAAAACATTATTTATCAATCAATCAAATGTTTGGGTTCGGCAAGATTTTTTTAAATGTAATTTATTCCTGTGATGGCAAAGCTGAATTTTCAGCATCACTACTCCAGTCTTCTGTGTCACATGATGCTTTAAAAATAATGCTGATTTGGTGATGCTGTACTTATTGTGTTCATGTTGTATTGTAAAACACTTTTGCTGCTATTGAGGTGTGATATGGGTAAGGTTAGGGACAGGTGAGGTGGTATGGGTAGGTTTAAGGGTGGGTTAAGGTGTAAGGGAAGGTCAACAGTGTAATTACAAAAATTAATTACAGCTGTAATTACATGCAGGTATTTTTTAAATATAAGTACAATGTAAAAACATATGTGTACACAATAAGTCTAAATTATCAAATTATTAATTTCATAGTACATAGTAGTTAAAGCCACTTAAGTTAAAGTGGGACCAAATCATGCTAAATGCTTGCAGTTTTAAGTCTTCTATTGAAACTTGAGAAATTGAAATCGGCCCCATTCACTTTCATTGTAAGTTCCTAGTTTTTTTAAAGAAAGGACAAGTGGAAATTCTTTGTGGTAATCAACACTAGACCACAAATGCTGTTGAATAAGCTTAACTTGGACTGAACACAAAATATTCTTTTCAGAATTTCAAATCTAATGTTACTTGAGGGCCCTGGCATTATAAGTTGAGGGCTCTCGTCCTGGTCGACGGGAGGAGTTCTCCTCTCCTCTTGTTCTTCTGTTGAAAGATCTGGAGGGCACATTTACAGATTAGTGTCAACACATCTTTAAATCTTTATGTCAAATGATGATGGATTTGACACCTGGCTGCTTACCAACATCACGCCCTCCAGGCCTGTCACTCTGCTCTTTTACCAGGTAGCTTTCTGCTCAGAACAACATAAACATTGTAAAGCAGTGAGTTCAGGTTAATCAGGTAACTTTTGACAGTCATCTCAAAAAGTTCACAGTGCAAATCACCTAGTACCTGGTTCATACTTGCAGATGAAATTGTGCTTCATATTGCACCGGTCATCGTTCCACTGGTAGAGATACGGCCCGCCAGGCCCGGCGAGAGCAGTAGGCTGGTGATACATGACCACACAAGCTTCTCCTCCACAGGATGGTTCATCAGCATACCAGTTTCTAGAACACAAGTCCTAATGTTTGACTGTTTTTGATCCATAACCCTGTTCCATAACTCTGCTTTGAACAGGCCCCAAATCAGTCACATCTTACCTGAACTGTGAGACACTTCCATCAGTCCACCTGTATAGGTTGGGGCATGAGGCGAAGCTGCCAGGCTCCTGTGCGTTCTCGCCCTCCAGGCGAGTCAGGCCGATCCAGAAGTCTCCGTCTGTGATGCCCGACCCGGTGACTGCACTAGTGGAAGTGGAGATGCTGAGTTCCCGCAGGAGGTGTTCGATGTGCTTCTGCTCTGCCGTGTTCTCAATGCTCAGCAACGAACCGCCGTCCATTTCGCACGCATGCAGAGCCTCCCAGAAGGCAACGCGACTCGTCACGTCCCTGAAGTAAGCGATCTTATAACAAGGGTGCTCAGAACTGCCTTGACACACTGTCTGACCTGAAAACACAAAATTCATGCTGCATTCTTAGAGGTTTCTTGTTCTGCATGACTTTCCAGATGATGGATGGATGGATGGATGGATGGATGGATGGATGGATGGATGGATGGATGGATGGATGGATAGATGGATATGGATAGATGGATAGATAGAAAGAAAATGCATGGAATTATTATTTGAAAGAAATCATAAACAAAGCATATTGCATTATAGAAAACACTTAAGATACACTGATGGGCCCAATGAAGAGAACTGTGATTAATACACAGACTGTTAAAAGTCTAATAATAACATTAGCTCCCTGCCCAGGAGGTACTTTAAATAATTGCTTGGTCCAGATCTGCAATATCATCAGTTTGAGCAGTAATAGGGCTGGGTTTAACTGGGGGGAAACTAGACTCAGCATTTTCTCAACCAGCTTCCTATAGCTTTCTTCCTCAATTCCTGTCTCTGTGTGGCCGTTTTCCTCCTTCCAGCATGGAATGTTCTTGTAGTTCCGTTCTCAAAAACTGCCGCTTTCTAGTTACCTTTGTTAAACCCTGTTCTCATCACAAAGAACTGCACAACCGATTTCAATTTCCCTTGGTGCATCCTTTTAGTTCACACATGACAAACCTGTTGTTTTGTTTTTTCTGTTCATTTGTCTGTCTCTACCCATCTCTTTCATTTTCATTTTCATCTAATATTTTCATTCCATCTCTTCATCAAGAGAGAATGGTTTTCAAAAAAGTCAGAGACAAACTTCAAGAATAATCTTCAGGACAAATAATTTTTGGGCAAGAGAATAATATGAGCTGATCTGTTAGATTTTATAATACAATAATAATGTTTTTGAGAGATGCTTTGTTTATTTAAAAAAGAAAAACAAGTAGAGGTGAATAATAATGAACACTTAAATACAGATTAAAAATTATGGCATTTTGAATTTTATGACAGCCTCTAGAGTTCATTCCACATCTAACAGTTCTTTATGACTGCCACACCGGAAATCAGTTTGAGCAATTAAACACATGAATATTTTTTTTATAGATTTTATCAGTATTCCTGAAAGCAATATTTTTAATTCAGACTACTGGTGTGACAATGGCTCTAAAGGGACAGCTCATCCAAAATGAAAATCTTATCATCTACTATCATCATAATATCATATTGTTCCAAACCTGTATGCCTTATTAATTTTGTAGAATTCAAAAGAAGATGTTCAGTTCAGTCACCATTCACTTTCTTTGCATCATTTTTCCATACAGTGAAAATGAATGGTGACTGAGGATGTCATTCTGCCTAACTTCTCCTTTCTGCCAAACAAAGAAAGTCATACAGTTTTGGAACAACATGAGGATGATTAAATGATGACAATATTTTCTTTTTTGGCTGAACTATCCCTTTAAACTTAAATAATTGCGACAGCAAATCCTTTGAGCATCATTTTACCACAAAAAAAACCCCTCAATATTTTGATACAATTGTCCTCACTGACTGAAATTCTGGAAATGAATTAGATGAATAAAAATAGCTTTAATAATACACAAAAATGAAACTTACCGCTCACAACTCGCGCGCCATGGGTGCACGAGACCAGGAAAGTCAAAGCACAAACGATACCGAGTTCCGCGCGCATCCTCGCGTCTTTCACTGGAGTAGATGATGGAGTGAACTTCACACAGACTTGTTCCAGTCAGGCGCCTTTTTGAACGTTTATTGGCAGAGTCTCTTCTTCATAGTGTTCAAAGACATGATTTCCACTGAGCAGAGCTGACACTTTGCAGAGCGCCTCTGAATTCTAGAGAGAGAGAGAGAGAGAGAGAGAGAGAGAGAGAGAGAGAGAGAGAGAGAGAGAGAGAGAGAGAGACTCGCGCCTCCACTTGAGAGTGGGCTTCTGCTCCACTTCAATGATGTCTCCCTCGCGCGTGGCTGGCTGGGCTGCACCAGAGGTAATCGAACAGGGCGCAGATGTTCATCACTTCCTTTATAAGCAAAACACCTCTCAGGCGTTCTCCAGTTATATGGTGGACGATGGGGAAGGTCACAAACAGGTTTAGTGTATAAAAATGATTTAGGCAGCATTGGGTCAATGGTTGAGGTGAAAACACTCTTGAATAATATGCATTCAATTTAAAGAACCAATAAGACTCAGCCCAATTATTATATATGTGATGTATAACATTGATGATATACAGGCAGATTTGTCAGAAGGCTGAAATGCAATCATGTTGCATTATAAACAGATGGATTTGTGTCAGTTTCAGTTATTACCCCTGCTATAGGTGGGCAACCTTTTAACCATTTTTAACAAGTGCAATTTTAAAATTATTTCTGTTTATACGTTTAACAAGGCCAATTAAACTGAAATCCTTCCACTATATGGTCAAGTCTTGATCACCCTGTTGGGGTTTATTTTGCAATAATGACCATCTGATGGCCCATTATCCTGCTTATTGCACTGCTATTTACCAAATTAATAAATAAAAGACATAAAATATTGATTTGAAATTGTTTTATTATGCGAGAAGAAAAAGGCTGCAAAAGCCTAAAAATTTAACAAAAAAATTGGCCACTGAGTGCTGCAATTGACCAGTCAGAATCAAGTATTCAATCATTTACATTTTAAGTAGCGTACTATAAATTAATAGAATTACCCTTTTAGAATCAAAACAAAGTCAATGAGGACTGACAGCAAAATCATGTAAATATATAAACAGATGTAGACTATTTCCTATCAGACCTCCCATTAACAATATCATCTCTTCTCAGTTGACACCCTTCATCTCAGTTATTAATCTCTCTTTACTTTTAAAAAGTTGTTTTCCTCATAGAAAATCACATGGTTTCCCTGACTGCCTCTTCATGGTTCCGATCCATGAGCTGAATATCCGAGGGAGGATTTTCATATTGTCCTCAAACACGTTTCTCTGTATGATAACTAATTATGTTGTCAAAGCGAGACGTCAGCTCTGTGTGCGGATTGATCTGTTCATCCTGCAGCGTGGAGCCTTGCCGATCCGAAGGCTGTTAACTGAGCTGTAATATGCATCGACGCAAAAATACTATTACTTAATTTGCTGTTCCCTATCGATTCCTTATTTCCCACTGAAAATGCCATTCTGCTCTACCAGTGTTCGATAACTACACTGAGATATTCTGTGACACATTATCAATAAAAAGGCAGCTGTGTTATTATAGGACCCATGTCAGCGGAGGTATTAAGGAGATCTGGCTGGAAGCACCAGCAGCAGAGAAGAGAAAAGAAATGTCAGGCAATCACGAAAAAAGGGGGAAGCTGAGTGCACTACCGGCCAGCTTGCAAAAAAGAATGTCTTAACTGGGCCAGAGGAATGGGGTAGTGCTGATTTTGCAAGGCCGGACAATGGGCCCAGTCTGCAAGCTCTGCCAGAACATCACATAACTCTCCGCTCTCATCGTCTGCTTCTCACAGTTTCTCCCCCTCGCTGTCTTGTCTTCTTTTCAGATCAAGCATTGAAGTCAAACTGAGTTCATTCTATCAGTGAGCTTAATTGCCCAGAAGTAATCAGCAGCATCAGGTTTAGGGCATGCACTGTTCACATTAAAGGAATGAATTGTGCTTTCCTGCTAAAAGAGGTGGATCCAAAGGGATCTAATGTTATTGCTTTGTGTTGACAGATGCTGCGACCCTTTTTAAGATATTGGCTTTAAATGCATTCACATTTTTTGTGACACTTTTATCATTCGGAGACCCCAGTCTGAGACACTGACCAATTTTTAAGATGGTGCTGAGTTGGAACTCTGTTGGAAATCTGACACGCAGCCAAATGCTTCAATAGGACACTTGTACTGTTCATTTCTGCCACCTTAGGATGCCCTGACCTATGAACTATGACCCCCGTGAACATATTTTCTCATTAGCATGTACTCTTGAGTATAAACAATGTGTCAATGGGTTATTAAGTCTCAGAGCGTATATTTGAGCATTACTCTAGTCTACCTAATTAAAAGCTTGATTTTAATTGAATTAATAATCCCATGAGTGGATTATTTCTGAGCAATCATAAAATGTAGATTGCTTTAGTGTCTTAAAAAAGAAAAATCCATTGATGACTGGTACTGACTTATTCCATCACCCCTCCTTCCAAGTTCCCCTCAAATGGAGGTCTCTAAAGAGGACATGAGGGAAAACTTGAGCTGTGAAAAATGACATGTAGGGTAAAAGACACCGTCCCATCATGGCTCTCCCCACCACGGATGTAAGATGGGCCCCTCAAGCCTTCTGGGTAAATGAGAACGAGCTCTTTGCTGATTGGATTAAATCCTACGGTTTGGCGATGTGAGATTAAGGGAACATTAAAGAGAGGGAGTGCCTGGGATCCATTTAAGAGTCTCTGTGTTCAGATCTATCTATATGTGCTTCCGTCTCCAATAACTCACATATCCAACTCAACTGATAATTGACCCGTATCATCTTTTGCCATAATTCACTTCTGGGATATTGTAAGTGTGAGTTTGTCTTGCCTTGCACAAGTATTAGTGTTCTATTATGAACGTTTCACATGAGTTGATTGGGATTGATCAGTGGTCCATACCACTGCACAAGCCAATTAATGGCTGTCTCCTAGGGAGAGTCTGGTTGGCCGAGCCGCAATAGATGTAAATGCAATTGATTGACTGTAAGAGTTAGTCTAAGTGATTTGGCTCTGTAAATCGGGCAAGCAGACTGTGGGCTACATCTGAGAGGAGTCTTTCACATCCGTCACAAGAAATGGCTTCTGTTCTTTCATCTTCTAGGGTGTTTGTGTGCAAATTGAGGGGGAAAAAAACAGAGTAAGGGTATAAGAAAAGTGTAAGTGCTGTAAAATCAGCCAGGGAAAAGTACTTCTTTTACAAGCAAATCTCTTTACGACCCCCCTAAGACCCGAATGGACCAAGCAGCAATCTCTTTCTGCTCTCCCTCATTACTTAGAGAGGTCATTGACTTCCCCAACAGCCTTCCTGTCCCAAAAGGCATTGGCTCTGTGGGCTGACATCAGCTGGTGACTGCATGCTCGTACCAGAATTAATGTAATCAGTAATTACTGGATGAGCCGGAGGGGCAGCATGTCTGTAGACAGAAAACATGCAAATACAAAAATGTTCAAAGGTTTGGGGTCGGTAAGATTTTTTATATGTTTTTGAAATAAGTATTTTATGCTCATAAAGGCTGAATTTTAAAAATACATGTACAGTAAAATCAGTAATATTGTGAAATATTATTTATATTTAAAATGACTCTTTTCTATTATAATAGATTTGAAAATGTAATTTATTCCCGTGATGGCAAAGCAGAACTTTCAGCATCATTACTCCAGTCTTCAGTGTCACATGATCCATCATTATAATATGCTGATTTGGTGCTCAAAAAACATTTCTTGTTAATATCACAAAAACATTTTTTTTTAGGATCCTTTTTATAAAATAGAAAGTTCAACAGAACAGCATTTATTTGAAATAGAAATCTTTTCTAACATGGTCAATATCTTTAATCAATTTATTGTGTCCTTGCTGAATTTCTTCTTCTTTTTTAAAATCGGTATACATACTTTATATTACAGTGTCCTTATTACGTTACATAGTTACTATAGTAATAACTATGGTAGCACTTTATTTTACAGTCCTGTTCCCCATGTACATACTACAGTATGTACTATTTATAGTTATTTCAATAACTGGGTAAGGTACTAACCCTGAACCCCCTAAACCTAACCTTAACCCATGTATAGTTACCTAAGAAAGTACTGGTTAATATAAGGTAAGTACACAGTAAGTACATATAAGTGCGCAAAAATAAAGTGCAACCATAATTGTGCATAAATACATGTGACTAACCCAAAACCAAAACCTATCCTAAACTAACCCTATAGTAAGTACATGTAGTTAATTATTATTACTCTGTACTCAGACACCTTAAAATAAAGTGTAACCAAAAAATCTTATTGACCCCAAACTTTTGAATGGTGTGTGTTCATGTTAAAATGATTTCTCATCCTCATTTTTAATAACAGATGCAGAAAGGTAAAACTGCTTCAGAGAGGTTGTATTCCCTCTGTTTTATTTCCTAATTTAACTATGAGAGATTTGAGGTAAAATTAAAGGCCTAGCATGGGCGAATGACTTCTGTTATAGGACCAAGAACAGGGGTGTATTTTCCTCTAAATTGCCCTATTTCCACAAATGGACTCTTATTGATTCTAAGAATGCATCCCCTCAAAACAGATAATCTGTTACTGCCATTTGCCTCCTCTAGTCACCACTTAAGTATAATTACCCAGAAGTCAATACGGCTGCCAGGCTGCTGCCACAGTTAACCTCTGAGTCACCAGTCGCAAGCATCCCGCTCAAATGTCCTATCAGCCTGGCAGAATGACAGGGTTCTGGGTTTTTAATTAAACTATTGTCTTGTCAATTAATAAAAATGTTCTCGGTGCTTAATGAGCTCAAGACATCTTAAAGACAGGCTTTGGTCAACTGTAGCTGAGGCCGCAGGGGAATTGCATTAACAGTTGCAGTTTAGCTGTAGATAAGGCAACTTTAATTACTGTACTGTAGCATCTAATTTATGCCCTTTATGGACCATGCTTTAATTAGTCGTGGCAATACCTGGCAAAATATATCTTAATCTGAGCATTTTTGAAGTAATGTGATATTCCTATTTAACCTGCATTTTTATTTGGTTTAAGAATATTTTTTCTGTTGCAATGATGAAGTAATGATTATTTATGCTCCAATCATATATATACTCCTCATTCACCTCTTCTAATAGTATTAAAATATAAACAAAATGCATGCACAGATACGCCTTTTTATTGATATTGTGTGAACCCATTTTGTTAATCACTGAGTGACTGATTACCTGGAGCAAATGTGTTCTATTCAGTATACTGAGGTCTGTCTGATTTGCTGATTATATTTGTGATTGCTATTTCAGGAACTTATAAACCCTCGATTATGCTAACCACCACAATACATGCTCTGAATACACTGCCATATTGCAGCCAGCGTTTAAGAAAATCAATTCACAGTTATGAATTGGCCTTGTCATAATCTCTCCAGGAGATAATGCATTTTCCAGCACTGGCAGTTGATTTATACAGCAGATGACAAGCCATCCATGAAATATGTAACTCCCTTCAGCTAACGGACTACTACGACCAGCACCATGATCAAACTGAGCTTGTGCCAAAAGCCTGAAAGACATTATGCTAAAGATGAATTTGTCATACAAGTTATGCCCTTATGCACATATTGGTTTCTGTTTTAATCAGCAGAGTTAATTAAAACTGTTTAGATTTTATTACAGAATTAAATTGCATTTCTATAATGGATCGAGATAAGCATCACTCCATGACAAGATTTATAATCGCGGTGGCTGATTATTTTGCCTTTGTCTGGAAATACACGTCCATGTCAATATTGTGTATGTGGATCTGCACAGCACACCCTTAAGCAATGCAACACTGCAATCCAGCTTCTTGCCTTTAGCCAGTGGGGCTAATGAGTCTAATTGATGACCTCTAGTATTTCTACAAAAAAATAATTAGGAATACTGCACTCGGCCTATCAATCTTTGCTGAAGAGGCAGAATGCCTGACCAACAATCATTCTTGATTACTGACCAAAAAAATCTTAATTAAGATTGATTTTCCTTTCCATTTTATTTACCACTTATTTTGCCTCACAGTAAACCTCAGCTGCACTTTGACAAAGTGATTAAGGGAAATTAACATTTATTTTGTTTACAGAAATATTATGTTCAGTCTTATTAATGCTGAGAGTAGCATAGGTCATGCAGTATTATAGGTATTATTTTCCTCTCACAATGTTCAATAAGAGGTAGGATCCCAGTTGCAAACACATTTGTTAACATCACTGTTGTCCGATTCATGCGCGAATATTTTCCCTGAATCAGTTCTCAAAAACGGCCTTAGCGAGTGGGTCCTCGGACTGAATCAGTCCGAGCCGTTCGCGAGTCAACATACTGACTCATTGAACTGAAGTTCAAAGATAAACCGAGAACCAAAGATTAGGATACGCAGCATATTAAGCATTTTAGCCAGTCTATGATTTTAGCAGATAGTAAGCAGACTAGCCTTAAGAGCATTTGGACTGAACTAATAATTTGACTGGGGCGAAAAGTAAGTTGCTTTATCATTCTAACTGAAATATAAAATTGCAAAATGAATAGTGTGTTCAGTGCTGAAAATTAAATAGGCTATTGTTTTGGCTAACTAAATACAAATTAAGCTAAATTTATGTTCTATTTAACTAGTATATGTGTCCACATATATGAATTTATTAAAACGTTTGAAAGCATGTATGCAACGAATGCCAGCAGCAGTGACCACGTACTTGCGCTATTATGTTATGACGCAAATGATTCACTGAATCATTTTAACCGGTTCTTCAAAACGAACTGTTGTAAAGAATCGATTCGCGGAAATGACATGCACCATTGTTTAGACCCCACCTATCGGACAATGATGGAAAAACATTAGTAATATTGTTCAGTTATCGCTTGTTTATTCTATGGTGCTTATCTGCCATCTTAGATAAAAAGTTTTATATATTTTTTTATTTAAGTAGTTTTGAAACAAAACCTTTTGAAACAAAACCTCTTGCTGCTTAGCTAACTAGTCCAAAAGCCAAATCCAAGTTCGCATGATTCAGGAAAATAATAAATCAATTTCCAACGTTATGTCAAGTTGTCGATGCTTATCACTGTCTTCATAGGTCCCGTAATAAAGTTGGCAATTCAAAGTACGGAGTTTGTTTGCTAAAACACATGCTCACTTCCGCGGCTCTGCTCTCGATAACACATGCCTCGGCGGCGGGAAAGAAACATTTGACGGGCGGCGTTTGTTGTGTTCATACGGTTGTCAGTATGAGTGGTCTAACGTTACCTCAACTCTCTCGCTTTTCTCCGTTGGAATGTACAACCGTGCCGCCACTGAGGGCACTGAAGGGTACAGCTGATGCCCGAAGGGCATAAAGGGAGGTAACCAAACAAGACGAGCCAGATACAATCAGCCTATAATGTCAACACATGATCTGAATTTGCAGCAGTCAAGTTGTCAAAGCGGAGTGAAAGCCAGCGTGACTTGCGTTCTCTCAGATCAGGGGAGATTTTACACGCACACTGACAAATCACGGTAGGCTACAAAGTTTTTATTTAAGCTGTGAGGATACGTTCTTTTTCTGTTTCTCTCACACATATAAGTTACCACTTTTCCTACTTCTCTCTCGCTCTCTGTCTCTCTCTCTCTCTCCTTAACTGACTCTTATCATCCTCCACAGATAGCATTACGGAAGTCTTTTAAGAGGACAGGTTGAAGTTCAGGTAGAAGAGCCTGCGTAAATATTAGATTACTTAAAGTAAAGTGTAGCCGTCATAGTTTTACTTCAGTAGGCCTAACTAATGCTCTTACAATAAAAAAAAAATTATAACAAGATGCCAATGGATTGAGCATTGATTCAAGCATTGATCTCTTGTCTGGCACAACCCAAGGTTATATATTAGCTGCTGTTGCCTGCAAGGATTTAAAAATCTTTACCAACATGTTTGCTTGACTTCCTCTCAGTTTAATTGTTTCAGATGATTTCAAACACACCTCCATAACATTTAATGAGTTTCCACTAGTATTAATCTTTTGCTGAACATGTCTCACCATGTTTATGGTAATACTTTAGCTCTTATGTAATTTGTTACACCCA
The DNA here is from genome assembly GCF_963993115.1 of Abramis brama. Classification (NCBI taxonomy): domain Eukaryota; kingdom Metazoa; phylum Chordata; class Actinopteri; order Cypriniformes; family Leuciscidae; genus Abramis; species Abramis brama. Next base: position 19,021,155 of record NC_139986.1, on the reverse strand, counting down.
TGTTGTCTAATTATCTTTTTTTTTTCTTTTTTTTTAACTAGTCAACTAATTTTCTTTGCACATGTAGAGGAGTTTGCACAAAACAAATCATGAAATTAAACTGCGTCATGTGTGGCTATACTAAGAAAATATCTGTGGGTGTTCCTGTGAAGAATTTTTCTGAAGGGAGTGAACCTTTAAATGTTTTCACTTAGTAGTTGTTGTTGCAGACATGTGGATTTCATGTGTCTGTTAAGAGAAGCAGTCTCCAGCTCTCTGTAGGTTATGTTGTAGCAGTATTATAATGCCAAAGCTTGATTAGTTTTCAGAATAAAAGTGAACAAGAGAAGTTACATCCTGGACCATCAGCTCAACACATCCACAACAAGAAGGATTTAGAAACAAGAACTACTGCATCTTCACCAGCATTGCCATTAGCAGGCCTTCAGAAAAGCAGCAAAAGTGAGTTTATATTCCCAGATTATACATGTGCTATTATAATCATGCTGTTATTTAATGCTTCTCTTCATTTGGGGTTGTCGCTGATCAGATTTGCAGATCAAGCAGATAATACTGCTCAGATCTAAGAAAGACTCCAGTAGGACATCTGAGGAACAGACGAAATCTGACAGATTCACTTCCACAATCTCTATCAGGCTTCCCAGCAGAAGATGCAAAAAAGACACAGCAGAGGAAAAAACGTTGCAAGCCACGACTAATCTGTGAGTGTTACTTTTTATTATTTCTTTATATACTTAAAAAAAATAAATAAAAAAAAAACATTTTTAAAAACATTTTTACACAGTTGTTGGGGGTTCACATGCATTAAAAAGAGATGGTCAATATCGGTGTCATATCAGTATTATATATTAGATCATTTAATAACACTGTTCAATGTAATCTGTTAGCAATTCTCATAATGAATATCCAGTTTTGCTTTTAGTGTTTTATTTTCAATATTTCTAGACTAAATTGTATTGCATTTTAAGCAGCCATATATCAGTTATCGGCCATAACATGAACGTATTTATTGTTATATTCAATATAGATGTATCGTTTAATATTGTGGGATCCCTGGATTTGAGCAGCTGCTAAAATACAAGTTCAATTAATCCTAAATTTCACTGCATTGCATTCACTCCAAAACTGTTAGTCTCCCTATTAGAAAATGTTTTATGAAAATTTGATTCCACTGAATACACTCTTACTGCATATAATAATATCTTCTGTCATGTAAATTATGCCATAGCACTTTGGATTCTATGTCATTTGGCGGTTTTCTAGCCAGAATAGCAAACGCCCTTTCAACCTATGACTGGCAGTAATAGTCCTTATATAGCAATAAGTCATGATTTAATGACCATGAATGATAGCATGAAAGTGTATCGCCAAACTTTACTGTTTGGCTGTACCGTATCTAGGTGTGTACATGTGTTCAAATAAAGTGTTTACACCTTTATCTTGGAAACAGTAAATTGACATTTATTGTGCAGTATTACAGTATATTATTTTTAAAAGTATTACGTCACTGCTCTCTCTTCTTTTAAACAGGGTTTTTTTGTGTCTGATTTATGTGTGTGAAACACTCTGTGCTAATTATAAAACAGTTTAACCATGGACCCCTCCCTTCATGTCTGGCCAATGAATTGTTTACCCCTATAATGCTTAAAGTGAGAGAAAGGATGGAATGTTGTTGATCTTGTTTCCCTGCATTGTGTTGATGAATATATGAAAGACATTGAAGTAGAAAAAGGTTTTAGGGAGTAAGAATAACGTGTAAAACATTCAGTTGGACAAGTGATTTGTTTTCGTCATAGTTTTTCATCTTTGTTTATCTGCCTGATGGAACTTATCTTTGTGAATTGCTGTAATTAAAAAAATAAAATAAATGTAACATGGAGGTATGTTTCAATCTACCTACCTTTTCAATGTTTGCTCAAATCATATGCTAATTAAAAATTATTTTCACATTTGACAGTTACAGCACACTTGAAGTGGTAAAGAACACAGCTAATCAACACAAAACAGAGGTAAGCATCCAAACTAAGATGCAGATATATGAGAATAATATTTTTAGTAAGTGAATATTCTAAGTGAATATCATATCTTGCTTAAATAAAATAAACTTCCTTTTTTTTGTACTGCCCTTTGAATATATTTTTGCTCTACTGGGCCATGTCATGTTTGCAGTTTTGTCATCCAGAGTATTTTTCAGTGGAATGTAAAGCTCAACTGTGAAGTTGATCTGTCTGTTTAAAGAGATATGGAATGGGAGTGGCAATAGTTCAAATGTATGTGAGAAGTATTTCTTATAATTTACCCAAGGAAGTCTGAAATGCAATTTAGTAGTGTAAAAAGTGCAAATGCTACTGTGCTTGAATTAGTGCCTGTGTTTTGTTCTAATTTTAGCACTAATCAAAACCTTTATTGCTTGTTTTGACAGCTAAGGGACGTGTTTTCACCAAAAGAGCAATGTGGCAAATCAACTGGTGAATTATTTAAGGATGAGGATTGGCCAAAAGCAACCTTTGATGAAGACCACTTTAACACTCTGCATCAACATGTACATAACACACCTAAGCAGGGACAAAATAAAGGAATACAACAAAACACAGGCCTTCATGAGCAAACTCAAATAATCCACGACTCCCAAAGACATTCTACTCAACCTGTTTGTGAGGTACAAACAGAATTCAACAAGGATTTTGGAGCCAATGACTGTACAGAGAATGCCCAAACAACTCCACAGTACCACAGTAATCTGACCTCCATTGGCGTGGACAGTGGACTAAAGGCAAGCACTGATTCCCAATTTTTTGCATGCCATGCAGAAGTGCTAAACCAGGTCTTGTCATTAGCCTCTTTTACTGCACTTGATTCTGAAAATACTCCTGATCCAGAACCTAGTCTTCACAATCCTTCATCAGCTATGTTGACGTCTGCCCTGGCCTCAGTTCTTGCTCCACCTTGGAGTAGTCGTCCTCGAAGACCCAAGCAAGGCAGCAATGAAGTAGAGTACGAACCCCAAGATTGTGGACAGAATATCAACCCATCTAGCTTATTTCGCCAGGATTGGCAGCAACAACTTTTTTTACCTTCCCAAAGGCAACCATCTGAACACATGTTGGCCAATGACAATGAAATGCACTCTCCTGACTGGCAAAAAGAGAACAATTCCCCGAATGTCACAACCACAGTACAGCCGAAGAGACCCATTTTAAAATCATCCTCTGTGGGCACGATGTACAACAATGCAGAATTATATCCTTTTTCCACACATCTGGACACTTGTCAGGCACCAAATTCAGCCCATTCAGGGTACAGAATATCCAAAACTGGAGATGAACAAGGGAATTTCAAATCGTTGAGCTCCAAGCCAACAACAAGCAGCCTACTTCTCTCCTTAAGGAGGAAACATTTGAGAAGCTCCAGTGATGAGCCCACACAAACGCAGACTCCGATAACTAGGTCTGTCAGAACCCTTACATTGCCTACGTTTGCCCATTCTGTTACCACTGAGGACCAAACTGGCAAATACCCAGACACTCCTACAAGAACAGAGGAAATACCAGTCAGTCAATTCCCTTTCTCACCAAGAAATGAGAGTAGAGTGCCGTTAAGGACACCACTGTTTCAAAACAAACCAGAGACAGAAATCTCAAGGAGACTAGAAACTTCCGTTGCCAGAGCAGAGGAGGAACATTTCCCACAATTCACGACCCGAACGGGACAAATTGGGGTTCTCAAAGGTCAACAGAGTTCTTATTTAGTTCTTTTGAGGGAATATTCCAGTACAGAGGACATTGATCCAGTGGAACAAAATACTGTTAACAACACCAACCTGCAAAACTCCAATATTACCAAACAAAAAATAACTCCACACACCACAATTTCTCCCAAAGATTCAACCAATTTGAATGTTCAACAATCTGGCTTTAATGTTCAAAATTTTAATTCACAAAACACACAAAATATAACAGCCAACAATTCTAAAAGCCCAACAACTGTGGGACAGATATATCTGGACTCTAAGAAACATTCTCAGTCAAGTCAAAGCTCAATGGATCTTTCGAGCCCTCTTTCTCCAAGCAGACCTCTCAGAAGTGTCAGAGTACCAAGCATCTATTCATACCTTCGAGAGTCCAGCCCGACTGTATTCACCCCTTTCTCTTCCACCCCTACTCCCCCCTTACAGAGAGCTGAAACTTTGCCTCCTATGCTAGATGGAGGTGTAACACTGCAGGGTGACCAGAAGACATTTCCCTCAAGATTTTTGTTCGACAATCCATTTGCATTACAAAGTTCGTATGACTCCAGCTCTCATATAGCCCCAGCTCAATCTCTGCCTCCTGATTTTGGAAGAGGATCTACACCTCGTCTCAGCACTTCTCCATATTCTAGCCTCATCTCCTCAAGACCTACACTCAACAACAATTTACAAGGACTGTCCTCTCCACCTGCGTCTAAAACACATACCAGATCTACATCTTATGATATTGTAACCACTCACGCTGACCTTATAAAAGGTGACCCAAGCTCTTCACTATCCACATACACAAGGATAACAACGAGACCAAAGGAACAATTATCTTCTCCTATCAGAGAACAGAGGACAGCAGTTCAAGCTTATACAAGCACCCTAGATAATCACAGACCTGCCCAGCCATGCCTCTCACAACCTGCACCAGATACAAGTTTTGTCATGGAAAGCCAAAGTGCAAATATAAGCCTACACCCAAGGCAGTCCGACACAGGCTCGAACAACTTCCCTCATCAGGAACATGGCTTGATGGCACTTCATCTTGATAAGGGTACTGCTTATCCCAAGCAAAGACTGAGAGAGAAAGAGAAGTATTTACTACTGAATAAGCTCACAGTAAAAAGTGAGACTCCACTTACAGCTGAGAAAGAGACTACAGCTGTGCATATGCATGAGAGATTGCAGGAAATGCAGAGTCCCAATTCAAAGAAAGGCCTCTTTGCTTCACGAGTTAAGAAAGACAATGCCTTCTCTTCTGTGTCTTTGCCAGACAAAGAGGTTGTTAGTCCCCAGTATTTAAAAACCAAAAGACATTCACCAGTGTTTAAAACAAGCAGCAGGATAGACCAGATATTAAATCGCTTAAAACTGACATTTGGTGTCAAACGTTCAGACGGTGCACTTGACACAATCACGAAGAAGAACAAGCCCCCCACCCAGCAACACTCAGACACTGAGACTTTTGAAAAATCCAAGACAGAGGAGAAAACATATTCTGGAAGCCAACGGGGGCCCTCTAACTCTTCTTTAACAACCAATAAAGACTCTTTGGGTTCCTTGTCACCAATAACATTAAAGAAATATGAGAATACATTAAATATGAATTGGCAAAACAGGTCTACAACTGAACAAAGTAATTCTGGGTGCACGTGGGAGGCCCCCGACTCATCTTTGAGCACTGATAAAGCATATTTTGCCACTTTTGGGTCCTTGTCACCCTTAACATCATCTGAGAATAAATTACATTTTGATCAGCAAAAGAGGCATAGCGATGAAAATGGAAACCACTCTTACAGCAGGAGCTTTAATCCGAACAGGCTAAAGGCCCAAGGTATGAACCGTTCGGCCACCTTGCCACATTACAGAAAATCCTCCGTCAGTCCCCAATCACCAGTTTATTTGTTTGATTTTGATTCAGAAGACATTCAGAATGACAATGTGTTTTATAGTCCAGTGAGCAAAAAAACAAATTCACTTTGTAAGTCTGATGACTTCTCTCCACTGAGCTCAGCCAAGAGTTCTAAGCAGCAAAACCTTGTGAGGTCTCGATTGTCCTTGTCGTGTGCAGACTTAAAGTATGGTCTGCACAATGGACGATCTTACTCAGTTAGCAGTGTAGTTTCAAGCCGCCCATCAGGCCCTGGACGAATATCAACAAGCAGCATTAGCGACCTCTCAAGTTTGGATGACTTTGTGCCAAAGGAGAATTATACAATAGTTGACTCTCCACTGAGTAGTTATTCCCCAAGCTATGAGCCCAGATCTGTCAGTGGTAAACAGTCTCAACCTGGATATACAGATGATCATCTTGATCCTGATGATTTTGACCCAACCCCCCCTCCATCACCAACTTTGTCTTCTTCACCTCGCCGGATATCCCAGTCTCCTGCTATGTATTCCCTCATGAGGACAACTCCAGAAAATCTGTCTCCTTCTCGAGGTATCCTGCCATCTAGGAGCTACGCAACCAGCTTTCCTGTTTTTGAGGAGTCTGGTTCTGACACCACAACCGATGATGAATACTATGTTAACAGTGGTGATGATGAGGTAGAAACTGAACTTTAGAGGATAAAATTATGGGTTGTTCAATTCCATGTTGTAGATGTGTTTACATGTACTGGACATTGATTTTTTTTCCCCCTCTTGTGCATGGAAAAGCGGAAGCAAAATTAGACCTCATTTAAACCAACAGATCTAAATTATAAAAACAATTAGGAATCAGGACATATGTTAATAGAAGGAATTATAATCATGTCAGAATTATAAGAACGTCATTTATCAGAACATTTTTATACAGTAAATGCTATGGGATTTTTTATTCTATAGTGCTTGAGGATAACCATGTTTGATCTAATTATGAATGTATTTACAATACAGAACAATGCACTGTTGTTCCAATAATTTTTTTGATATTTTCTGGATCTTGAGGCTCTGAAATGGTGAGTTCTTACATCATTCCTTTTGTTGAGGGCTGCCTCCTGTTTCATTCACTGTATTTAAAAGCACAGCTTGTCAGTCACAATACATAATTTTACCGACAGACAGTCTATAGTCAGTTACTGTCAACTTAGTAGCTGAACCACAACTGTTTAATGTGTTTGAATGTTTTTTTAACTCATATGGCTGCATTAAAAGAGTCAGAAAACAGAATGGAAAAATAGTCACCCCTACAACATTGGGGTTCCATCATGATTCCACCTCAGTTATGACTAACTCTGTGCAGAATCATGACATTACATATAATGTTATTGTTAAAAGTAAATGTTATTGAAAAACAGTGGTGGACTCTGGCATATGCGAAATCCACAACGTATTAATTTGAGATTTAAAGTGACCTCTCACAAACTTTACAAAAGACCACTAAAACAACTTTTGCTGTATAATGTAATTATAACTGTTTGTGTGTATCCTTGGCTTTGGCAGTGGAATCTTAATGGATCATTTATTGTAATTTATTATGCAGGGCAGGGGGTTGAGGAATAAATTCTCCCCTAGAGAGCCTTAGGGACTTCCATAAGACAATTGCAGCATTGATCACAACACTACTACTAAAGGCTGTATAACAATACATGTATGTTCCTTTTTTGTAAGATTGTTTTTTGAATGTCATCATTAATAACAATATTGTGATATTTATGAAAATGTAATATATTGACTACATTAGTTATTATTGCTGTGCTATGTAAAGGAATACTGATCACTTGTAAAAAAAAAAAAAAAAAAACTAAAATAAAATATAAATAGTTAATGACTAACTTTGTCTGCAGTTAAACTGCTAAGCTAATCTTGAACACTTTGATTAGTAAGTAGGCTACACTAAGTTTTTTTTTTATCTCAGTAAACATAAAAATATCTAATAACACAGAAACGTCTTATTTACAGCTCATTAAAACAACCTTACTTTGTTGTATCATGTCACAACCTGCCATCCCTAAAGGGAAAGTTCACCCAAATATAAAAATGTTGGCATCATTTATTCAACCTCAAGTTGTTCCAAACCTGAATGAGTTTCTTTGTTCTGTTTAACACAAAGATATTTTGAAGAATGATGGTAACCAGACTACTGAGTAGGAGGAAGTAGTCCATTGTAGGAAAAAATACCATGGAAGTCATTGGCTACCGTCAACAAAGTTACCAACATTCTTCAAAATATCTTATTTTGTGTTCAACAGAAGAAATAATCTGAAACAGGCTTGGAACAACTTGAGTAAATTATGTAAGGGTGAAATAAAGGCTGAGTAAAGGATGACAGAATTTTAATTTTTGGGTGAAAAAACCTTTATGATTAAATGTTATTGCACAATGAACGGTTCGGAGTGATACTGATACACCTAATTTGGCCATTTGAAACAGCGCGAGCATATAGCAGTCCAATGCGGACTGAAGGAAGTGGAACATTTCATAGAATGAACGTACAAACACGATCGAATTAATACTTTGAATGTATTTTGATTTTTTGATTTTTTTTTTAACGAATCATTCAATCACTCATTCATAATAAAGCACTTCACTTGTTCTCGCCACCTACTCGCGTAACGATGTAAGCTGCTGAACGGGCCACTGACTGAACGAATCTTCGCGTCACTGAGATGATTCCAAATCTCCTGCACTATTTTCATGTTTAAATCAATGGTTTAAATAGAAGAACACATAGTCCACGCTTAGTTTTCCATAATAATAATAATTAAAAAAGACTTTAAACTGTCATAGAAATCTCGTGTCGTTTTCTAGCATCGTGTTTTCACGTTGCTCTGGTAACGGCTCTTGTAGGCGTGCAGTCACACTTCCAGCTAGCAGTATTTTGTCATTTTGTTTTAACTCTCATTGTTTAGCTTACTCGTTGGTTGTAGTTTTAGCTCTCTCTACGTTTTTCACTTCAACTGGTCTGTGAAAACTCACAATTACTTTACTCTTTACTTTTCGATGTTCGCATGATGAATTTGCATCATAAGGGGAGAGAATCGTGTTATTTACAATACAGGCCTAATTACTGACATTGCCTAGGCACCTTCTATCCATTAAACCTTTTCATTCGAGTATGCTATATTTGAAAATATAATCTGCTTCTTGAAGATGAAGAGGACTCCAGTCCAGAGATCAAGTAAGTAGTATTTTGTGGGCTAAATATAAGTGTTTTATTAAAAGCAACTGTTAATTGAGTATCTGTGTGGAGTCATGTAACGTTAATAATCCAGATCCTCATAATCCTATCTGAATAAACCAGTTTCCCATTCCTTGACATGGGAAAGGCTTAATCAGGGTGCTGAGCTTTAGCCTCAGATGAACAGTTAAATAGCATAATTTATGTGTTCTCTAAGCAGAATTATGTGCTCCTTTAGTTTGGTTAATTTAAATGTAAATCCATGTTAACGTTTCAATAAATATTTTTTTCTTTTTATGCTAGCATGAGCAAGAAAATGACTGAACACACAAACACTTTTGACAGGTATTAATACAGCAAAACAGACTAATTTCTAAATGAGTGAAGTGATAGAAAAACTGTCAATCATTCTTCCCCTCTTTAGGCATCACCCAACATCTCCAGCTGGGGAAACTACATCAGAGACTAATGTCATTCTTGTCCCACAGCTGGAAACAGCTTTCAGCCGAGCAGCCAGGATCATCCAGCGAGCATGGAGGACACATGTTGTTAGTGATCACAGTCAACTTTAGTGTTACAGTTTCTCCAGCATGGTTACATATGATTGAATGCCCAAATAAAATGAGTGCATACTGTGCCTGTCATGTGTAGGATACTGCTGTTTTCAAGCACCTAAAGAAACTAGTGAGCTTCCATAATCAAGGGGATCCACGTCTCCTCCTTAGATTTATTAACCCTGCGGAGGTAAGTTTATGGTACAATGCAAGTTTGTCATCAGATGTTTTTTCTCTTTTTTCAAAATCGTATGATGCTTTGTTGTAGGCTAATATTCTGGATGCTGCTTCAGGGGCCCTTATCCGATTCAGACTGGGTGGGGTGAGTACTGATGTTATTCATATTTCCACCATAAGGTTATTTGTACTCAAAAACATGATGTAATGTGTGGTTGTTTTCTGCCCTAGAAGGTTACATTTTTAGGAAGCTAAACAGTAAACAGTCAAGTTACAAAAAACTGCAATAACTTACTAACATTTATAAAATTCCAGCCAACCTATCCTCCAAGCATCTACTTTAAAGTATACACTCGTGCACCCATAGTGGACATGTGTGCCTGCAGTCCTAAAGATTACACACAGCAAAAGAAACCAGCTCCAAGCCAGATCCATAATGGCCGACGGACGATCTGTGATGAGGATGATCACTCTGGGTGGTACCAGCGGGTGGAGAACAATGGCTGGAGGATTTTGTCTGGCAAGGTAATAAATATAGTCAAAAAACTTTCATTTTCATTTTGAAAGTAATGAAACATAACAGGATTTTTTAATGAAAAGAAGGTTAAAAAGAACAGATGGATGAATATATATATACTATGTATACTGTATATACATATTACTTTAGTCTTCAGTGTCACATTATTCCTGGATTTTTTTGATGAATAGAAAGAAAGTATAAAAAATAAAAAATAAAAATGTTTTTTATTTTTATAAAATACAAACTTTTTAAATCTTACTTACTACGGTTTTTACAAAAATATTAAGCAGCAAAAACTGTTTTCAACATTATTAATAATCGGAAATATTTATTGAGCATTAAATTGTGTGACACTGATGACTGGAGTAATGAATGACTGCTAAAAATTCAGTTTAAAATTACATTTTTAAATATATTAAAATAGAAAACAGTTATTTAAAATTGTAATAATATTTCACAAAATTGCTGTTTTTACTGTAAGCCTATGTTTGATCAAATAAATGCAGCCTGGGTGAGCATAAGAGACCTCTTTCAAAAACACTGAAATTTTAATTATTCCAAACTTTGGACCAGTAGTACATGCAACCATTTGGTTTTAAGTTTTATCTTTATTTATGTACCATTTAAATGTAAAAGCAAAAAATATATACACAAGTGTTGTTCCATGACTGAGCATTGTATGTCTATTATTGCATTTATGATTAAAGATTTCCATGTTTGAAGACCAAATAACTCAAGATACCAATGACAAGAAGATTGAATTCCATCACAGCAAAACCCGTCGGCGACAAGATGTTGCAAGAAAAAAGAAGATTCGAAAGATTGAATGGATGAGGAAAATGTATGTGTATTTAAAGTAACTGTAATGGGTGTTAAGATAATAATTACAGAAAAATGGAAATACATAAGATATGAATAACAGCATAATTATAAGCACAGACCCTGTGCACAGGTATGCTGAGGGTCTCCTGCATGCTCGTACAGAACACAGCGAAACAGCTCTGCTGGTGCACGAATCCACACAAAGAACGATGGATTCACTCCGACAAATTGGACCAGATTCAGTTTTAGAGCAGGAAGTGGATGAACTGCTCGCATGGACCGATGCTCTTAATTTTGATGAGTAATTAAGATTATCACTCTAGATTTTATGTAAAATAGATGTGGGCTAACTATAAATTGTGAAAATATAGCTTTTTACATTATGTTATTAATATCCCATTTAAAAATAATATTTTCTTGTCTCTCAGGTATATCAATGAATGGATGAATTTGGGCACCAGCAAATGCTGCATAGTTAAAGGTAAGACTCTTAGGTTTGCCCTTATTCTGCTCTTTGTTGCATTGCAGCTCCCTCTGCTGGTCAAAGTGAGTATCCACGCTTCTCCTTTTCTCCCTGTAGATGAGCTGGCAGAGAGTGACCAGAGGGACTTTGCTCGTGTCTAAGATTCCTCCGATCAGTCAGGATTACAGTCCAGAGGAGGACCAACATCTGGATCACATCTGAGAATGGAATGTGTCATGCAACTCTTGTAATATTCTCATTTGCTTTATTAATTTGAACAAATAAAACGGGTATGAACACTTATGAAGTCCTTTTTCGATTGTTCAAATATATTTAAAAAAAAAAAAAAAAAAAAAAACGTGAGATAAAATTATACCAAAAAAAAAAAGAAGCTAGATGCCAAGGCAACATTTGGTATTAAATATTAAAATAACTCAAACTAAATAAAAACGATATAGATATTAGAAGCTGATTACAAAAACAATACAATTACTAAAATAAAAACAGAAAATGTAAAAATCTAACTAAAAACATTAACAAAAACTATAATAGTATATAAATGAACCTTTTTTACCAGCGAGATATTCTGAAATACCGCGAGACTCGTGAACGTGACGCGCAGCCAATCAGATTTTTCCTTTTTTGTCTGGGCGTGTTGTTCGCCGTCCGCAGACATGGCGGACTACAAAGAGGCTCCTTTGGCTACACGGCCAAAAACATTAGATCAAGCCGAATATTTCAATCTTTCACCTGAGTACCGGCGGTCTGAGGAGGCTAGAGCGGCTCTGCGGTCACGACTGAAGAGGCAGTATCTGTTGCAGCTAAACAATCCTCATCGGCAAGAGCTTATTGTAAGACGAACCAAAGAGCAGTCTGCAAACATTAGCATGGAGTAAAACGGTTACAATGAATGTATAAATCGCTTTGGTTGCATATTGTAACAAACGTATCATTTTATAATGTTATTATAAATATTTATTTAGTCCACATTCCTGTTTTAGAAGCATATATTGTTTTATATTGAACCCTCAGTGAGTGACCTTCACTGCTCGCTGGCTATGTCCTCAAGTTTCACTTGTTTTTATGTAGAAAGATGATATTCAGAATGCATCCTCCTAAGTGTGTTGTTTGCCTTATTACTTAAAATACTGACAACTGCATTATTGAAACTTTCAGAAGGTAAAATAACCTGACATGTTTGAGATCAGGTGATAAAGTTCCATGTGTTTTTATTCGTAGGAGGATCCTGCTCTTACCAGGTGGATACATGCTCGCGGAAAAAACGTCTATCCCAACTTTAGACCAACTGCTAAAACATCACTGATTGGCGGCTTGTTTGGAGTTTTACCTCTCTTCGTCTTATACTTTGTATTTAAGACGGACAGGGTGAGTTGAAATGCTCATCATTGTATTAATTCACTTCTTATCCTGAATGCTTATTGACAATTACAAAGTTTATGTTTTTTTTTTTTCCTCCTATCTTTCCAGGACAAAAGGGAGGCCAAGATGAAGGCAGAGACCTATGAGCGCCCCTATAAGCTGTCAACCTAAAATCATTTTCTGATTTCACTGTTTATTGTAATAAATAGTACTTGTAATTATATACTAAATAAAATGCTTTATTGTTGAAACTTGTTTTATCACTGTTATTGACAAATAATAAGAAATCACACTGTATTTTTGTCATTTCATTTGGTTTTATTGGTTATATTCCAATAGCAGGTTTCATAGTGACATCTCTGGTTAACTAAACCTCTTTTATGTAGTGATAAAACCATTGTGAACCACTGATCGACATGTCAGGCAAATCAAATATTATGATGACTGACATTCTCTCGAGTTTTAACCATGTACGTCATGTTTTATTTGCTGCTGGGTTTCCAGTTTGGATTGAAGTGACTCTTTAATGCTTCCCAGCATTTATAGTAGTTCTTATCCAAACGGTGACAGGTGTCCAACCCCCACTTGGTCACAGCCATGCTGAAGGATGACTCGAACATGAATGCCTGTTGGATACAGCATTGTTTAAAACCTGATCTGGCCTTTTACATGATGTATTATAAAACGAAACATAAAAACATTACCATAGTGCCCTCAGCAACTCGCTCTGGTTTAAGAAGAGCTGTGCTGTTCTTCTCAAAACAGTCGACATCAGGGCCATGTGGAGTCATTATGCTGTGGAGACTGGCTCCTCCAGGCTGGAAACCTTCTTCCTTCGCTTCATAGTGGCCTTTGATTAATCCCATAAATTCGCTCATGCAGTTCCCTTTTAGCACAGATAGAGGGCGCTCATCAACCGCTTAAAACTTCACTTGGTTCCAATACAAGTACGTGGTCAACAGCGCAGACTTACTATGATAGTAGGGAGGCCGAAAGGTACGGTCAGCCACACCCCAGCGAGGGGGAAAGATCACAAAATCTGCTATGGCGACACCTGGGCGAGTGGACTTGGCTGTCAAAACGGTAAAAATCGAGGGATCCTGGGAATAAAAAGTCAGGTCATTTGATTGAGAGTGCAAATGTGTTGATTTTGAAAATGTAATCACTTATTCTCCCTCAGGTTTTTCTAAACCTTTATGAGTTTATTATTTTATTGTTTATATCACAAACAAAGATATTTTAAAGAATGCTGGTAATCAAGCAGTTGACGGTAGCCATTGACTTTAATAGTATTTTTTTCCTAACGTTACTATGGAAGTCGGTGGCTACTGTCAGCTGTCTGGTTTCCAACATTCTTTAAAATATCTTCTTTTTGTTCAACAGAAGAAATAAACTTATACAGGTTTGGATGAACATGATGAGGGTGAGTAAGTGATGCCAAATCTTTATTTTATTTTTGGGTGAATATCCCTTTAAGACGTCAAATAAAGTAAATGACTCACTGCGTGATCAAACGCCACACAGTTGATGGCCATGAAGTTCTCCAGATTGTATTTGTACGGTGTGTAGTTTCCGTGCCATGCCACCACATTAAATGGCGAAAAGTCCTATTATAACACATTTAAAATGACAAAAACATGGGTACTGCAAGTAATAATAAACCACATGATTAATTAATCAATACTAATATCAAACTTAAAACACTGAGACCCTGCGATCAATGTCCTCAATTAAACGTTTAAACCGCATCGTCTTGTTTTGATGCTCTGTGTTTGTACTTGAAATAGTAGGTTACAGGGCGAAAAAAATGTCTTCGTTAAAAACCGCAATTTTATACACCCTTCGCTTGATAATGTTGCAGCAGACAGGTTTTGAATGCTGCTAGCAAAATCAATATAATTCATTAAAGCAAAGACTGCCTGCTGTCCTGACCCTCATGCGCCCTCCTGTTGTTTCAACCCACCCTCATGTAGGCCTACAAACACACACACACACACACACACATCCATCCATCCAGGTAAAACATCAGTCACAACTGTACACACAAACACAAATCCAGCGACTCAAACAAGAACACAACTGTTTTTGCAGTTACATTCAGTCACACAAAGACACTCTCTGAGCACCCTGTGGTTTCTGGGACCCAAAGGTTTGTAATCTCACAGGCATAACAGTTCTTGGGATAACTCTACCAGACTCTATTAAAACGAAGAAAAAACAAACTCATACACACAAAACAAACATATTTTCCCAGTCAAGCAAATAATAAGCTAATTTAAGCAATTTTAGCACTCAGTTGGAGGACAAAACAACAGGATAAGGCAGTACCTTCTCCTTTAAGACTGTAAACCATTTAAACCAAGTACAGATAATGGGACCTGTCTGCTCAATGTATAGATGTGCTCTAACTGCATTTTTTTTTTCTTTGTTACAATGTTGATGCTACTTTTTCTTTCTCTAATTTGCTCCTGACAGCCGTAACAAGTCAATTATTCACTCGACAGGACACGGAAATAAATTCAGTGCAAAATGAATGCTTAATGCTTGATATCTTGATCTTATTAAAAACATATCCAGCATGGATTGTAGAGATTGTGCAATCCATAAATATTCAGAGCTTTACTGATGCAGCAGTGTGAGTAATGGAAATTACTAATGACGTGATAATTTCATGGTACCTGTTGACATGAAAAGAGCTTTCCCTGGTACTTGTTGACAATGGTGTAACCGGTAGCTACAGTGCGGTCCTCGTACCAAGCCACAGGCGTTTGGAAGTCCCTGGGGTTAGCCAGTCCATTAGCCCCTGCATTGAAGAACCAAATGAATGGACTTTTCTCAGCAGCCAATGAAAGCAATATATTATTTCAGAGACATTAAATAAGAAATTGTGTTGTACATACCTATAGGACCCAGGTCAGGCAGCTCAAAATGGGCTCCAAAAACCTCTAGAATGTATCCCCTGGTCTCTCCAAAGACATCAACACTAAAACGCATCCCTTGCTAAAAAAATAAATTAAAAAAACATAAATAATTTGTTGTTCTTCAAAATATTGAATGCAAAGATGAATGCACTCTACCGTTCAAATGTTTGGGGTGAGTAAGATTTTTTTTTTTTTTTAAAGAAATTACTTTTATTCAGCAAGGATGCATTTGATCAAAAGTGACAATAAAGAAGATTACATTGTTACAAAAAAATCTGTCTAAAATAAATGCAATTCTTTTCAGATTTGTATTCATCAATGAATCCTGGAGAAATTTAATATTTTATGTAACATGTATATTAAGCAGCAAAACTGTTTTTAATAATAATAATAAATGTTTCTTGAGTACTAAATCAGCATATTAGAATGATTTCTAAAGGATCATGTGACACTGAAGACTGGAGTAATGATGCTGAAAATTAAGCTTAGCATCAAAAGAATGAATTACATTTAAAATGTAAGCAAAATACAAAACAGTTATGTTAAACTGTAATAATATTTCACAATATCACTGTTTTTACTTACTTTAGATCAAATAAATTCAGCCTTGGTGAGCATAAGGGACTTCTTTCAAAAACATTAAAAAGTTATACCGACTTCGAAATCTTAGATATAGATATTGGAGTGGCACCTGAATGACACAAATCTCATTGGGCTCCACCATCATCTTCCCAAATTCTGTAGTAATCAGGATTTCACCTTGTTGAGGCACTGAAACACAGATTGCAGTGTTAATTAAAAGGCATTACAACTAAATCACTTTTAAATGCATCTATATAAACTATTAATCCTGAAAGATAAAAATATAATAATCTTGGGAAAAAAATATGGCAATGAATAACCAGACCACAAGCTGACCAATAAGGAGATCCCCATCTGCATTTTGGAAACATCTATGAAAAGAAAAAAGTACCATCTTACAAAAAACATAATGAACAAAGAATTAAAGGGATAGTTCACACAAAAATTAAAGGGTGAAAATTAAATTTAGAAGCTCAAACGTGCTGCATAATACGAGAATGAACCTCATTGGTTCATCATATAAAGTGATTTTGTCTCTTTAGAAAATTTGGACTAAACCTCTCAAATCATATGGATTAGTTTTACAATCTCAGTTGTAGCATCAAAGTTGTAGTTGCGTTGCTGTCTATGGAGGGATAGAAAGCTCTCAGATTTCATCTAAAAAAATCTTAATTTGTGTTCCAAAGATGAGCGAAAGTCTTACATGTTTGGAACGACATGAGGGTGAGTAATTATGACAGAATTTTCATTTTTGGGTGAATTATCCCTTTAAGGTCATTAAAATCATTGGTGAGTTGAATCCAATTCAAACTGACCTGTCAGTCATTGAAGTGTTACAGGTGTACATGTGGATGACGATTCCATTACGAGATTTTGAATCTCCAGCTCCACAGACAGTATGTAGACCCTGAAAATATCCAATTAATGCTGGGACTGAAGATTATTAAGATATGAAGGAAATATGAGTAGTACGTGTAAGAATGAAATCTTTTACCGATATAAAATCCACTTTTTTCTCTGAAGATTTGGGGATGTTAAACGGCTTCCATCGTAGCTGGTTGGGGTCAGGCTCCACTTCGTTCCAGTTCTCCGTGAGATCTCCACAGCTCATCGGAGTGAAAGGTTTGTGGCGCACAGAGGGTAAAATGCGGTACAGCCAGCTATAAACACATAAGTGTGCTATGCTCAGTTCTTACAAATCTTAAGAGTTTAGGTTGAACTGTTACATATAGCTACATATACCTTCGCTTATTGGTCGTCCGTGGGCAAGTGAAGGCAGATCCAGAGAGTTGCTCAGCATATAGGCCATATGGACACACTTGTGGATTGTTCTATAAGACAATAATCTAAACTGAGCATTTGATGTGCAATGTTTATAAGTCAGGCAGGTGATCAAAGTTTTGGTTATGTATTACCTGTCCCTCAGGTAGAGATCCTGGACAGCGAGGGTCTTCAGAGGCAAACTCATTGCCAAAACCACTCATGTACTGCAACACAGTTATTTGACTATGTTAAGTTCATTTTATTTTCATAATGATCTAGATGGCAAAAGGTGATAAAAGAGAATAGTAAAACACAAAAGAAGCTGTGTAGAACCATCCCAGTATCTCCTCCATCCTATGAGCGAGCGACAACAAATGTGCTTAGTCATGATGCATCTGCAGATGTGTTCAGAGCAGCTCTTAAAGATCTCAAATAAGATTGAATAGGCTAACTGAAAACATAACATATGGAGGGGTAAAATATGACAATAAACAATAATTATATAAGATTTCAACTGAAAACACCAGTAAAAATATATATATTTCTATTGGTCAGTTGTTTACATTCTTGTCTACAAGAAGACAATTGAGATCAGCAAGAGTCCACTGTTGGTAGACTTTGCTAAATGCATCTTGACATTAGGACTTTGTTCTATAAAACTAATAATCTGATGAAAAGCATTCATAAACCTAAAAAGTTTTATGTAGCCTACAGCTTTACAGTGGAGCAGTGATTAACCTCATCTGGGCAGCTGCAGATTCCAGTGATCTGATTGGTCAGGTTGGAACGCCCTCCAAATCCTCCTCATGTAGAAATGTTTGAATCAATGCCATCCGAATCGGTTCTCTTAAGCAATTCGCTTCAACGAACCGGTTCATAAAACCAGTTGAGCGATATATTTATTCCAGTAAAGCCATACTGTTTAAGTTTTATTAATTATGGTGTTTGTTGTAATGACATGTGTCCCAGTTAAGTTTGTTGATCAGTTCAATAATTCAGCTCATAAAACAATAAAGTAACTAACTTGAATATTTGCATTTACATTAAACAAAACAGAAATTCAACTAAATCTCCAGATGAGTTGTCCACTCGAGAATCGCTCGGGAAATTTCGCAAAAGTATTTTTAGGCTTTTCTTTAGGTTTCTACGATCTACTGGCTATGGTGTTAGGAAACAAAGCCAAAACCGGGTTTGTGAATTATTTTTAGCGAATCATTGAAAAGATCCGACTCAAAAGAGAGATTCGGACAGCACTATACTCATAGGATGTGCCAGTGAAGTGATTCTCCAGCAAAACATAAAAACCAAGCATAGTTTTTACGTTTGGTATATAGGCTAGCATATGTGTGTTGTAAAAATAATAATAATAAAAAAAAAAAGTCTGAAAAAAAAAGTCTTTTGACTTTAAATACTTTAAACGTTAAATAACTGGAAAAAGCTGATAAATAAAACTGGATTAGGCTTACGATACTGGTATGTAAATGTATAGTCCAACGTGCACTTACCTTTAGGCCATCCATTGTGCGTTATATACTGATAGTCTAGTAATATTTAAACTTTTCGAAATGAACTGCAAATTTCCACAAATGACACAGAAGATCTTCCGTCCCTTGAATCCGCTCGTACCGAGTCAGCGCTCTCTCCCTGCAGAGGACCGAGGGAGGAACTTGGGTCGTATTTACGTTTTTCTCAATATGGTTTTAATTAGACTCAGACACGACTCGTGACGCAACCAGAGATTTGGGCAACGTTGAAGAGGGGAGGCGAGGTTTAATGTTCACAAATCGTTCAAAGAATGACCCCTGGCATAGGTACAGCAAATGTCAGTTGAGGCAAGATCGTAAAGTCCATTTCTCAGTCCTTTAACAAATGCACGTAGGCCTATTTCTTGTTCACTATGGGGGAGTCTAGGGAGTGTTGTAGGATTTTGTTAGTACATCAGTGTTCGGGTTGTTGTGTTTTTTAAGTTCAACTATGCATCTCAAACCTTAATAATATAGCTAACCATGTTTGTGGAAATATTAGCCTATAACAATTTCGAAAAATGTAGGCCAATTCAAAACAGCCAATAAAATTGGAAACAAATATAGAAATAACATATAGCCTACAAATCAGAAGCTAATAGGTTGATCACATTTACACTGTGGTAAATAGGTTTTTGTTGTTGTTGTTGCTGCTGCTGCAATTTTTGTGTGTCCAGTAAGAACAAAGTAGTCACAACCCTCCCCATCTGGTCAAATATATTTCTAGTTTAATGGTTTATTCATTTTTTAACATGTATTTAACAAGAAAACCTGCTGCTTCATATGATTCCAATTCATGTAATTTACCATCCATTTAGATGACCACAATTTAAAGTTATAAAGTTACTTTGATCGTCCTAGAAGTTCACAAAGGGAAAGTTCACCCAAAATGAAAATGAAAATTCTGTCATTAAATACTCACACTCACCCTCATCAAACCCGTAAGACTTTCGTTCATCTTCGGCAGCTACGCAACTACCCCATTCAGAACGTTCGTTAAGAGATCGTAATACATGAATTTAGTGGATTAGTCAAAATTTTCCAAAGAGACTCGATCTTTTATGGTAAACAGATTTAATTTAGGCTTTTATTTACATATAAACAAGTTCAACCAAACCTGCTTGACGTGCAAAAACAAACCTTACGGAAGCTCAAACGTGCTGCGTAACACGAGAATGAACCTCATTGGTTCTCGCACGTCAAGCGAACATGCTTGAGCTTCTGTTTACCACAACTGATCTATGAGTTCATTCTGTTCATCATTTAAAGCGATCATGTCTCTTCAGAAAATTCTGAACTAAACCGCTCATTTTATGATCTCTTTATGAACTTTTTGAATGTGGTAGTTGCATAGCTGTCAATGGAGGGACAGAAAGCTTTTAGATTTCATCCCAAGGATCTTAATTTGTTCCGAAGATGAACGAAAGTCTTACAGGTTTGTAACAACATGAGGGTGAGTAATTAATGAAAGATTTTTCATTTTTGGGTGAACTATCCCTTTAATGTTACTAGAGACTTAGATATTCAGGTATACTTAGATATTCTACCTCAGAAGGGTCTAATTTTCAAATGTCTTATTGCCTAAAAAGATGGTGCTACAAGTCTATACAGGAAATCTGTACGGTGTACGTGCTTCACCCTGCACTGCACTTTGAGTAGACCAGAGCTATTCAAATGCTGTAGTTGTTTCCATAATTTAAACATAGCCAACAGGGTTTGTGTGTAAGGTTCCACAGTATGACACCGAATTCAGGCACGGGTCCAATTGTGCATTTCTTTCTGAGAAAATGAATAGGCGTAATAAAAAACAGAAAACAATATCACGTCAAATCAATTTGCCTCTTTCATTCCACACACTATTCCCTTTCTCTCATCTTTTGGGGAGGTGATGTGTTGGTGGGGTAAATTATGGCAATTCTCATGGTGAGGCGCAAATAAACTCAGAGCGGCAGAAGTAACTGTTCTCTACTGAAGCGTGCAGCTGTGCCGAGACTCCCGCTGGCAGGCCGTTTAGGTGCTGTGCTCAAGTCGAGAAAGACTAATGCCGGAAAATATCTCGACCCAGTCTGCGGAAATTGATCTGCTCCTCAGGGAAAAAATGACTGATTTTAATTTTGTTACGCCTATCTCTCTCTCTCTCGCCTTTCTTAAAGTAAGCCACGTTCTTCCACTGGCAATAGAGTGACAAAAATGGCCCATGATAGGTGAACAGATGAGCAAGAGTATTTTCTGAAATATAGCCTTGATGTTCTCCCCCATGGACAAACTACATGTTGATGGACTTGAAATCAGTCCCCCTCACATTCCGTTCAGAGCAATTCACAATCACTGGATGCAATGCAGTCCGTAAATCCTGACAATTCAGGATAGATGGTACAGCTAGTGTGTATGGATTTTTTGGAAGGACCTCAAACCGAGCCTGATGCATGAGCAAGTGTATGATAAATATGCTTCCAAATGCTGCGTCCTGATCTCTCTCACCTCCCGCTGCATTTGCACCGGCAGTAGTTCCACTTACCGCCGAATAGATTTGCTGAGACACCCACTGTCCCCTTTTAAAATGAAGAGCAACTGGCCTTGTTAAGGGAGTCTCTCCAGCGGCTGTAATGTTATGCAAATGGTTTAATATGAAGATAAAGACTGTAGCGGCATGCCACGCTCTACCAGTTCAAGCCCCGGTGGATCCTCAGAGCCTTCACTAATGAGAGAGGGATTATTCTGGAGTCATTAAATGGTGCCCTCCCTGACATCTCTCCCCTCCTCCCCCGGTTATGCCCATTAATGCACTGTACACAGACTTTAGAGATACCTTTTACCACCGGCTCCTGGTTTTTTACACATCAGAATGTCACTGAATAGCAAATTACATTCTCTTCCCACAGAGAAAATTGCTTTTGAATCGCTTAGTTATAAAGATTTATTTTTTGGGGGGAGGGGGGAGGGGGGGGGGGTATGCGAAAACATAATTACTTGTGTTGAAAATCTCATTGGCAGTTGTTGCAGCTGGTTGCTCAGAAAACTTATTTGAGGAATTATGTGGAAATGCATCTGTGTGTGTTTGTTTGGACATGCACAAAAATGCACTTTTATAGACCAGTACTGATGCATTAAGTACTATAACATCGCACAAGCTGAGCTATAGCTGTAATGGTTCAGATGTGGCTAGACAGCTTAGCGCCCTAATATCAAAGAACTGCATGGATTCAGGTAATATCTGATTGCAGATGCTTAAACTGAACAACACCATGCAGCCACGTGTGTCGCCTCAAACTCGTTATATTTAAGCTCAAGGAGAAAATCTGCATTTGCGTTTGGGAGAGTGAAGGAGAGGAAAACAATGAATTGAGATGAGAATGAAACAAAATAGTGGATGACCCTCACATGGCCACTGTTGCTTTTTGACCCTGTTAAATTCCTGTTGTCGCAGACAGGGGTGAGAGCGCCATGACCCAAAGGGACAGACCGAATTTACTGTTACTACTTCCTAACCACAGGGACTCCAAGCACCAAGAAATGGAGAAGTAAGAAATCCAATATAGATTGCATGGCTTCACTCGGCTCCCCATCGTGCAGTTCAGAGCTCAAAACGTTTTTGTCTCTCCCACTAAATTGGTCTGGAGGGCTTGGAGAGCAGTCAACTTCTACTAATGATGCCCTCTGATACATTCACATAAAATTCTTGGCCTTTCCACACATACACATCTCGGTCCATCGCAAGCACACAAGCATAGCGAAATATCCCCTTTTATCACTGTCAGCCACCCCTGACCACTTCCAATCTGCCACCTACAGGGAAGCAAAACAAACATAACTATGGGAGCTAGAATTCTGAAGGAGAAAAAGAAAGAGGGGAATAGAATAACTGGCCTCGTGTGGAGGCAGTGACTGGAGACAGGGACGGAGCTGGACTGAGCCATGAGGAGAGTTTGTCACAGCAGCCATTACCATCACAGCTGAACTCCAGAGAAGCCATCTCAAAACCACGCAGGAAGCTAATTTCATTTGAGATGAAGTCCCTGATGAACTGCTGTGGATTATCCCATATAAGTATCCACAGACCTCATTAACAATACCCCAAGACATTATGTTTGGTGCGTTATCAACATCTCACGGGCCTCGATGAATTATAGGCTAGCACATTTTTTTGCTAAGTTTTAGCCTACAGTGCAAGGCAAGTTTGGGGTTTTTCCAGTTTTCCTCTGATGCTTTACAGGTCCACTAGATGTCAGTAGAACCAATACAACATATTTGGTATTGGCCACTGGCCATTTATCAAAACAGTTGGAACATTTTGTCACAATGCCCTACATTCAATTTTAAGCAAATGTCTCTAAAAATGTCACATGGTGTAACCTATCAAATAAAAAGTAAAAAGGTAGGCTAAAAAAAAGTACAAAAGGTAAACATTGAAGGGTCTGAGTGTACACAATTTTTTTTCCTTAAAACAAAAAATAAGGTATGAAAAACATATCAAGAACATGCATTTTTATTCATAAATAAATAAATAGTTATAGGAGTCTAAATAGGTCCTTTTTCGGCTTTGGATAACATGACAACAAATTAACTTATTTCTATCTTCTAACTAATTTGGCAGACAAAAAGTTCTTCAAGTATAAATGGTATTTAAAAACAAAATTAAACAAATGATTGAATGTTGAATAAATTAATGAATGAATATGCCTAACTCTGCCAACATTACTTTTATCAAGAATTTCTACCTTTTAATGAGACATTTTTCTTCCGTTTTACAATCTCATACCACATAGGCTACACATTTTATTTAAAGCTTCACAAAAATAATAATTTTGATTCAGAAAATGAAAAGATGTTCATCATATAGCCTAACTTAAGATGTGTATAGCCTACAAGAAATGATTTCTGTATGAAATTATTTTTATTTCTAAATAACTCAGTTGATTGGCATAAAAAAAAATCTTTTCATTGACCCATAGATAGCCTCCTATGTGTCAAGATGGTATGGTACAATATTTTTCCAAAATAGGCTACATGACCTCCTTCTGTGATGTTCTCCGGCTCATGATAAAGCTTAGCGAAAGACACAAATTATTTTTCTTCCCGTTGAAAACCACTTGATTACTTCTTTTATACGAATGTCTAAATGTCATTTATTTCCTTGTGTCGTTTTTACATAATTTACATAAAACTCAGACAAGGTCAGATAGCAGCTAAGTCTCTAATTTACTCTAATCAACTTTCATTTGCATGGCGATATTTGCGCGCGTTATTGACGCTAACTGAATAAATGGACTTCTTCAAATTCAAGGGGAGAGGTTTTAATAAGCTCATGGGAGAAGAAGAATAATTTGCATGTATTACTTTGATTAACTTAATAAAGGATTGTCATTCTTGAATTTAGACATTCATATTCTTTCCAAGAAGCAATCAATAAAGGGCAAGAGCACCTCTTTAGATCATCAGCGCACACGAACTCTCTTTTCAGGCAAAAAGAAAAAAAAAAATAGCCTATATAAAATAAAATAAATAAATGCTAAGTGCAGAAGCCCCTGTGAACTTCTTCAGACCTAAACGATAATAAGATCGGAGACGCAAAATTGTTCCAACTCATATTTGTGACCTTTCACCCAAATGCATTATTAAAGAAGCCATTCCACGCTTCGCGTTCCACAAATCGATAAGAATGTAGAGAACTCACAGTCCCCTGTAATCTACAAAAAAAAAAATTGCATTCAGACTTATATGAAATGATGCGCAAAAATTGAAAACTTGACAAACTACCAAATGAGGAACTGTATGATCTCAACTGTATGATCTCTGCACGGTAATATTAGGGGGAAGCTGGGGTCTATCCAACACCAAAAAGGCCTGAACCCTATGCATTGTTTTTACACAAGTTGCCTACCCATATATGTTAAAACCGTGTTTGCAAACGACGTTTTTGTAATCATAAAACTTGGATTAGCTAAATCAGAGTGAGCGAAATAACCGCCAGCGAACAGAAGTCGCGATCGCCTGAGGAGGTTACCATAGCAACAGTTCGCCGTTCCAGCGGTAAGATCATGCAAAAACAAAACAACTTTCGGCTATTTAGAACTTCTTTATATTTACGTCATAGGTATGAATATACTTGTCGACCACCCTGAAAGTCACTGAATAGTCTGCTCTTACACTTCGGGTGACTGGTCCAAGAAAAAAAAAAGTCAGTTTAAGAGAAAAATTGACGATCGAAACCCTGTCATTTTATTCAATATCAAAAATAAGATAAAACTAGTTTTTGTGAACAACAATGACTTATTGTTAGAAGACTGTTGTGATTGTAGCCTTATAATGAATGAATGAATATTTCTGCAAATTAAATCAATTAAACGAATATGGCCATGTGGTTGTGAACTTAGATGGCCACTGCAAATGTAGAATTCTGCGACCCACCGAATTAGCGTTAGGAGTAGCCTAACAGTGTAACAATGTCATTGTTTCATGTTACATGTAGTTATTATAGTAATAACTATAGGCCTAATTACATGCAACTCAGCCTAAACCTGATGCTAACCCTAACCCTACATAATAACATAATATTAGCCTATTCAGTAATTACACTGTAACAAGGACACCTTAAAATAAAGTGTAACCGATTGGGATTAGGATTACCTCAATACAGCGCCTACTATAGGGTCACATAATTCGGCACAACACCGGAAAACATATCAAAATAGAGCAAAATCAACTGTTATCGCTCACGCTGCACAGAAGCATCTTTCTGGAACCCTACCAAATAGCTAAACAATAATCATTTGGCATGCAAACAATAAAACAATTTTGATCCTATTTGCTTGTGACTTCAAGGACAGGATAATCTTTGGTTAAAGTGTTTGAGTTGTTTTTCCTCTTCCTCCTTCTCTCCCTATTTTTTTTAAAATAAATTCAAATTATCGAGTCAGATGAACAAAATTAGAGTCCTTTTGTTTTTTATTAGTGCGTATTACTGGTGAAAATTACAGATGATCATTGCGTTCTAGATTGCTATTGTTGTTCCGATCATCGACTGTCATTCTAAACTTAAGCTAACAAAGTCATTAAATTGACTCCCTCGCGCTCTCATTATGCGTGGTGTTAATAACCGCTAATTAACTTTGCTTACGCGCGCGTCTGAGAGCACGTCTTTTTGTTCGCCCTTTCAAGCAGAGCAGCATCCAATTAAGTCACAGCAACAGGAATGAAGACAGACCACCTCTGGATCAGAACTGTCATCAGTGTGGCTCCTAAATTCAACACTGAGCCGCTAACCACACAGTAACCTCTACACTAACTAATTAATAACCTGGACTTTCTGAGATAGATAGATAGATAGATAGATAGATAGATAGATAGATAGATAGATAGATAGATAGATAGATAGATAGATAGATAGATAGATAGATAGATAGATTTAAAAAAAAGTTTAAATTAATATGCAACTATGTTATCCGTGATTATCCATAATCAAAAAGAAATGTGGCAGAAACTTTCCACATGAATTACACTGATGATTTAAAATAGCGTCAATCATGATGCAGTTCTCGTTTAGTTTTTGCTCAACTGACTGGCTTTACCCATGAGCGCTTTTGTTAACACCAGGAGATGGCGCTGCTTGAAAACGTGGGAGTGATAGAGTCTATATTAGGGATTTAGCCACAGCTGTTGAGCGGTTGGTATAACATCACCGAAACTATGTAAAGTGTCACCTACTGTTACTTAGTTTGAGGAAAGATTCTTGTTAACGGAACAGGGGGGTGGTTTGCATGCGTATAGCCAAAACCCAACGGATTATGGGCCATGTAAACCCTTGCAAAACAGAAGACGATTGTAGAAATTATCAAGTTAGACTGTTGTGAAAATATGACACACTGTGGTATCGGGTAATAGAGGAGCGTGAAACTGACTGGCACCCACTAACAGCTTGTCTGCCCGCACGTAGAGCGCTAAATAGACTCAGGACTGAATATGGGAAAATTGCGCATTTTTTTCAGATGCGTGCGTGTAATTAGTGCATTTAAACAAAGCGCGGATGTCCTGCTGGCGGTAATAGTCCCTGACATTTCTTTTCTTGGGTTAATAACAGAGCGCGTATAAATGAATCAAATTGTGCCCCCAAATTACATAGCGACTTTAAATACCCGTCTGCATTACGTGCCTGTTTGGGAACGAGAAAAATGTCTTATATTGTTATTATTGTCATTACTCTGTTCTGTTGATCTGCTTAGATGATGCTGAATTTTGAGGGAAAAATAATTCGTCCCAACAGTGCATGATTTTACTGTTGTTTTATAATGTTTATGAAGAATATTGAAGGGCATTTTTTTCAAAGTCCAATTAAAGCCAAACATCAAGAGTATTCTCATACAGTATTCTCACCACCCTAATCTCACCAGAGCAGAATCATATAACCTATGAAAGAGGAGAGAGTAAATTGCAGCTTCGTTGCAAGTTTGGGATTGAATTGTGAAAATGATCCTTTTAACATTGATGGGTCTGAGCGGCGAGCGGCGGATGGGTCATGCCATCCGCAGCAGGTTAAATAGACTTTCATTTAAAATTACATTCTCAATCTGTCTCTTCAGTCTTCTGGAGTCTAGGTGCCTGTAGCATAGGCTCTCAGGGGCCTATTATCACCACCGTCACTTTTTAAGTCAATCATCTATGGCTATCTGATCGCTTCACTCTGAGAGGACAGGCAATGAGGCTATAGGTGTGTGTGTGTATACGCACAGAGGGTCCAGGTGAGCGATTCACCCGGTCAGGCCTTGAGTTGCTTTGACTATATGACACAGAGAGTATAAAATAATAGTAGCACATCTCTACACAGACAGACCAATATTAGACAAATGAACTGTGTCCCTAAAAATAAATGTATGGAACAGAGAGTACAAAATAATATCAAATTAATAATAATAAAAAAAAATTGGAGAAAAAAGTAAGGTGCTCTTCTTATCAACAAAACAAATAGATACTATTTTTATACTAATTTATAAATGCCAGTGAATTTTAATAGGCCTGTGAACTGAAGAGTCCTTTTTTCAAATATATATATTTTATATATTTTAAATGTTTAAAAAGACATGTTTAATAATAATAATTAACATCCGGCATCACAGTATACAAAACGTGAATGTAAATGTGTTTTAGATAGCCTACATAAAACCTCAGAATTGAGCCTATCTCCAACGTTATATTTATTCTTTTATATTAATCTAATTTCAGTCTAAATGTGGAGGTGCTTATCCAGTAACTTCAGTAATCCATCACAACATTCGCTGAGTTCATACTGTTTAACTTTAATAGAAAATATATAAAGATCCCCCTCGTTCCCTTGGGAGCCAATCAGATTTGCGTTACACGTCAATGCAACAGAATGGAGAGCGGAGCTACTGCGGATCAGTGCATATAGCATTAGCGGCCAAGGTGGGATAGGCAAGAGAGACGTTTCAGATACAGTGTGAGAGAGAGTAACAGTCTCCCACTCGAGCACAACCTTGGACGATACAAACATGAGTAGTCAGTACGACGACGATAGCCGCGACCGAAGCGAATGTAAAAGCAAGTCGCCCACCGTGCTTTCCTCCTACTGCATAGACAGTATACTGGGCAGAAGAAGCCCGTGTAAAGTCAGACAACTGGGAGCGCAAAGTTTGCCAGCACCCGTCAGACAGGACCACGACCAGTCAACCGAAGGTAAGCCCTTTAACGTTATTTTTACTTCTTTTGTGCTGTTTTACGTTTTGTCACAGTCAGGAGCATTCATATTTGTAGAAATGTGTACATAAATAGTGTCCTGGTCAGAAGCAACACCTCGGAGCGCCTCTGGGTGTGAAAATAGAGTCCTGAAAGTTTTAAGAACCTCTCTAATTAAAGAATAAATTCAAATGAACAGCCTTGAAATGCTTCATTCGTTAAAATAAAGGTTTTAAATGGAGTTTACGCAATTGGAGAATATTTTTAAGTTCCTAAGAAAACGAGTCCTCGTGGCTTCTTACTGGATACTTTTGCTAACCAAGAATTAAAACATGTTTTTGACCATGCAATCTCAGTACCATGGTGTATACCAAAATACCATCTGATAGTAACACCATCACTATACAGTAGGGTAGCCTACTGAAGAAACTATAAAATAACTTTTTATCGTAGCCTATATAATAATAATAATAATAATAAAAAACGTATGCAGCAAAATAGTATCAAAAACCTTACATTTCTATTATATATATAATATGTATACCCCCACAAGCTGAACAGGGGAATGTGCGTATATAATGCTTTCTTAATTTATACTGTTTTGAGCTTTTAAAAATATGATATTGTTTTATTTGTCTAGTCACTTCCAAAGAGAACTCGTTTGACTCGGACATGCACCTGCCGCCCAAACTGCGCCGGCTATACGGCCCTGGGGGGAAGTACCTGGACTCCGGGAGGGGGTTTCACGAGCACCTAGAGAAGGGTGAGAGGGAGAGACTGCTGGACCAAGCCTGTGAGAGTCTCAAAATCAGCCAAGCGCCACAAGTTAGCATCAGCCGTAGCAAGTCGTACAGGGAGAACGCGCCCTTCAGCCAGAGTGATGAAGGCCAGAGTCCCGAGCACACGGCCCAGGAACTGGTGGAGCTCAGCACTCTGAAGTTTGAAGAGGATGTTGTCAAAGAGGAGGCGTGCGGAGACGCCAGTCTGTCTCCGAAGGATGAAGAGAGCATGCACAACGATGGGGATGTAAAAGATGGAGAGGACAGTGTGTGTCTATCGGCCGGCAGCGACTCGGAGGAAGGGATGCTTAAACGAAAGCAGAGAAGATACAGGACTACCTTCACCAGCTATCAGCTGGAGGAACTGGAGAGGGCCTTCCAAAAAACACACTACCCTGATGTGTTCACCAGGTAAACCGCACAATAGCTTTCACACGTTATTCAGCAATATGATGTTTAGACAGAGCATATGGTTAATAGATTTTTGACAACAACGATGGCAGAAAAATAGTAATATTCATGTAATGAATACGATTTATGCGTTAGACTCTTTTTTTATATATATAAAAAACATCTAAATAATAAAAAAATATATAGTTTCATATGTAGCCTATTTATTTTTAATTCATTGATTATTATTATATCGAAATAAACATCACTAATCCATACTTTATTTTTTTATTTTTAAATCCAATACAACATAGGCCTTCTAAACATTTAAGGTAAATATTGAAATGATATTTTGAACATTTTGAAAATAGGCCCTATAAATGTAAAAAATACAAAGCCCAATATATATATATATATATTTAGAAAACATTAAATGATGTAATTAAAAAAGTGTGGATTCATGAACCAAAACGTGTGGAAAACGCTTAGGCTATGTTGTGGATATATATATTCCGTTTAAAAGGTAAATGTATTCTTTGTATTCTGAAAATGATTGAAATATATTTCGCTTTGTTAAAATAATATTATGCCGTTTAGTAGCCTAACGTTAAATTGGCAACACAATCGGCGTGCAATTCTGTACAATAGGTAGGCTATGAGAGCAATAATAACTGAAATGTGTACTCGTTTATGTCCTGTACAATTTATTCTTATACGACTGTTACTCACATTATTCTCTATGTCAGTTAGTTAATATGGACCTTAAAAAAGCATAGGCCAGCAGCAAACACTTCACACTCAAATGTGGAAATAAATATTTTAATTACGAAGTTTAACTGTGACTGTTGTAAGGGGGTTAAGGGGTTTTGGGCCCATTTTGATTTTCATTGCTTATTTTTGTGTTCATGTAATTGTGGAACAGCATTAGAAAAGTGAGCCACAAAATACCGGCAAGACAAACTGAAATATTGGCTAATTAACATTTAAAAACGTTATGGTTTAAAACAAAATACCATGTGATGTGATGTAGGCCTATTAACTGATATTAACTAATGTTCTAAAGTTATGCTTAGGCTATACAATTATTTGAGTTGCAATATTTTTATTATAAAATATTGCTGTAGCCTACAATTGATGTTCTTTACTGAAAATGAAAATAATAGTTGAAGAAAACAGAACATTGATAAGAATTTTGTTTTTGAATTTTGAAAAAACTGCCCCACATTTATTCGTTATTCGTAGTCACGTTGCATGAAAGAAAAATAATCAATATGCCACACAACATAAGTCTATTAAATATTTTTTTAAAAAACATCAGTCTGCCTAATGACAAATTTACCCGAGGACCGTTGTTCTTTAACCAAAATGTTCGTTGTTGATCATGAAATATCGATGTTTATATTGACGTGGTAGATAATTGTCATAAATTTAGCCAGGTATATTTTCAGTAAATGCGCAATTGTCATATAATAGTCTAGATGCCATTATTTCCATCATGTTGTTACAGTCAGCTTTGCCCAACGAAACAACCCATTATGAAAAACGTACAAGTTTTCCGTTCGATTCTCATCAGCCCCAAATTGCTTTCATAGGTTTCTGACAATTTAGGTAAAATCTGTTTTCTTACGGTGTTTGTGGGGGTGAAAAAAATAAAATAAATCCCTGCACACATTTTGACGATCTACATTTTCTATTCCAGAGAAGAGCTCGCGATGAGGCTGGATCTGACAGAAGCGCGCGTGCAAGTGAGTGCTTACTTTTATTTCTTTTTTAGCACAAAATAAAACGAAAATAGATTGAATTTAAATGCACAGTAATATTAACGTGTACTGTAGCCTAGGCTATAAAACAGCTGAGAACCTTAACTTCATTCAGACGTTAAAATGATTTAAATTGCAGCGAACTGAGAGAAATTACCTAGCCTATAATATGACAACTTCTCGGCATTCTAAAGGTAAAGATTAACTACATGATGTGAGCCTGCGAATTCTTGCAATTTGCTTATAGGCGTTAAGACAATATACCTAATGGTCTATTTTTAATTTCATTTTAAAATGACAATCGTAAACTTGGTTAAATGACCCTGTACGTCATGGCAAGGTCTTTCCTGTTATCGAAAGTTATTATACACAATAGAGCGAACATTTTAGCGGCAATTACACAGACGCCCCTGATTCATAAAAGCGCACTTAGCGAGAGAGCAAACACTGCTATTCCAGGGAGAAAATGGTGTTTGAATTCTCATCGCCGGCGCGGGGGAGAGGGAGGGGTAGGGGGGATAATGCTATTTGATTTCCCATTTTGTGATTGCAATAGACCGGCATTGATCCGATGCTTTGCACTTGGAACGAGTGAGAGACTATTAAGGGTGTTTGCCACCCCTCCTTTCTCTATTCAAAGCGTGGCTCGCATGTTCAAGCCCAACTCTCATAACCAAAGAGACAGTGCAAACACGAGGAAGCTACCAGGGTTATTGGCTGTGTAAAACAACAGATGTCAATTTGGAGATGTGGGAGAACAAATCACTTAACAGGCTCGATCAGGAGGTGATAAAGCTAATAAATGCCCCAGGGGCCACATAATGCAAAACGGTTTGGAGCATGTGTGAGGGGCCAAGGTCCCTGTTGGTTCGTCTGTTGACACTTTCCTTCATTATGAAGTCCCTGCCTGCAGGTCATGTTCTTGTGGCACAACCTGGTGGGGTTTAGCAGGATAGGAGGGGGATCGTGGGAAAGTTAAATAGCCTTTTGGAAGCAACTTACATTTGGAGGAATTTAATTTAAAGTGCATTAATTGTTATTGGATGCTGTTCCGACAGCTTTTGTTAACACGGCTCTTAATTACCACGCTCCACCCTGTTTTTTGCTCTGCCCGAACCAGATTTTAATTAGCAAAGTTAGGGTAACAGACCGTAAGTTTAGGGCCATGTAATTACCCTTGACTTCCAGCCTATTTGTCACCTCATTAAAGCGAACCAAATATTGCACATGAACAAGAGCGACAAGCTCATGCTTAAACGACCATGCAGGCTGTCAGGTGGAATATTAATGGCTCTGGATCTGAAACGTGAAGGGACAATTTTCAACTTCTCAAGGCCAACTATTTAAGCAGGTTTCTGATTTCAAATTTAGTAGCATTGTCAAATTAGCTACATTCATCTGTACACCAGCAGTCAACAGTAAAGTTTGGACTTAATAAGGCTTCTGTCCCAAATCTCAGGTTTGGTTTCAAAACCGAAGGGCAAAGTGGAGGAAACGTGAAAAGGCAGGAGTCCAGGCTCACCCCTCGGGCCTGCCCTTTCCTGGGCCGCTGGCAGCCGCTCACCCCCTGAGTCACTACCTAGAAGGAGGACCTTTCCCACCTCACCCTCACCCTGCTCTGGAGTCAGCATGGACTGCCGCAGCCGCTGCTGCTGCTGCATTCCCAGGCCTTGCCCCGCCCCCAAACAGCTCCGGCCTCCCTCCTGCCACACCCCTCGGCCTAGGAACCTTCCTGGGCACAGCGATGTTCAGGCATCCAGCCTTTATTGGACCCACTTTTGGCAGGTAAAGACCATTCGCAATCACAATAAGTCAAAGTTGTTCTTATACTACACTTTAAAAAAAAAGGGGTCCCAAAAGGGGGCTTGTCATAGAACTGCAATGTCATAGAAAAACCATTTTGGGTTCCCCAAAGAATCTTTCAGTGAACAGTTCTAAAACTTAGTTTGAAAAACATTTTAATAATCTAAACAACTTTTAAAGGGATAGTTCACCCAAAAATGAAAATCAGTCAGTCATTCTCCATTTACACACCAAAAGTCGCCATTTACTCACCCTCAAGATCTTTCAAACCTGTATACATTTCTTTCTTCTGCTGAACACAAAAGATGATTGAAGAATGTTTGTATGGGCCCAGTTGACTTACGGGGGAAAAATACTGTGGAAGTCAATGGGGCCCATCAACTGTTTGGTTACTAACATTCTTCAAAATAACTTATTTTGTGTTCAGGAGAAGAAAGAAATGTATACAGGTTTGGAACAACTTGAGGATGAGTAAATGATGACAGAATTTTCATTTTTGGGTGAACTATCCCTTTAAGAAAGAAGCTTTTGAGCAATGGAAAGTTTCCATGGATGCTAAAGGTTCTTCATGGAGGAATATGCCAAAAAAGAACTGTGTATATATAGCAATAATAAATGCATATGGCTCTTATTTTGTACCCTTGACTAAAATGTTGTTGTATAATCATTGGTGTGAGCATGTTTATGAGTGCAGTACATTGTATCACAGGAACTGGCTCTCTTCTCTTTAGACTCTTCTCAAGTATGGGTCCTCTGACCAGTGCTTCCACGGCCGCTGCTCTCTTGCGCCAAACTGCACCGCCAGTGGAGGGTCCCGTGCAGCCGCCAGCAACCCTGCCAGACCCGCCTTCTTCCTCATCATCTATGGCCGCTGACCGCAGGGCATCCAGCATCGCAGCACTGCGTCTCAAAGCAAAGGAACATTCGGCCCAGTTGACCCAACTGAACATCCTGCCGTCCGGCACTGCAGGGAAGGAAGTATGCTGATCCTTCTCCTTAAAAACAAAACAAAATATTAAAGAAACCATCTCAACAAAAAGCACGACCAAATCCATATAGCACTAGCACACCGGAGACCCATCCGACTCTGGAGTCATCGCCAAATCACAGAGCCGCCCACTGGACATCATCACTAAATTTTACACAGTGCATCAAACATGTTTCAAAACCCTGAACATAAAGATTCTGAGTGTAATGTAGGCACCTCAGAGGGTCAGTTAGGGAAGCTGTGCTTGGTAAAGTCATTAAATCAATCCAGTCTTTTGGGTCAGGAGCAAATGTGGCAAAAGACACATTTACACCCACACAGAGAAGAACTACACTGCAATACACAGAGAACTCTCATTTCTTCCCAGTCTTCTCTCAGTGCTGAAGCAGAGATGGGTCAATATGCCAAAGGGAACTGCCATTACCTGCTACCCATCCTGAACCATATCCATTCAAGTTTGACCTCAGTATTGAAAAAGCAAATCAAATTTCTGAGAATGAATCCTAAGCTTTACTTTCTGTTTTCAACTCTTATGTTAAATATATTTAGGAGGAAAAAATAATGAAAAAGAAATGCTGTTTGTTTTAAGGATGAACAATGTGAAAATCTAAACTTTAGCCTGTTTACTGATCTGTTAAGGGTATCCTGTATATATAGCTCTGTTTTAAAATGAATGGGGGGGGGGGGGGGGGGGAATGACAAAATGACAAGAAAAAAATAGTTTATTTCAAAAGATGTTTTGAGAATATGCTCTCCGTGTAGTGCTGTAGGAATGGTTTCACGTAGATTCATCCTCTGTTCGTTTGATTCAAATTTTAGATTTTTAGATGATTATTTATGTCTGACCGGTAGAGAGCTTGAAATCCAGACCGGGAAGTTTTGCTATTCAGTGAGAGTTTTCCCTGTCGCGCGCAGGGACCAGTCAAGTCGGAATAAAAGAAACTGGTGAAACATAAACCCTTCTGTATTATTTACAACTGATCATTTGAATTTAATATAATAGGCATTTATCTTGGGTAAAAAAGAAAAGTGTCGATCACAAAAAATATCGATAGCATCTGTTAATATTTTTTTAAATGCTTGAATAGACACTACATTATTTCAACAAATCATAGCTGGGTTCACAACCTTAAGAGTAAAACCAGCGAAATGATTTGTTGAATTTCTAGAAGTAATAGCCTAGGCTATTATTCAGTGGGAGTCCGGAGTCGCTAATAAGAGAAAACAGTTTAAGCGGTCACTTTAAAACATGAATCAATTGGTTTCAGTGTAATGCTGTGACTAACTGCAATCATACAGTAGGCTAAAGTAAACATTTATGTTGTGGAAACAGCCTTTTTGTTTGTTTCAGTTGCTATAAATGATTGAGGATAATTTATGTCCATAATAATCAAACTAACGTATTTATTTTTATTTAGTCGTATGATGATATTCATGACGGCTCTATTATCCAACGCTTGACAAAAAGCGCCTTGTAATTATTCCGCCATCTCATCCGTTGTAGGCCTTACAACTTGTAGAGGCGCTAAATTGGACGCAACATCTGTAAATGGCAAATGCCCAACACAGTTAAGTCCCTTTCTCATTAATGAAGTAACAAGCCGTTTATCAAAAAGTCTTTCTTTCGAATTCCTTATTTAATTCCCCAAATCCCTCTCCGTTGGATCTCACGCGCGAAACGATGCCATTACGGCAATCAATGCGCTCCATTCAAACGAAGTCATTTTCGCCCATTTGACCCGTCCATGGTGTCGAACCAAATCGCGTGAAATTACCTCAAGGATTAATTTTCTCCTTTATCGCGCGCGCCGCTGAAAAGATTTCTCTTTTCCTTGTTTTACCCACGCTAATCCGTTTCATTATGACGCCACAAACAAGCAGGATCAGTGAAGATGGAAACGACCGAAATGAAGACGGGTTGGGAGGCGTGAGGGGATCAGTGCTCCTATAACGCCCAACAAATTGTTCTAAACATCGCGCGTCAAGGACCCCCCTCTTGCAGCAAGTCCGTATTAAACATGTTGGCATGCGAGAATATGTTCAAAGGAGCATTAAGCAAAGGAAACCAATTTTCTCTCCAGTGCTATACCTCCAAGCGAGGTGCATAGACTTTTTTTTTTACCCCCCCTCTATGTGTAGAAGGGACCACTGGAGCGTGCAGCCCACTTATGTTGGGATTTTTATGAGATTTTCTAGAATGCCTTAATCTTATTGTTAACATTATTAATGAATCGCAAACCAATTTGCTCGTAATATCTGGGGAATGCTCGCCACAATTGTAGAGGCACTGACCTGAAGTGCTTAGGGCGACTTTCTCTTTAACTCTTTTCTTACAATGCATGAATGAAGAAACAGACTTTGTAGAGACTAAATGTGCCTCTCTATTTGTAGAGTGTGTGTAGATGATTCATTGCCAATGTTCTGACCACAAAGTACACTCTAGAGTGCCAAAACACCTGTTTGGGAACCACTATAAAAAAATTAATTAAAAAAGATAACTCCAGTAAATAGATGCAATTTCATTTTCAAAAAGCAAAATTCAAAGCCAAATTTAAACATTCTATCAAACAAAAAGGTTTTATGTGTTAATTAATTGAAAATATATTTGAATATATATATATATATACATTGGGAATAGGATACATCTAAAACTTCAAAAAAGTAACAGGGTTAATAATTGTAGACAATGTCAAGACAATGATTTTATAAGAAAAAAATAATTTTGATATTTCTACAAATATCCAGTTTAATAATGTATAGGGTTCCATATTTAAGACTGTTGTACTGACAAACTCTTGTCTTTTCAAAGTTCATTATGGCATTTTTTCTAGTTAATGGAATTGTGCAGCATTTTAATAACCCTTATGATGGTAACAGGGTTGACACAATCTTAAGTCTCTTTAATAAAATGTCCACTAAAAAAAAAAGAGGAGAGAGAATAAATAATTTCCCCACAAAAAATAATTTGTCCATATTAGCTAAACAAGAAGTTGGAGAAACAACTGGAGACTGGGCAAAAAGCATCCTGATGGAGAAAAAAAGCTGGTAACTTTTTAAGTCATAGTTTACTTGTTAACAAGGAACACAAAAGCATTTTTTGTGTGTGTGTGTGGAAAGACTCACCAATATACAGTACAAACTACAGCATTTCAAATTAAGTATACACTGACAGTTCATAAATGCATGGTAAAATTCCACATGCATTCCCTTGATTTTAGCTCACTGGGCTGCGCTTCAACAACCAGCGAATAATCACGCTTTTCCATCCCGACAGCTCGAGACACCGGGGGTAGGTGAAAGCACTAAAGGCGCTTTGATGAGCCTCTCGTTTCCTATTGGAGCAGTAGAGTAAGAAATCACGGTGAAAAGGGCTGAATGGCGGGCCACTGGAACCCTGTCCCCTTTTGGTTTGCCTTAATTCCTTCGTCTCTTTTACCCTCATCCAATTAGTCCAGTGTATTAAGCGGTTTATCATCTCATAGCCTGCTATTCAGAGAAACAAGAGGAGCACTTTGCAATAGGGCCGGCTTTCCTTTTGACACCCACGGGTACTTACATATTCCGCGATGCCATGAATAATAGAGAAAGAATAGGGCACTAATTCCCTCATCAAAGAGAACCTTGTCCACCGCTTTGCTCAACACCACCATTCTGGTCAAAAAGACAGGCAATAAAGCTTAGCATAACAAAAACGAATCATTCTTATTAGCTTAGTGGGGTAAATTAATGCAAAGCCTCGTCTGCATTGAGTGGCCCAGTTTGAAAACAGCCTCCGCGGGCACGACAAAAGCACGTTTACGGTTAAAGGAATGTCCTGTTGAAAGCCCCAGATTCATATGATGACTTAATCTTGTAAAAGTGCGACATAACGTTCAGGAACTAACTGCATCTGTTAAGTATAATTCCAAGCTTGGCTCACACATTAAGCTAAATGTATATATAGGCCTATATATGTTTAATACATTGGCAGCAAAGGCCTACAATGCTGTCTGTCATGCTGGGGACAGAAAGTAGCTCTTAAGTGTTGCAGCACTCTCCAAGGTCGGTGCCATTAGTCGCAGCCGTTTAAGGCGATTTTTTCAAGCATGGCATTTATGGAAATTGACATCTGATGAAATGGTTTAAGACATCGTCTAACTGTCATTATAAACACATGGAATGAGCGAGTGAAGCACCACATTCTTAAAACCGACTCGATTTAAGTGGACTAATCTCGCTTTCACACACTCTTGGCTTGCCATTCTCCAGGTCTTGAAAATGAAGCCTTCCATTTGGAGAAGTTAACTGGCCCTCTTCAAATGTGTAAATGTCATCACTCCCTGCAGCATAGTGAAATAAAATAATCAAAGAGATGGAAAAAAGGGAAATGTGAAAGTGTTAAGAAATGCTTTTATTGGTGCTTCCGTATCAAAAACAATTAAGAATCCTTAGACATATTCATAGGCAATGAACATTCAAAACATGCAACATAAGCTACCAGGCGCAGACCGAACGATGCGATCCAATAAATTCACAACATACCAAGCTGAGAGCAGTTCAAACATGAGTTCAATTGTTCAAAACTCCAGAAATCACTGGCTACCTCTGTATCATTGGCTAATTGCTGTGCTGTTAAAGATGAAGGGGGTGGTAGAGAAGTCATTACTGAACTAAGACCCCTTCAAACCGCTACAAGCCCCCCCCCCATGAACTTGCCTGTCATTACCCCTGATTGTTAACTCTAAAAACCCTGTGTGTGGTGCTAACGGGGGAGTGGGGGGCTGGGTTGTGTTGAGAGTGTCTTTAGCCCCTTATCATGGCCATTTTACCACAGATTCATCATCGATTAGACCTGGACAAAGGCTAAATTGGATGGGATACAAGAACACAGATTAGAGTGAGAGACAGGTGCTCAAACATGGAAAGGTTTGGTGATTACATGCAGATTGACTCTGAGCTCGTCACCTTTGACCTTAATTCACGTCTAAGACGTCAGCCACAAAAAATTCTGTCAGGGATTACAAATGTAAAGCAAGTGAGCTAGAAAATAGAATAGATTACAAAATCACAAGGTGTATTTACAGCAGACAGGAATTAAAATGAAAATATAACATTGTACGGCTTCTGTTGGTGGGCAGAAAGGCATAAATATTATGCCATATCTGATTACCCAGGACTGCTTTGGGACAGTTGGTCAGTACTTGAGGGATATAAAGGCCTGGAAAAGTTTGGCGAGGTTGACCTCAGAGTATCCGCTGGTTGCGAGGAGGTTGTCTGTTACATCCTTCAGCATTTTGTACACTTCCATTTCTCCTTTCCAGCCAATCTTGAATCTCACTGAGAAGAGAACCAAACAATACATTAAAAAAAAAATATCAAAAAAAAAAAAATCACCAGACTGTTCAAACTTTTTGATGCCAGGGAGCCCCAAATATCATGATCCCCTCACAAAGGACCCCTTCCCTAAAATATAAAGCCATCTATATATTTTCAATGCATAAACATCCATTTATACTGTATAAAAATGCTCATAAATTATGAAATTATTAATAGAAAAATAAATATAATTTTAATAATAATAATAATAATAATAATAACAACAATAACAATAACAATAACAACAACAACAACAACAACAAATATAATACTACTAATAATCATATTACATCTTAAGCTCCAATTGTGTTTTTATGAGGTCATGGTTAAAGTTTGCATGGTTAGCATGGTATTGTACAGCCAGTCTTTCGAAAGTAAAAATATTATCACTACAAGTGTGACACGTCCCCAAACATACATTTGGTCACAAATATATTTTAACCAGATTTTTATTTTCTCCCACCTACGTGCCATAATTAAAAAAAAAAAAAAAAAAAAAAAAAAAAACTCAGCAGCAGACAGGGCTGGAGTGGATCCATAACGAGTCAAAACTGATTCGAAAAGAAAAATATCAGTCATAATATCGAACTATGCTCACGGACATGTGCTTCGAGAGGTCTATCAAGTATCATTTCAAATGAAAGTCTTTGAGAATCGATAAGGAACCAGCAATCCAGACAGTTTGAGGGTAGAGCGCTGGCGAGAGGGGCTAGGTGTCTGCAGAAGCTAAATAGACTCTTCTGCCAGGGGTCCACGGGGTCATGCAATCGGGTCGATATCCAAGGTCATTTATCCCATCAGGAGGGCCTTCAATACCATAGAGACGATAGAGGAGTCACCGGCAGGATCGCAGGACTGAATGAGAATTACAGACTAAATCAAAAGCCTTTAACCAAAGACTTTTGTTAAAAGCGAGTCTTTGCTTTGAGAAGAGGAGATCCAGCCAAGAAGAACATTTACATGAATGTTCCTTGAGAATATGTAAATGCTCGGACTGAAATTCATATTGAAAAAACGTGTTTATGCTTGAAAGACGACTGAATCTGTGTGCCCCTAAATGTTGTTGAGCACCCAACTGGTGCTGATGGTCCATTTCCATTAGCAGGTGCAGAACAGAGTTACAGTGTCGAGGAAAGGTCAATCGGAGAAAATGGCCAAACCTGAACATCAAAAAAGGGGAATAGTATTCCAAA
This sequence comes from Abramis brama, assembly GCF_963993115.1. Taxonomy (NCBI): domain Eukaryota; kingdom Metazoa; phylum Chordata; class Actinopteri; order Cypriniformes; family Leuciscidae; genus Abramis; species Abramis brama. The sequence continues at coordinate 18,980,155 of NC_139986.1, read as the reverse complement.
CGCACCATCTGCAGAGCCAGTTACCATTATCACTTGTGCATTTTTACCTCCAGCAGAAGAAAGAGATGGTGAAAGAAAACAGAATGCTGGCACATAGAATAGGGAGAGGGGGACTATTTACCAGAGGAAAGAAAGAAAAAAAGGGGGGCTGGAGAAAGATGATGATGCATGATCAAGGGAAAGCAATCATGTCATCATTTTTGAAAGGTGGGAGAAAATAATTTTTTTCTCTTTCCCTCCTCTTCTTCATTCTTTTCCCTCAATCACTGTGTGCAGAATGTATAAAAGAAACCTAAAAGCCACAGAGGTTGTCAGAGACCTCGCGTTCCCTCCCGGCCCGGCAGGGGTCGCATTTAAAATAAATAGCATTTTTAAGAGGGAGAAAAGATGTGAAGAGATAGTGAGGGAAGACGTGAGAAAAAGAGGTGAGCAGACAGCAAAAGAAAGAGGGGAATACAGAGCGGAAAAAAAGAAAGAAGGCGGGTGCGACAGGACGGAGAAGATAGTCTGGAGAGAGAGAGAGAGAGAGAAAGAGAGTGTATCAGCTTCCATGTGCTCTAACAAGGTGTAAATACAATAACAAGCATGTAATTAAGTGAGCATGATGAAGTTAATGGGGATCATACATTCCATTTGGGCTGCTTATGAATATTCTATTAGATGTTATCAGGCAGCTGGAATAGCTTTTAATTTAATCATCATTCCGAGCAGAGAAAAGTTCTTTGTGCGAGTGTAATTGCACAGAATGAATAATTGATTTGACAATCGCACCCGCGGATTTCCAGCAGCTCAAGGCAGGCAGAGCGTGGGGGAGGAGGGATGGGGGAGGGCACACGCGTCGTGCCCTGAAGAGGTTGCCGAGGAGCTCGCCTGCAAATTGAGCACTATCAGTACACAGATAAAGGACAATTTCTATTTTATCAATGCAGTGAAATTACATTACTGCCTGAACATAATCACACTGCCCACACTTAAGAGGAGACAAGGCAGAGACGGAGAGCGAATTAGAAAGAGTAAGAGATACAGAGAGCGACGGATGTTGAGAGCCGGAGAGAGAGAGGAGGAAATGGAACGGCGGGAGCAAAAGGGCTTGCCTAAAAGACGTTATGAATTGCTCTTCATGAAAAGAATGAAATCAGAGTTCAACATGATTTGGAAGTCATTGATATGGGATATCTAATTTTTTTGAAACCGCAGAAAAAACTGTTTTATTATGGAAGGACTCCTGCCGTGCATGAAATTGCCTCCACATTTAACTCAGTAGCTGCAATCAGGCAGAGGACTGTGGTTTACATGTAGATCAGACTCTAAATGTCTCATTTCTCACACGCGTACGCGCCGATATACACAAAGAAAAAGCACCCCACGCATGCTGCGTGCAGACACAATGCATGTGTGTGATATAATCCACTGGCGGAGCCACTGAGAATGGCGGTGAAGGCAGTTGGACAGGAGGATCATGGGAGTCAAATGTTCATTTTTACTGTCAGAAGGCCAGAGACTCCACTGGGTCTGTAGATGTATGTTCCAGTAGAATTAGCTCAAAATAGAAGGTGCCCTAAAGGGCTGTTAATGAATTACATCTATTAAAATCATAAAAATAAATTACATTTAATACATATAAGTCTTAAATTTACTTAAGGCATTTATCAAATTTGACATCCCAACCGTTTTATTATGTGTGATTTCTAAAGGCTATTCTGAATATGAGCAGAAGCCCAGGGTTTTCCATGTAATACACACAAAAATGTTTGTAAAAAAAAAAAAAAAAAAAAAAAAAAAGGATAAAAATTTATTTGTACCTACATTTAATTCAAACTGAGACGGGATGTTTAAAAATAGTGTCATTAGCAGTTTTTGCATGGCAAAGGTTCAACTAGTATATATATATGAAAAAAATCTACTAGCAATATTATCAATACCACCATAGCAATACATTATATATATATATATTTTTTTTTTTTAAAGCTATCTATTTTAACATTTATTAAGCTTTAAAAAACAAATTTTAATTTAAGTGAACTTAAAATTGAATAAAATTATCAAATGCGTCACAGACTTCAGTACATAAATTATAAATCAAATATAGATTAACACTTATTAAATCTACAAATGTTATTCAGTCAAGTGTTTCTTTTGTTCTTTGATTATCCTTAATGACAAACAGCAGCAGGTTTAATAGGCTGCTGTCACTTTAACACCTGACGCAGATCTGACACACTATTAAAAAAAAAGTGCTGCCTTAAATTTTTAAGTACAATTAACTTGAATGTTTAAGTAATTTCAACTTAAATTATATTAAACTCTGACTTAAAAAATTTGTTGAATCTTGTATAACATAAGAGTTGGAAATTGCTTGACCTATTTTAAGGAGTGAAAGCAATGTAAAAACATATGTTGTCATAACTTATTGATCATATCATTTTTTATACAGTGCACATCCCATTTTCTCACAACCCTTTATGTTAATTTAAGACTTAATTTAACTCATTTAAGAAGATACTCATCAAAACAGGCAACATTTTGCGTTTTTGTCCGTCCAAGCGCTGTCTGCAGTGGCTTTCTGTGCGCACGAGTGTGTGCGCACACAGACAGGTGTTTCACAGATGCGCACCAGTACCAGTAGTACTTTTATTGCGCTTGAATGGTTTAAAAGCATTTGCATGAATAAGAATGTGATCATATATTGTACCGCTAGCCAAAGAATGGCGGGGAAAAAACGGAAATAGTTTTAACGCGTTAATCAGAAAAAAATGTATTGCATGCGTTAACTCTGTAATTTTAAATATATATATATATATATATATATATATATATATATATATATATATATATATATATATATATATATATATATATATATATATATATATATATATATACATATATATAAATATAAATAAACAACTTTGTGCAGCAACACAAAATAACAAAATAACAACACAAAATAAAAGCTTACAATTATAAATATCTAAAATAATACAAATATCCAAGTAGAAATAAATAATATAAAAATCTATAATCATATAAAATAAAATGTGTTTTTTTTAAGACGTATTAAAAACTGGTTAATTGCATTAACTACAGAGTAAATTTAGATTAGTGATTATCAACAACCAAACTTTAAACATTACTGAGATGAAAACAATCAGTTGGAGGGGTCAGAGTGTGTCCAGTGGAGTGAATCTGACATTGTGGGTTGTGGCGAAGGGACAGGTTATGGGGAGGAATGGACATTCTCTAGTGATTTCCAAGGATATAGATACTCGAGAGAAAGCACTTTCTTTCCTTTACCTTGCTCTGTGTGTGTGTTTGTGTGTGTGTGTGCGCGTGTGTGTGTAAGTGAGAGAGTGTGTATTTGTGTGATGGGGGTTGGGACGCCAATTTCCATCAGTCTTTCCTCTCTGAAGGAATCAGGTAATCTAGTGAGGAAAAGACTGCAAATGGATAAAGCACTGACCAGCAATTTCACCATCAAGCAACAGAGGGATGAATTCACCACGGCCCTCCTCCATCACAGCCCTGCAATGCATCCCACCAGACCCAAACCACAGCACCACCCCTGGCAAAGACAAAACACTGCAGTCTGTCCTAACAAACTCCATCAAGGCAGCATGTAATTTTAACACCTCTTCAGGCTTAACTTCTCAGACTGACCAAAAAGGTTCATTCAGCCCTTCTCATTGTTCACACTGCTTCCAGCGACCGTGGCCGAAGACAGCTGGAGACTTCTAACCTCCAGCCTTGGAGTCCAGCAGAAACAGCTCTCTCTTGCTCAATCTACCAGCAACGTGCGTCTCCAGTTATCTAAAGCTCCACAATAACAGCGGAGCAGACAGAATAGGGGGAAGATTGGTTTTTCTATTGTGCTGCTGGTCTGGCATAATGCCCACTTTAAAAGCAATTCCTCCGTCATCAGAGACAGACAGAAAATCTGGCAGATACGACACTAAATGTCTCATGGTGTGAGGAGGAGGTGGTTGGTAAATTACGAGAAGGTGTGCGTGTGTGTGTGTGTGTGTGTGTGTGTGTGTGTGTGTGTGTGTGTGTGTGTGTGTGTGAAGAGGGCAGCTAAAAGTTTTCTGAACTGTACTTTATTCCACTATCGCTTCCAAGCATTTCCATCGCAGTCAACAGCGGCAGACCACAGCTCAACCCTCTACCTTTGTTTGCTGTGCTCTGGTAATCGGTGCAAATGCATCGAAGAAAAAACACTTTGGTTGTGGAGTGTTACAAGCTTCTACAAAGATCTACAAACACAACCTTCCAAGCCCTTGCGTGGTTTATTGTACGTTATGGTTATTTTAATTTTACAATTTGACCATTCAATGTTATGCCTCAGGTGTGACCAGCATTACTACCTGCTTTTAATCTGTTTGATTAAACTCTTTTTGCATCATTGAATCATTAATTTCCTGTTAACCACTCTAAAGCTGCTTTGAAACAATCTATATTGTATAAAGCAGTGGTATTCAAATGGCGGTACATAATTGCACCATTTTACTGTTTCTACAGTTTAAAGTGAGTAGCGCGTCACATCAACGGAGCGGTTCACACCACAAGCGCTCAAGGTTACACTAATGATCTTTCGGCGCAACATCCTCTAATATTTTTATCTAGAGCCAAATGCGCCTCATTCAATCCCTTTCCACTCCTTGCGTGTTGCTTTCTCCCGATAAAGACGTAAAGCGCCGTATTAAGAGCTGTAGATGACGTGGTTATTCTAACAACAGTAGCAGAATCACTGTGAGCAGAAAAATAATTTCTTTTGCTAAAATGTTGCAGAAAACAAGAATGCAGCAAATACAATTATTTTTATCTGTCATACAGATGACTCTGACCGTTTAAAGTTGCAGTACGTAACTTTTTTTTGTGTTCAAAATGTACAAAATTTATATAATAAGTGAGTACATCATGAATTAATTTTTCCAATAAGTGTTTTGTCTTATCTGAATCACTACGGTACACCTATAAGTGTTTATATTCTGACTATGTTAGACTGGTTTGGGTCGCCACCGCTGCGGAGTAGCCCAGAACCTGCATGACTCGTCATAGACATAAACAGAGAAGTAGCTCCAGCTACAATGTTCTTCCACAAGACTCATGCAGTTGTGTTTATTAACCACTAGAGTGCCAGAAGTTATGGACTGCAGCTTTTACTAAACCAGGTTTGTGACAACTAAGTTTACGTGTGGCACCTTAAAGGGCCCCTATTATGGATTTTTGAAAATGACCTTTCATGTAGTGTGTAACCAGACATGGGCAGTATTTCAATTAAATGTATTTTAAATACGTATTTAATTACTTAGTGTATTTTGTAATTTGTATTTTGTAGGTGTGGAAAAAATAAAATGTAGTTTGTAACAAAATATTTTGAGGGAGTGTATTTAGAGTATTTCAAATACTTAAATACTTAAGAAAAATCACCATATGCTTATCACCATAGTAAATGATTTTGCCATATTGTCGGTCTGATGTTGGCAATGGCAATGTCCAGGTTAGATGCACGAAAATCACGTGACGCCCTGTAGACCGGGCTCCCTCCAAGAAGTGAATGAGTTTTGAACACAGGAGAAGAAGTGGCGCTGCTCCTCTTAAAAACGGCACCCAAAAATGAAAATTCTGTCAGTAATTACTCATGTTGTTCCAACCCCGTAAGACTACAGTGGCTCAATCTTAAGTTTATAAAGCGACGAGAATACTTTTTGTGCGCAAAAAACCCCCAAAAATAACAACTTTATTCCACTTTTCATTTCCTTCTCTCTGGGCCTCGAGTTTTTTTACGTAACTGCGCAGCGCGTCAGTGTTGTACGTCACACGTAGGCTCACTATTGGCCGACGCTGGTCATGTGTGTGATGCGTGTGACGTGCAACACAGACGCGCTGCGCTAAAACACTACGTGAACTAACTCGAGGCCCAGAGAGAAGGAAATGAATAGTGGAATAAAATCTTTTTTTTTTTTGCCCACAAAAAGTATTCTCATCGCTTTATAAACTTAAGATTGAGCCACTGTAGTCACTTGGACTATATTAACGATGTCTTTAATACATTTTCTGGGCCAGCAAGTTATAATGCCTTATAGGCTGGAGTGATCCAGCTCTCAGATTTCATCAAAAATATCATAATTTGTGTTCCGAAGATGAACGAATGTCTTACGGGGTTGGAACAACATGAGGGTGAGTAATTACTGACAAAATTTTCATTTTTGGGTGAACTAACCCTTTAAGATTATTGTGGGAGTATTTTTGTATTTTCAAAATACTAATTACTTGTACTTATTTAAATACATTTTTCACATCAGTATTTTGTATTTTATTTTGTTACATTTCATGAGCCAGTATTTGTAATTTGTAACAAAATAGTTTTTGATGTATTTGTGCCCACCTCTGTGTGTAACATAGCTCTGAAAAGTGAATGAAAACATCCTGCAAAGTTTTAAATCTGAAAGTTCACCGTATATAAAGTTACTGTCTTTCAAAAGTAAGAGTCGACTGAGTAAATTAAATTAATTGTTTTTCAAACGAGTCATAAGCCGTTTCGTTGTGACGTCAAGTTGAAACATTAGCATATTGCCCGCCCACTTATTGCGTGTGCAGACACCAGGGAAAACTTAAACCTCAAACCAACAGCTGATTCCTGTGGATACTGGTCTGGATAGCATCATGTCGAGAAGACGCTGTGCTCTACAATGTGAAGGTAAAGCCAGTTTTTTTTTTTTCACTGCCCAAGGACGAGCATGTGAAGAATCAGTGGTTAAAATTCATCTTTACCACGATACCACAGCAGTATAATCCTAAACTTTTGCTGTGTTCCCTTTATTTCACTGACGACTGCTTCTCAAATCTCGGAGTTCAATGCAGGATTCGCAAACCGCTTGCTCTTGAAAGATGGTGTTCAAAATACTTTTTGAGTTTTATATTGTGCAGGTCTCCTGCTAGCTGGCTAACTCACGTTATCACTGTCTTACTGAAATACCTCTGCTAATCAGTTTGTGGGCCACTATTACCTATAACTGTGTCTATTAATGCAGATTGTCTGTCATTCTCACTACTTTGAGGAAAGATTAAACATGGAGCAAGATTTGTTTTACCAACGTTTATGTTACACCAGTCATTCACATCAGTCATTCACGCTAGAGCTCGGCTAATGTATACATTGCATACATGCACTGTTATTGATACAGTTTTCACGTGTTCACCGCAATATATTAGAAAAATACTCTGTAAATAAATTAGTACAAGTAAAATAATAGGTTTGTTGATGGACATGCACTTGTTAATGCTGATGTGAGGAATTGCAGTTGCAACCTCTCATAATGTACCTCAAACTGAGTAGCGTCCTGCTCGAGTCGTCCTTGCGATGGAGGTTCGGGATGAATGAATAGTTCTTCAAGTGTTTCATCATCGGACTCGAGCTCGCATTGATATGGTAAAATCGACGTCATTGTTTGTTACTGTGTTTAGTTTGCGGTGTAGGAAGCCTCAGGACAGCTGACGTTGTTATGGCAATGGGCGCTGTACGCGGTAAACCAATCACAACAGACTGAGCTGTCTGGCCAATCAGAACAGAGTAGCTCGCGGAGAGGACGGATTTAGAGAGATTGATTCATTTGACGAGTCGTTTGAGAATCACTGAAAAATGTGGTGATGTGTAAATGTATATTATGAGGAAATTAAACAGTTTTTTGACCTTTGATGCATGTAAACCTGTTGTAGGAGACTCCAAAACAACATTAGGAAACTTTAAAATAGCATAATGGGGCACTTTAAGACGTTTAGTTTTTTTCCATATTGATTAATCATAGCATGATTAATCAGCATATTAAAAGCATTTCATAATAATGTTATAATTTTTTCAAAATAATTTATTTTATTACTTTGAGCAAAATATAAAAATGGCCCATACTTTTCTTAAAAGGTAAACCTTTTTTTTTTTTTTTTTTACAGTTTAAAATAAGTTTTCTATTTGAATACATTTTAAAATCTAATTTATTCCTGTGATGGCAAATGCTGAATTTTCAGCATCATTACTCCAGTCTTCAATAACAAGAACCATTTCTCATTATCATTAATGTTAAAAACAGCTGCTCAATATTTTTGTGGAAACCGTGATGTTCTTTTAGTTTTGTTTTTTGACGAATTTACAGTTAAAAAGCACAAAATTTATTTGAAATTGCATTTTGTAACACTCTAAACTGTCTTTTGTAACATTCTAACATTCTTAACGGTCACTTTTGATCACTTTAATGCATCCTTAAAGAATAAAAGTATTAATTTCTTTCAACAACAACAAACAAAACATACTGACCCTAAAATTTTGTACAGTAGTGTGTGTTTATATTGATATACTGTATATATGTATGGGGGGGTTAAGATCAAATACACTAATTACAAGCATAGATAAATACAGTATAACAAAGTTACAAAATGAAGTAAGGTCTAACTGTAGTATATTCAGGTACAGACATGTAATACATTTACAGTACTCTATTATTCTTAAAAATTGTAATAAATTATTAATAAGAATAAGTTAATCTAATCCATAATTAATTATTTAATTTAACTGATTAGACATGTTTTTGATTACTGAAATCTGAATAAACAAAACAAATGGTTTCAAGTTTGTTATAATAAAGCATTTTGTTCAACCAAAAAAACAAACATTCAACGGTCATTTTAACTGATGACACTAATAATAATTGTTTGTTTAATACTGTATAGACCTTATGTAGCCCCGCCCCTTTTCAGCACTGCGCTCGTTGTCTTTTGACTTCCGGTCTGTATTTTCACAGCGATTTTGTATGTTTATTAATGAACGGCTCGTTTTAAAATCTTCCCGGTCGACTGACATTTGTTTAGTCAAATGCTTTAAACATTACAGTCCTCATGATAACTTTCGTTAACTTTACATTAAGTAAATCCACTTCAAAAGCTAATTACTCCTGGACAGCAATGCCATAAAAACATACAGAGCGACCGCAAAACAGAAGTTAAAAGACAATATTCTAAAGTCTATACTGTGAAATTTTGGTTATCGTGGTTATCATTCCGTCAAAATCTCATACCGTTACAACTCTAGCATTACTGGCGTAGCTTCATCATGAACTATCCACCTAGCTTGTTGTAGCTAAACCTACAGTAAGCAAATACACTGCCATTATAGGGGTTCTGAATCTACCGTCTCAGAGTTACATCCCAGGGTCTAAATAAGAAACTGGACCAGGTAAAAGGAAGTACAAACCATGCAGCCCTGTAATTTCACCCCTAGACCCCTGTAAACCCTGTGGTCTATAATACAGTAATGTGTAGTATTATAGTGAGAGGGGAGATAACCATTTCAAGGCTATACTTCAAAGCCGTGTGTGATGTCCTCCCCTAATCCCACAATATATGTGTACGTGGTGGAGCTGCACATATATGTGACGTTATAGCATAATAAATAAGATCCTTTAATCTGATACACTAAATGCAACTAGAAACCAAAAATTCCAAATAATAAATGGAATAAACAAATGGTTTCTGAGAACAATTGTGAAGGAGGAGGAGGAGGACAGGAGTAGTAACGTCACCTCTCATTCCGCCTGGTGAAAATCAGGACTAGAGGGTTAAAATCACTCCTTCAGGAATTAGAGCCCCGGCTGCAGTGATGGGCAGTGTGGCTGACAGAATGCCACAGATTGGCCACAATTACTCACAGAAACAAGTCGAGAAAAAGTAAAGAAATAAAATTTCGCGAAGAAGCCAAGTCTATAATCATGTTAGGCCCCCGCCCCCCGATACACACTCTCCTCGGCCTGCTTCACATTCTGAGTGGTCATCTATTGATTACACATTATATTTATCTACGGCTCTCGCGCCCGCCTCGGAACCTCATCGGCACATGTAAAAATAAATAAATAAATGTATAAGTCTATTCCAAGAGGTCCTTTTTAATCAAGTGACATCAATCAAAAAGGATTGTGGGTAAGTAGCCACGGCTCGGCTAGCAGCGGCCGTGAGCGGTCTGGATCCTCCAACGGCCTGTTGAAAACATATGCTCCATGTCCCATTATTTATGAAGGGCTATCCTTTAGCCTTCTCTCCAATTACTCGCCCTATCATTTTCCAAAATCTAAAAACTGTTTTCAATCAACATAGCCAGCGCTATTACCGAAGGTCTACGGGATGAGAGGAGGCTCTCTCTCACTCACTCCCCTCTTCCTTCCAACTGATTGGACCGCTTTGCATTCCGCACCGCGCCATTCGGTGATTGAATCCGTCGCCTGAATTACGGCTGTCGACTTGAGGAGCTGAGGATTCTTAACCCAACCTAGTGACCGCCTCCAGCCGTTGTGAGGTGTGTGTGCGCGTAAGTGCACGTTGAGCCAGAAATATGTGCCGGACGAGCACTTATAGGTAATGTTTGGGAGTGAATTTTCAGGCTAATTAGTAATAGCTGATGTTAATGCGAAGTCTTACATTTATCCTCAGACGACAGGACCTTGTTGATGGCATATTCCCAGTCAAAGATGTATCTGTAGAAGCTCAGTTGGTTGTAGAGGGCTTTCTCTGAATACTAAAAATGAGAAGAAGAAAAAAAGACAAAACATAGATTAAATCAGTTATCACAACATATAGGGTGATGACATAAAGAGAAAACTCCCAGGTTATGCTTCTGGGAAACTGAAAACAAGGTTAACAAGGTTTGTCTGAAGCTGGTCAAGGCACCATACTAAATGAAGGCCAAAACCAGGGGTGCCCAACCCTGCTCCTGCCGATCAACTGTCCTGCACAGTTCATCTCCAACCCTAATCAAACACACCTGCCTTTAATTTTCAAGCGATCCTGAAGATGTTAATTGGTTGCTTCAGGTGTTTTTGATTAGGGTTGGAGATAAACTGTGCAGGACAGTTGATCGGCAGGAGCAGGGTTGGGCACCCCTGGCCAAAACCAATGGCTTTCGCCACCTGGTTCCAGACAAACTGATCTGTTAAACTCTGTGCTATCATTACTACAGGTATAACATAGGGAACATTTAACTGCATTCAGCCATTTCCTCAGGTTCTTGGCTGATTTCTTGCAGACTTCCAACAAGAACAAATTTCATTGTACTGATGTCACAAGAATTACAAACCAAACCAATGCTACAATAAAATAAATGTAACAATATTGATAGAACAGACTAAATTCAATACCCCCATGCAAGCCAGCCACAGTTTTGGCATCGTTTTAAAATAAAAACTGGGACAAAGTCTTAGGCCCAATTCCAATTCTATTTTATACCCCTTCGCCTACCCCTAACCCTTGCCCCTTGAAACAGAGTGTCAAGGCGTAGGGGTGAAAATATTCCCCTAAGAAATGGGACACCACTACTACACTGTTACATGTCATTATACATCGTCGCTAGCGCCTACGTCACAGGAGATGCGCCAATGTTTATCACAAACTTCCAAGATGCCGTCGTCAGCTGTAGTCTTGCGTGAGTTACAGCTATTTTTTGTATTTTTCTTCTGAAGTTTGCAGAAAACAACGGAGATGACGATATCTTCTATGCCTAAAGCTGCGTTCACACCAAACGCGAATAGAGCGTCTGGCGCGAGTGATTTCAATGTTAAGACGCGTTTAAAAAAAAAGTAAAACTATCACTTTAACATTTTTAAAGCTCTTTACCAATTCTTTACTGACACTGCAGTAGCTGATTATTCCTTTGCATATTCAATACATAAAAAAGAGAGAACCAATTAGGTAAAATCATACTGATGTAGTTTAGTACTATGTGTTATTGTCCCAGAGAAAATGAAAGGCTGAAGCGTAATGAGATTGGTACGACTCAATCAGGGAAAGCTGGAGAATCACCTGTGTTAATTACAGCTGTGGAGACAGGTAGTGTTTGTCATATATTCTCCACTGTCACAGACAAAGACAAACACACACGCTCAGTCAAACCCAGAGTTTGGAGTCACAGA